>NC_061511.1:194253232-194403633 GCF_022539505.1 Lolium rigidum | reverse complement strand
ACTATGGTTATCACGATTGCATAAAAACCAAAACCACTACTTTCATAACTATGAATATGACTATGTGGTGGGCAATGGAACCATGGATTGTGTTGATATGGTGGAGGTTCCATTGCAAGGGTTAATATCCATCTAGGATTAAACAACAAATGTCGCCGATGATTCTTGTGCCGTAATACCCGTGTTAACCATAAGATCCGGAGTGGGACGGAGTAGTCAAAAGTGTTTCCACCTCTCGTTCATCAACGGATGCGCTTACCGTAGACGGTTGTGTCTTGCGGAGCAACTTGAGGTGGGGAGCCCCTTCTAATTCCCCACGGTATAGTCTGTTGCTTACCGTAGACGGTTGCTGCTTGCGGAACAACTTGTGGGTGGGGATCCCCTTCTAATTCCCCACGGTAATGTGGTCTATGATGGGTTGCAGCTACCGGCGAAGGAGTTTGGTTAACGAGTCCCAAACTGTTGTCGTGGTCGGGGTCCACCCTGAAATTACGGGAATAATGGGACCGACGAGGACCCAGGGTCGGGGTATGCAACAACGGGTGGGTGTTCGAGGTAGCGGAGGAACATGATTGGCTAGACCTTATACCGGGCCTCACACCATAGGAAGTGTGGACGGGTCATTCCCGGTTGGCACCAAGGTTAAGATCTCTTATGGGTAAAGCAACACACCTCTGCAGAGTGTAAAGAACCGTGACTCGTCACTCCCTGTTCGGGATATGGAACTGCGAACGCGGTCGGAAAGGAGCTCCATGAAGTTCTAGTAAACCGGTGAAGGCCGACGGACATAGTTCTTCTGAATAAAAGCAACCTTTTGAAGAAATGATTATGAAAACCTGCATTGGTATTAGACTTTCTGGTCTAATGCCGTAGCTAGTGCATTAAACACCTCTTTCCTATAATGAACTTGTTGAGTACGCTCGTACTCATCCCACTCTTAAATCCCCTGCTTAGATATGGAGGCATAGAAGGAGGATCTACAGTGCAACTCGAAGGCCGAGGAGTCAACAACTACTTCAAGAGACAGGACCCTGTCAGAAGAGTCAGATACCACATCCAACAAGGAGAAAACCTAGTTTAGCTATAGAAAGGAACTAGCTTCCTAAACCTAGCTCCTATTTAGCTAGAATCTATTCATAGCCACAGTAGCTAGTTAAATACTCTACAAATAGAGTTCGTGATAATACTAGACTACGAGTCGTTCTTCTGGAGTTTATTTGCAGTTTTACCTCATTGTAAAGTAGGAGGCTGTGATGATCTTATGTAACAGAGTCTGTGATGTAATTCTATAGACATGCCTTGGACCCGCATATGTTTCTGTTGTACCACTCGAGCGATATAATACTAGTGGAACTGTGTTTCATTGGTGTTATATCAGACTTGCATACTACACCATGCAGTGGTATGCCGGGTCACCACAGTTGGTATCAGAGCAAATGCTTTGACCCTAGGATTAAAACCCTTTAAAGGAGACCTATAGGATTGGTAGTGTCTATAGGAAGTTGTCTTAGCCAAACCAAATAATCTTATGACTTGAGATGGATATTCACTTGAGAATAATCCTGACACACTTGAGTCAATATTTCCTACCTATATTTCCTGAGTAATGTTAGCTAGCTAATCTCAAATTATGTAGGATACTCTTAAGACCCTAAAATAATTATGAGTGGATCACAGTTGGTATACAATACATGGTAGTCCAAAGAGAGGATACAACCATAAGGAAGCTATCCTATTGGAAGATGTGTACCAACATATGTTATGATTAAGTAAGAATTATCCAGACTGGTAATAGGAATTATATCAATTGATGAAGATAATTAAGATATCCTAATAGAAGATGTAGACCAAGATAAGTAATGAGTAAGTAAAATTTTCTAGACATGTGAAACAACTGATAGTAAGTAAAAAAAAAAAAAAAAAAAAAAACAAGTAATTTGAGGTAGTATAGACCATGATGAGTCAATCATGGAAGGTAAGTAAGAGAGATAGGAAAATAATATGTCTAGTTATATGGTAGAGTTGTTAATCATATATGATTCACCTGAGAATCATTATGTGATGGAATAGAACGTCATAAACATTTTGAAGGAGAACAATAAGAAGCCGTGACAATAGTGCAAGAACTGTGTTCCAAAAATATGGGAAGTGTGCCAAGCACATCATGACCATAGTCTTATGAAAGAAACACTTGGAAGTATAGGAGCTATAACCTAATAGATAGGTATTCAGAGTAGACAGGGTAGAACTAATTATATCTTAGGAAGTAGTCCTCAATAGCACGAATATATGGTATACTATTTGTCAGTACTTCCAAAGAAAATTAGGTTAACCACAAACTATCCTAGGCCACTTTGTTTCAAGTTTATCTCGTTGCAATTGTGCAATTAAGATAAATGTTGATACAAATAATAGAAATACACCTATTTGTGCTAAGTATCACGATATAAACCTATATTATGTGGTGTTCTATACTACACATCAGAGCCTGATGTTTAGAGATGTCTTACTCAACAATCATATTCAGGCTTATGATGGTGTGTACTATAAACACAAAGCTGAATCTTCTTGGATTTTATTGGATTTTAATTGTTTGACTAGATCCATGCATGAAGTTTGACTTTGATATGCAAATGCATGTTGCAATATCAAGTTCTTACTTGATGCTATAGATCTAGAGGGTAATGGAAAACGTGTGAGGAAGTAACGATTTCTGAAGATTATGAAGACAAGAAGAAGGTTCATCAGATAAAGGAAACAAAGTTGTGGGAAGCAACCACAATACTCTGAAGGAAGTACCAACCTAAACTCATGCTTACCTCAACAGAGGAGTACTTTTGTACGATAGAAGCATGAAGGTGAGAAATATAATGACTATGGTGAAGCTGAAGCAGATCCATAGTCAACATAGAAGAGGGAATGCATGGGAAATCACTTAGGATACTATATTCATAGTGTCAGCTAGTGGTTTTCTTGCAAAATAAACCCTGAATGAAGGAAGATGATATCTGAAACCATAGCAGATATAAGAAGACCATAGTTGATATCAGAAGACCACAATTGGTATAATATCAATACTGCGAGATAAAGTAGAAGATGTCTCGTCCAGTTGATCAGAACCTATAATAGAATCCATTTTTAGATATCAAATAGCCACAGTTGGTATAATAACCACAGCTGGTATCAGTTGGTATTACAAATAGTCCACGATTTAATTAGTTGTAACAAAAGTTTGTGGACAAATAAAAACCTTGTCAGTCAAATAGCTAGATTTATAAACATTTAGTCAAAGGATTCACATTGGATGTCCACAATTGAGTGGATACACCACAAAGATTCTTCGCAAAACCTTAGAGAAATATAAATCATAAACAAGACCTATACCAATATTTCGATCATAAGTCCAATAGTTGGAAGAAAAGGAGTTGAAGACCATAAGAAAACTCTAAGGGGTAGAGTAAAGATTGAGTTGGATATACAATAACTCAATACTTTAAGCTAGATAGAAACAGAAGGTCTGAACTGAGAGGAAGTTCGATCTTATTTTCATAAGATTGTTGAACATTACTTTCAGAAGGATGTCAGACCAGAAGCCGAGGTTCATACCTCGAGGAAGTAAGATGTGGACTATAACTTGAGAAAGTGAGTAATATTTACTCAGAAGTACGAAAGCTCAAGTAAAATAAGGATAATGAAGTTGGATGAAGGAAATACCATAGACTAAATACAGATCAAAAAGGCCAAAGACCGAAGAAGATTGAACATACCAATATCCAAGACTAATAAAATGATTCCTTTCATGGAACCTAAATAACCAAAAATAGTTATAGATATCAACTATAAACCATGATTGGATGGACTCAATGAGTGTAATCCATTATTAGAAAAATAAACCATCATGACCAATTCTATAGTTAGTACCTTACTTAGTACCATTATTGCAGTTTTGGTACTAAGGGAAAACAAAGACCTATTTTATCAAATAGGAGAATGTTATCCAATTAGTGTTCAGTTAAGACTAGCAGCACCAGAAGAAGTCTCAATCATTGAATCTTCAATGAGAAAGGAAACAAGCTTATAGAGTTGAAAGAAATCAAATAATTAAAGTTAGAAGCCATGGCTCAGAGATAGGTATCGGAGAACTGGAGTGAGAATAAATGTTCAGAGACAAACCCTAAGGGATTCCAGGAAGAATCTGGACAAGGGATATATTCAATTATATCCAATGAGATCACCATGGAGTTCGAGAAAAGTCGTAGTCCGCACAAGTCAGATCCACACTTCGGGAACGTGAGAGAGTTCAAACTTCGAGGACGAAGTTTAGTTTAAGGGGTAGAGACTGTAATATCCCAGGTATTGGGGTTACAAATATAGAGGAAACAGATGTATGCATTGCATTAATGCATAGAAAATCTGGGGAATTTTCGCGCTTTAAAGTAAAACAGTCACAGTAACTGAAGTTTCACTTGACCTTGGTGGAATTGAAGTAGCTCATCAAGTCAAGCGCTATAAATCTCAATGTGACTTTGCCAAAACTTTGTTTTGGGAAAAGATGATTTGATCTAAGGGGTTAGATCAAATGGAATTAAAACCAACACAAGAACATATTAATCCAGGATCAACTACTTGGTCTTATTAAAGATCATAATATAGTATTCCTTGCCATAACATATGAACATCAAGTAACAATAAAATGGAGAAAACATTCTTGACTTATCTCTTCCATGTATTTAACAAATAAATATTCTTACCATGAACCTCATGGTATTTTTTTTGAACTAAACTCTTGAACTTAACACCAACAAAAGCTTATCATTAAACCCTAGAGATGGGAGAGGTATATAACCATCAAAGAGATAAGAAGCAAAGTCTAAATTATTAAGACTTAGAAGTTAAGCAACTACCTTGAGGCACAATTGAATTCACTTTAAAATTAAATACCAAATATAGCAAAACACAAGGACCTAAGTGCATAAAAGCCACACATTCTTATTGCAATCATAACTTATTAAATATGTGCAATATCACAAAACTAAATTCGTTTACATTACGAATTATAGTTCAAACTATTTGAATAAAATAAAATATGAGTACTTTGAAACTCATATGATCATGCCTTGGTGAAATCAACAATCACCATTCAAAATTGGGGTATAATCCTTGTCTTTGACATTTTATTCCCAATTACAATATAAATACAATCACATATGATATAATGAATCACCCACAAGCATAAAATCATTCCCAAGATATTTAGTAACAAAAGCCACTTGGCTAGCCAAAAACAAATCACATGAGAGGATAATCATCATGCCACATTGGATGAAAATATCTACATAACTTGAATCCCAAGTTATGCCACCTCATGATTAAAGGATTGCTATGGATGAGAGCATGACAACCAAGCACCTTACTCATCAAATGAAAACAAGAGTCATCCACCTATGTGTCATGATATTAGAGCATGCCCAAGCCTATAAAAGGAACCCTCTACCTCATTCATCTCATCATCTTGCACCATGATGCAAGAAGACCAACACATTGAGCCACTCCATAAAATAGTTAGGATCAAGATGAAGCAGCTAGGAGGTGGAGGCATGCCACAAGATGCAGGTTTATCAGAATTCCTGAAGAACAAGCTACAGAAGATAGCAAGGTAGAAATTCTAAGGAAGACCACATATATAGATAATCACATCATCATTCGTAGAGTAGAACCTTAGATTATAATCCAAGTCCTTGTGGAGTGAGAGGGATAATTGGTAAAACCATATCTAAATATTTCTAGTAATAACTTAGGAAGCCAAACCTTGATCATTATAAATTGTGTAGTGATCATAAACCCTAAGAACTTGAAGTAGAAGATATAAGCTCATAAGTAAAGCTTAGAGTTAAAGCCTATAATATATATGGTGAGAAACCATTCATCATTATCACCAAAGTTAACTATAAAAAGAATTATAGCTACTTTAGTTACTTTAACAATAGATTAAGAATATAAAAGAAATCTATTGGTATAAGATAAAAACCAATTCTCAAGTCCTTAGTAACTAAAGGAGAACCTCAACTATTAAGCAAGTAACCACCTTATCATGGATAGGGGAAGACTAAACCCTAGTTGGTGCATCACTTGGATGATCATCACCATAAACCTAGTTCACATTTGAGTTCCAAACCACATGCCATTAGGTGAATATAATTAGGACCCTAGAATTGCTCATTAGCTAAGTTCTATGCTTTACTAATTAAACCTAATAAACATCTAGTGCTTATACTCACAATTAAAACCCATGTGTGGTGAATAACCACTCATATCAATCAACGATCTATATAATTAAGACCCAATCTTGAGGAGAGTAATACCTACTCTAGATAATTCAAAGTGTTAATAGACCAGAACACAAATGCTAATGAATATGGGTGATCATCAAACCTACAAAACCTTAATAAAATGTTGCTCACATGAAACTAACGGGCAAGTGATTAATTTCTCAAATAGGAACTAAGACATAATAACAACTTCAGAAATACCTTGAGAAGAAGGTATCAACTCTTATATTTCTAAATTAAATAGGAATTCAAAACAAAAAGGAAATTGAAGTGAAAATAACAACTCATGTCTATTTGCTATTTTGAATAAGTTCATAAATATGCAAATAATCAAATATAAAATGTGAATTCAAATTGAATAGTGAAACAATAGTCGAGTATACTAAATCTTGAATGGATTAGCATAATTAC
Source organism: Lolium rigidum (assembly GCF_022539505.1). Lineage (NCBI taxonomy): Eukaryota > Viridiplantae > Streptophyta > Magnoliopsida > Poales > Poaceae > Lolium > Lolium rigidum. Next base: position 194,396,893 of record NC_061511.1, on the reverse strand, counting down.
AAATATCTGCAAATAGAATGGTATTCAAATATGAGTTAAAATAGAAAATATACAAAAGGAGAAATAAAAACGAGAGAAAAAAATGGGAGAAAGCCTCACTGGACCTCCTACGATCAGCAGAAGCCCACCAGCAGCCCAACAAGCACCGGCCCAGCACGGCCCAGCTCAGCCCAAGATACCCCTTCGTCGAATTAAAACAGAGAGAGGGTCGTCCTCATCTCTTCGTCGCGCATGGTGGACGGCACGACGCCGTGGCGGGCTTCTCTTCTCGGCGGCGATCTCACGCTTCATCGACGACGTGACGAGGCTCGTTTGGGAGCCTATAAAAACCCCAGCATGAACCCTCGACTCGGTTTCCTTCCTCCTCCGCGCGATTTCACCCTAGGCCGAAACCCTACCCGACCAGACTCCGGCTATCACCGTCGATTGGGGAAGCCCCAGGCCCCGCCGTGACCACCACAGTGATCGCCGTCCTCGACATGGTCAATTTGCAAAAGGAATCAAGCCATGGCGATCGCGTAGCATCTCCGTCGAGCTCGTTCCCTCCGACGGCCGGAGATGACGATTCCGGCGAACCCGACCGCCATGGACCTCGCCGTCACGCCCTACGTCCTCCCGGTGAGCTCCTCAACCTCCTGGTGTGCTCGCTTCGCTCGATTAGGCGCCGTAGCTCCACCGCGACGGCTAACCCGTGAGCTCGCCGCTCGATCCCGTCGCCGGCCAAGCTCCGGCGACCATCCAGTGGCGGCGCGACCATCACTAGCATCCCCTCGCTGTCCTCGTTCCAACGCAACCACGCACCACCTCGCGGGACACCGGTAGCTCCGGCGACCGTCGGCAGTCGGCCGTCGGCCGGCCCTTTCCTGCCACCTCGACGCCACGGTGGCACACGACGTGGAACTAGCCCCACCAGTCAGTGACTGCGTGGGTAAACTAGCTGAGTAGATTTAGTTTTTTCTCATTTTAATTTAAATCCAACAATTACTGCAACTTCATTTAATTATAGAAAATTCATAAAAACTCAGAAAAATAAATATAAGATATCAAAATCCTTATAAAGATAAACCCTATCCAATAAAAATATAAAATGAAATTTTTATTTCTAATAAAAATTTAATTATTTAAAACTTGTTATTTGAGCCTTTAATTTTAATTCTAAAATCAATTAAAATTCAATAATTAGGAAAAGGGTATAAAACAAATAAAAACCAGTAAAGTAAATAAAGAAAACATTAAAACTAATTTTTCTTTATTTGTTAATTTGTTAAATCCTTATTAGAAGGATTTAAATCCTGATTACCTTAATTTATTAATTCATTAAAAATAATAAAATATCAAATCTCATATTATTTTTATTTCAAACTCATTAATAACTTCAACTTGATAATGAAGTTATTAATCCTAGAATTATAGGGTAATTAGGAAACCCTAGTCCCATTTGAAACATAGTGATAACCTCATAATTTCATGTGGAACCCTAAAACACCAATTCAATTAGAAACACTAGCTCTATTAATCCATATGAACCTTAAGTTGTCCTAAACCTAAACCCTAGGGTATACCTTGTGATTATCCTACTTTATTTTGATCCATAAAACTATAATCAGCACTTAAACACTTACCATGTCAACAGAAAATATAGAAGCCCTATTATCCATAAATTCAATATTCCATGTATGCACACCTAACTTACCCAGATGATCAAATAGGATCAACCTTAGCCTTATTACCCAGAATCTTATCCTTACTCATCCTGATTTAACATCACACCCTTGTGATGAACCTTAGTAGCAACCATACCAATTATTTACCATTACATACCATACTCCACTAAACTCCACTAGTGTGAGACACTTAGGAACCATCCCATTTAAGAACCAACCATTCTTTAATTAGTGGATCCAATAGCAAAACCTAGTCAACCTCAACTCTAATTGAGATACTTCTTATCACTTAAGAAGTATGTTCTTCAAAAGTTATTCTTTTGAAGTTAATAAGGAAGCATCACCAACCCTGCTTATAAGAACCTATAAACCCTAGCTAGCAATCGCCAGTCAGATAAATCAACTTTGATAGCAACCATGTATAAATATTTGCTTAGGATGTTTATGCTTAACTCAACCTTACAAGCCCTAGGTATTGATGAATCCAATCTTGATTGGATCCATCTAATACTTACTCTAGAAACTAGATGAAACCATAGTCAACCATATAACCCCACCAACTTAAGTATCATACTTGTTCTTTATTAAAGAATATGTTCTTCAAAAGTTATTCTTTTAAAGTATATGATAATTAACCACTAACCATGCCATATAGTACTAAAACCAACCACTATTCATTACATGTTAGTATTATACCAAATGTTATAGTTGTGTGCTTGTAATATTATTGTTATTCTATATTGCAGCACTCGTTCATGATACCATGTAACCACACCTGAATAAGAACCTTGTATGAGAATCATTCTAAAAGTGCAACACACCCTAAACCAATCATTACAACTCACTGATCCTAAATCATCGAGGTTAGATCACGCGTAGAACGATTGCATCTCATTCTTATGCATTATTGCATCCTTGCCAATCTTTTAAACATCGTCCTTACCGGACGATGATGCTATTTCAGAACTTGGAGTTATTGCGTAACGAAGACCTTGTCTGCATAATCTTGCAGTCAAGAAAGGCAAGTTCATCGCTTGCTCATGTCATTTGAGTATTTTTACCAAATTACTTGCAAAGTACTATGGTTATCACGATTGCATAAAAACCAAAACCACTACTTTCATAACTATGAATATGACTATGTGGTGGGCAATGGAACCATGGATTGTGTTGATATGGTGGAGGTTCCATTGCAAGGGTTAATATCCATCTAGGATTAAACAACAAATGTCGCCAGTGATTCTTGTGCCAGTAATACCCGTGTTAACCATAAGATCCGGAGTGGGACGGAGTAGTCAAAAGTGTTTCCACCTCTCGTTCATCAACGGATGCGCTTACCGTAGACGGTTGTATCTTGCGGAGCAATTGGTGGGTGGGGAGCCCCTTCTAATTCCCCACGGTATAGCTGTTGCTTACCGTAGACGGTTGCTGCTTGCGGAACAATTGGTGGGTGGGGATCCCCTTCTAATTCCCCACGGTAATGTGGTCTATGATGGGTTGCAGCTACCGGCGAAGGAGTTTGGTTAACGAGTCCCAAACCGTTGTCGTGGTCGGGGTCCACCCTGAAATTACGGGAATAATGGGACCGACGAGGACCCAGGGTCGGGGTATGCAACAACGGGTGGGTGTTCGAGGTAGCGGAGGAACATGATTGGCTAGACCTTATACCGGGCCTCACACCATAGGAAGTGTGGACGGGTCATTCCCGGTTGGCACCAAGGTTAAGATCTCTTATGGGTAAAGCAACACACCTCTGCAGAGTGTAAAGAACCGTGACTCGTCACTCCTGTTCCGGGATATGGAACTGCGAACGCGGCCGGAAAGGAGCTCCATGAAGTTCTAGTAAACCGGTGAAGGGCTGACGGACATAGTTCTTCCGAATAAAAGCAACCTTTTGAAGAAATGATTATGAAAACCTGCATTGGTATTAGACTTTCTGGTCTAATGCCGTAGCTAGTGCATTAAACACCTCTTTCCTATAATGAACTTGTTGAGTACGCTCGTACTCATCCCACTCTTAAATCCCCGCTTAGATATGGAGGCATAGAAGGAGGATCTACAGTGCAACTCGAAGGCCGAGGAGTCAACAACTACTTCAAGAGACGGGACCACGTCAGAAGAGTCAGATACCACATCCAACAAGGAGAAAACCTAGTTTAGCTATAGAAAGGAACTAGCTTCCTAAACCTAGCTCCTATTTAGCTAGAATCTATTCATAGCCACAGTAGCTAGTTAAATACTCTACAAATAGAGTTCGTGATAATACTAGACTACGAGTCGTTCTTCTGGAGTTTATTTGCAGTTTTACCTCATTGTAAAGTAGGAGGTCTGTGATGATCTTATGTAACGAGTCTGTGATGTAATTCTATAGACATGCCTTGGACCCGCATATGTTTCTGTTGTACCACTCTGAGCGATATAATACCCGTGGAACTGTGTTTCATTGGTGTTATATCAGACTTGCATACTACACCATGCAGTGGTATGCCGGGTCACCACAGCGTCCTTGATAGCTCTAACGGCGTCGATGGGCGAGGCGTCCGCCTTAGCTACGGATATGATGTTATGCGAAAATATGTTGTTATGCGGTCCACCTTTGCGGTGTCTGATCTACGGGACGTTTTTCAACCTGCAAACAACACTTTAGGTGCCCTCCATCAGCATATTTAGAGTTTGCGGTTTGAAGGGTCTGCTAGAATTTCTCTGAGGAGAATGACGCCGCATCGAAGAGCCGGTAGGCGACGGCTACCAGAGAGACGGAGGCGATGAAGTGGATGCGCCACATGGGAGATAAATCATCTGCCTCCGGCCGGCGGTATTATTGTTGTCCATGGACGTGCGCGTCCGGTGCGTGGACTACATGTTGGTGTAGCGGGGTGGCGGCGGACGGCGTGCGTATAGATGGACGATGGAGCATTACCAAAGACAATATTTTGTTCCCTTCAATGGAGCAGAAATTTCTGCTCATTTCTGCTCGATCGGTAGCTATTGGCGTAAAGCTATCCAGGTCAAATGTGTAACCATTTTTACGGGATTGCATATCTCGATCCAGAATATAGAGGTGGAGCCAAATGAAAATAGTTTTTTAAAAGGGGAATAAGTAGGGATTATATTCAACTGGTACCATTAGAGGTACTCAGGAGGTTCAGTGAACCATACGTGGCGCCCAAAAGGCTGCATAATCTGAGTTCCTAGTAACTAGATGGGCATCACCATTGGTATCCCTACTTTCGAACTTAAATTTTGCTTCTACAAACTCCTTCGACATCTTGTCAATCTTAAAAAGAGTAGCTTTACAACTACACAGCTCTCTGTCTTCATCATCTTAATTACATCCAAACAACAGTCGACACCTCCAATGATAAGCCAAGGTCTTCTGCTGAAGCTTTAATATCGCCTCCAAGGTAGCAGAATAAGATAAGCCCATAAGGGCATCTCCAACCGAGCGATCCATCCCGCGCCCGCGCGTCCGGATGGGTCCAACCGGACAAAAACTTGGCCCAGCGCGCGGACCCATCCCTAAAACGGATGGCCGCGGCGTCCGGGACGACCCAAACCCAGCTCAAATCTGAGACGAGTTTGCATGGCCGCGGACGCCGAAGGCTGGTCGCTCGCGTCCTCCCCTTGTCCGCCCCTGACCCGCCTATCTGTCTCCCAAAACACAAACACTCCACTCCAGTACCAAAACCTAGAGATGGCCGACGAAGCGACTGCCGCCGTCACCGCCACCATCGGAGACGAGGCAGGGCTCGCGGCCGCTCCTCCCGTGGAGGCGGCTCCTCAACTGGACGCTCCGGTGGTCATGGAGCCCGGGCCGCCGACGAAGAAGGCGAAGCCCAAGCTCACCGCGGAGCAGAGGGCGAGCGAGACCAAGAAGCTGGGGGGACAAAAGAGAAGTACATTTGCAACTTCCTTGACTTCTGTGAAGCCATGGGATTTGGTAGTGGCCGTGCTCATGGTTTTCAGATTCACTCTCAGGATCAATTCACTCATGGGGACATTGCTTTCTGCTATCCTCCGGAGCCTACAACTGCCCCTCCAACCATCTCCGGGATGTATTACTCTTATTTGGTGCTTGCCAAGCTATTCCGTGAGAGTCTCATCAGCAAGTCAGGAGATACAAGTGAATGCCGAGCCTACCATCTTAAGCTCATGCACTACTACCGTCCTGAAAACATTAGGACGATTGATTACTGTGACTTTCTCTACTGTGAGCTAAGGCGCTCTGTTCGCAACCGTATGACTCCAAACTATGCTCAGTATGTTCAGCAGCTCATCAATACAGTTGTGCCAGCTCCCAACAACAAGAAAGATCAACTGGTCAGGATGGAACTGTTCAAGATTCCTCAGCAGGGAAATAAACTGGAAGTCCCATCTATGATGCCTTCTGAGCGCCGGTCCAAGGAAAGGCATGACCCTGCAGCTAGCTCCAGCTATTCTATGCGCCCCAAGCGGGGTGCCTCTCGCTTCTTGGCTAGCCTATGGCAGATGTGCAGGAATACCAATGATGTTGCTCATCAAAGCCTTGCCCTGAACCAAGAGACTAGGAGGCGCCAAAATGAGTTCATGGCTGCAAGAAACCACCCTATTCCTCCACCTGGACCTGAGATGGAGCCTGTGGTTGCACCAACTTTGGAGATGCCTCCCATTGATGATGAAATGCTCCAGAACTTTGATCTCTCCCTGTTTGCTCATGGTGGTGCTCCTCCCTCCTAGGACTAGATATATGATACGTCTCCGACGTATCGATAATTTCTTATGTTCTATGCCATATTATTGATGATACATACATGTTTTATGCACACTTTATGTCATATTCGTGCATTTTCTGGAACTAACCTATTAACAAGATGCCGAAGTGCCGATTGCTTGTTTTCACGCTGTTTTTGGTTTCAGAAATCCTAGTAAGGAAATATTCTCGGAATTGGACGAAATCAAATCCCGGGGGCCTATTTTCTCACGAAGCTTCCGGAAGTCCGAAGGAGAGACGAAGAGGGGCCACGGAGGGGCCACACTACAGGGCGGCGCGGCCCCCTTGGCCGCGCGGCCCCGTGGTGTGGGGCCCCGTGCCGCCTCTTGACCTGCCCTTCCGCCTATAAAAAGTCTCCGTGACGAAACCCCCGATGACCGAGAGCCACGATACGGAAAACCTTACCGAGACGCCGCCGCCGCCGATCCCATCTCGGGGGATCCGAGAGATCGCTCTCCGGCACCTCGCCGAGAGGGGAATCATCTCCCGGAGGACTCTACACCGCCATGGTCGCCTCCGGAGTGATGAGTGAGTAGTTCACCCCTGGACTATGGGTCCATAGCAGTAGCTAGATGGTTGTCTTCTCCTCATTGTGCTTCATTGTTGGATCTTGTGAGCTGCCTAACATGATCAAGATCATCTATATGTAATTCTATATGTTGCGTTTGTCGGGATCCGATGGATAGAGAATACTATGTCATGTTAATTATCAAGTTATTATACATGTGTTGTTTATGATCTTGCATGCTCTTCGTTTCTAGTAGAGGCTCCGGCCAAGTTTTTACTTTTAACTCCAAGAGGGAGTACTTATGCTCGATAGTGGGTTCATGCCCGCATTGACACCAGGACGATGTGACGAAAGTTCTAAGGTTGTGTTGTGCTGTTGCCACTAGGGATAAAACATTGGCGCTATGTCCGAGGACGTAGTTGTTGATTACATTACGCACCATACTTAATGCAATTGTCTGTTGCTTTGCAACTTAATACTGGAGGGGGTTCGGACGATAACCTGAAGGTGGACTTTTAGGCATAGATGCAGTTGGATGGCGGTCTATGTACTTTGTCGTAATGCCCAATTAAATCTCACTATACTTATCATGTCATGTATGTGCATTGTTATGCTCTCTCTATTTGTCAATTGCCCGACCGTAATTTGTTCACCCAACATGCTTTTATCTTATGGGAGAAACACCTCTAGTGAACTGTGGACCCTGGTCCATTCTTTAATACTTGAAATACAAATCTGTCGCAATACTTGTTTTTACTATTTTCTCTCGCAAACAATCATCTTCCACACAATACGGTTAATCTTTTGTTACAGCGAAGCCGGTGAGATTGACAACCTCACTCGTTTCGTTGGGGCAAAGTACTTTGGTTGTGTTGTGCGAGTTCCACGTTGGCGCCGGAATCTCGGTGTTGCGCCGCACTACATCCCGCCGCCATCAACCTTCAACGTGCTTCTTGACTCCTACTCGGTTCGATTAAACCTTGGTTTCTTACTGAGGAAAACTTGCCGCTGTGCGCATCACACCTTCCTCTTGGGGTTCCCAACGGACGTGTCAACTACACGCATCAAGCAAATTTCTGGCGCCGTTGCCGGGGACCTGAAGAAAAGTTACACCACAGAGATCTCTAACTCCCACGTCAACTCTGCGCCAGCAGCAAATTTCTGGCGCCGTTGCCGGGGAGATCAAAACACGCTGCAAGGGGAGTCTCCACTTCTCAATCTCTTTACTTTGTTTTTGTCTTGCTTTATTTTATTTACTACTTTGTTTGCTGCATTATATCAAAACACAAAAAAAATTAGTTGCTAGCTTTACTTTATTTACTGTCTTGTTTGCTATATCAAAAACACAAAAAAAATTAGTTACTTGCATTTACTTTACTTATTTCAACATGTTTCCTCTTAATTTTACTGAAAAAGATATACCTGTGGGACAAGGGTCTATAATTGGGAGGAACAATATAGAAGAATTTTTCACCCATGTTAGTACCGTTGAAGATTTTGAAGATAGACACTTGGTAGACCTTGCTCCCACTTATGAAATTGCTCGTCGTTGCTTTAGTTCGCCTGTTGGAAACTAAATTTGTTAATCTCAATCCTATAATCCAACACATGTTTCTTACACTTGGTGATATGGAAGAGGGGAAAAGAAAGATTTTGTTTTAGAAACCCTTCTTAGAGAATTTGGTGGTCTAGCAAGAGAGGCTAGAAAGGTCTTTGCTAAATTTAATATGCTTGGTTCTCATACTAATTTTGTTAGCCTTCTTGAAAAAATGGATATGGATAGGATAAGGTACACTAATAATGCTAATGCTGGTGGGGAGATCAAAGCACCAATACCATGTAAACTCCTAGCTATGAATGATGCACTAGAACATAACTATGCTTGGCTTGTTCTCGAAAATTTGTTCGATGAGAGTAGCAAGCCCAAGACTAATGAAAAGGGAGACGTTGAAACTTATGTATCCAATATACTATGCATGGTTGAGAAAACTCCAAACCCCGCTGTAGGTGCACCACCCTTCGATAATACTTGAGTTACACTTTCTGCGCCTAGCTGAAAGGCGTTAAAGAAAAGCGCTTATGGGAGACAACCCATGTTTTTACTCCAGTATTTTTGTTTTATATTTGTGTCTTGGAAGTTGTTTACTACTGTAGCAACCTCTCCTTATCTTAGTTTTATGTTTTGTTGTGCCAAGTAAAGTCTTTGATAGAAAAGTAAGTACTAGATTTGGATTACTGCGCAGTTTCAGAATTCTTTGCTCGTCACGAATCTGGGTCTATCTCCCTGTAGGTAGCTCAGAAAATTACGCCAATTTACGAGCATGATCCTCGGATATGTACGCAACTTTCATTCAATTTGAGCATTTTCGTTTGAGCAAGTCTGGTGGCCTAATAAAATCCATCTTTACGGACTGTTCTGTTTTGACAGATTCTGTCTTTTATTTCGTATTGCCTCTTTTGCTATGTTGGATGAATTTCTTTGATCCATTAATGTCCAGTAGCTTTATGCAATGTCCAGAAGTGTTAAGAATGATTGTGTCACCTCTGAACATGTGAATTTTTATTATGCACTAACCCTCTAATGAGTTGTTTCGAGTTTGGTGTGGAGGAAGTTTTCAAGGATCAAGAGAGGAGTATGATGCAATATGATTAAGGAGAGTGAAAGCTCTAAGCTTGGGGATGCCCCGGTGGTTCACCCCTGCATATATTAAGAAGACTCAAGCGTCTAAGCTTGGGGATGCCCAAGGCATCCCCTTCTTCATCGACAACATTATCAGGTTCCTCCCCTGAAACTATATTTTTATTCGGCCACATCTTATGTACTTTGCTTGGAGCGTCGGTTTGTTTTTGTTTTTTGTTTTGTTTGAATAAAATGGATCCTAGCATTCACTTTATGGGAGAGAGACACGCTCCGCTGTTGCATATGGACAAATATGTCCTTAGGCTCTACTCATAGTATTCATGGCGAAGTTTCTTCTTCGTTAAATTGTTATATGGTTGGAATTGGAAAATGCTACATGTAGTAACTCTAAAATGTCTTGGATAATTTGACACTTGGCAATTGTTGTGCTCATGTTTAAGCTCTTGCATCATATACTTTGCACCCATTAATGAAGAAATACTTAGAGCTTGCTAATTTGGTTTGCATATTTGGTTTCTCTAGAGTCTAGATAACATCTAGTATTGAGTTTTGAACAACAAGGAAGACGGTATGGAGTCTTAATGTTTACCATATGTCTTTTATGTGAGTTTTGCTGTACCGTTCATCCTTGTGTTTGTTTCAAATAACCTTGCTAGCCTAAACCTTGTATCGAGAGGGAATACTTCTCATGCATCCAAAATACTTGAGCCAACCACTATGCCATTTGTGTCCACCATACCTACCTACTACATGGTATTTATCCGCCATTCCAAAGTAAATTGCTTGAGTGCTATCTTTAAAACTCCATCATTCACCTTTGCAATATATAGCTCATGGGACAAATAGCTTAAAAACTATTGTAGTATTGAATATGTACTTATGCACTTTATCTCTTATTAAGTTGCTTGTTGAGCGGTAACCATGTTTCTGGGAACGCCATCAACTATTCTTTGTTGGATATCATGTGAGTTGCTATGCATGTCCGTCTTGTCTGAAGCAAGAGAGATCTACCACCTTCATGGTTGGAGCATGCATGTTGTTAGAGAAGAACTTTGGGCCGCTAACTAAAGCCATGATTCATGGTGGAAGTTTCGAGTTTGGACATATATCCTCAATCTCATATGAGAATAATAATTGTTGCCACATGCTTATGCATTAAAGAGGAGTCCATTATCTCGTTGTCCATGTTGTCCCGGTATGGATGTCTAAGTTGAGAATAATCAAAAGCGAGAAATCCAAAATGCGAGCTTTCTCCTTAGACCTTTGTACAGGCGGCATGGAGGTACCCCATTGTGACACTTGGTCAAAACATGTGCATTGCAAAGATCCGGTAGTCCAAGTTAATTAGGACAAGGTGCGGGCACTATTAGTATACTATGCATGAGACTTGCAACTTGTAAGATATAATTTTCATAACTCATATGCTTTATTACTACCGTTGACAAAATTATTTCATGTTTTCAAAATAAAAGCTCTAGCACAAATATAGCAATCGATGCTTTCCTCTTTGAAGGACCATTCTCTTTACTTTTATGTTGAGTCAGTTCACCTATTTCTCTCCACCTCAAGAAGCAAACACTTGTGTGAACCGTGCATTGATTCCTACATACTTGCATATTGTACTTGTTATATTACTCTATGTTGACTATTATCCATGAGATATACATGTTACAAGTTGAAAGCAACCGCTGAAACTTAATCTTCCTTTGTGTTGCTTCAATACCTTTACTTTGATTTATTGCTTTATGAGTTAACTCTTATGCAAGACTTATTGATGCTTGTCTTTAAGTACTATTCATGAAAAGTCTTTGCTTTATGATTCACTTGTTTACTCATGTCATCACCATTGTTTTGATCGCTGCATCCACTACATATGTTTACAAATAGTATGATCAAGGTTATGATGGCATATCACTTCGAAATTATCTTTGTTATCGTTTTACCCGCTCGGGACGAGCAGAAACTAAGCTTGGGGATGCTTGATACGTCTCCGACGTATCGATAATTTCTTATGTTCTATGCCATATTATTGATGATACCTACATGTTTTATGCACACTTTATGTCATATTCGTGCATTTTACGGAACTAACCTATTAACAAGATGCCGAAGTGCCGATTGCTTGTTTTACGCTGTTTTTGGTTTCAGAAATCCTAGTAAGGAAATATTCTCGGAATTGGACGAAATCAAAGCCCGGGGCCTATTTTCTCACGAAGCTTCCGAAGTCCGAAGGAGAGACGAAGAGGGGCCACGGAGGGGCCACACTACGGGCGGCGCGGCCCCCCTTGGCCGCGCGGCCCGTGGTGTGGGGCCCCCGTGCCGCCTCTTGACCTGCCCTTCCGCCTATAAAAGTCTCCGTGACGAAACCCCAGCATCGAGAGCCACGATACGGAAAACCTTACCGAGACGCCGCCGCCGCCGATCCCATCTCGGGGATCCAGGAGATCGCCTCCGGCACCCCGCCGGGAGGGGGAATCATCTCCCGGAGGACTCTACACCGCCATGGTCGCCTCCGGAGTGATGAGTGAGTAGTTCACCCCTGGACTATGGGTCCATAGAAGTAGCTAGATGGTTGTCTTCTCCTCATTGTGCTTCATTGTTGGATCTTGTGAGCTGCCTAACATGATCAAGATCATCTATCTCGTAATTCTATATGTTGCGTTTGTCGGGATCCGATGGATAGAGAATACTATGTCATGTTAATTATCAAGTTATTATACATGTGTTGTTTATGATCTTGCATGCTCTCCGTTTCTAGTAGAGGCTCTGGCCAAGTTTTTACTTTTAACTCCAAGAGGGAGTACTTATGCTCGATAGTGGGTTCATGCCCGCATTGACACTCGGGACGAGTGACGAAAAGTTCTAAGGTTGTGTTGTGCTTGTTGCCACTAGGGATAAAACATTGGCGCTATGTCCGAGGACGTAGTTGTTGATTACATTACGCACCATACTTAATGCAATTGTCCGTTGCTTTGCAACTTAATACTCGGAGGGGGTTCGGACGATAACCCGAAGGTGGACTTTTTAGGCATAGATGCAGTTGGATGGCGGTCTATGTACTTTGTCGTAATGCCCAATTAAATCTCACTATACTTATCATGTCATGTATGTGCATTGTTATGCTCTCTCTATTTGTCAATTGCCCGACTGTAATTTGTTCACCCAACATGCTTTTATCTTATGGGAGAAACACCTCTAGTGAACTGTGGACCCTGGTCCATTCTTTAATACTGAAATACAAATCTGCTGCAATACTTGTTTTTACTATTTTCTCTCGCAAACAATCATCTTCCACACAATACGGTTAATCCTTTGTTACAGCAAGTCGGTGAGATTGACAACCTCACTCGTTTCGTTGGGGCAAAGTACTTTGGTTGTGTTGTGCAGGTTCCACGTTGGCGCGGAATCTCGGTGTTGCGCCGCACTACATCCCGCCGCCATCAACCTTCAACGTGCTTCTTGACTCCTACTGGTTCGATTAAACCTTGGTTTCTTACTGAGGGAAACTTGCCGCTGTGCGCATCACACCTTCCTCTTGGGGTTCCCAACGGACGTGTCAACTACACGCATCAATATACTCATGCTCCTGAGGCTGCTGGAAATGGATATGATGATGGAGAGTATGAAGATTATAAAGAAGATGATGATGAGGATGGTGATGAGGACTCTCCACTCTCTGGGACACAGTTCCATTGATGGGAGCGCTAGCATCCCTACTCTTTTCTTCGCCTTTTTGGTGTTCCGATGCCAAAGGGGGAGAAGAGAGTAGAGTCTAGGATCACGGGGTTCCTTGGGTGTTGCACAAGCCATGCTTGATACTTTATTTGCTTCTTACTTGACTTGTGCTATTTGCTTGCTTTCATTTCCGGAACCATTTGCTACTTTGAATAATTCATGTATGGACAAGTTATTGTATGCTTAATCTCTATGTTAGGATGCTTTATTCTTATATCTTGATATATACTATCCATACCATGCTTGTTTCCTAAAGATACTAGGGGAGCTTCTCAAATTCTACAAATGGCGCACTTTGCATTCAAACGCAAACTCTCCAAGTGCACACATTATGGGGGGGGGACTGTCTTAATATCTTATATGGAATCAAGGTTTGAGCTTATCATAATATTTATATGTGACTCTAGCTCGGTTTGTCATCGTATACCAAAAATGGGGAGATTGTAAGGGTATTTTACCCTTATCCATTAGTTTGGTAACAATGACATCGTTGCTAGAGTAATTGGTCTAATACATGTCTATGATATTATTCCCAGGTATTAGCCAAATAGTTATTATGGCGTATCAATGGAACAATAAGGTGAAGGGAGACCCCCTCATTTGGGCAGAAATGAAGAAGGGTTGTTCAGCCTCAGGCCGGCCTGAGGTCCGGTTGGACCGGCCGTGGCACCGGCTGACCCGGCGCCGACCGGCCCCTGGACCGGTGCCAACCGGGCACCATCCAGGGGAGTTTCCACCTTCACCCGGAGCTGTCCCGGCGCATGGCCCGGTTTGGACCGGCCTGGTCCGGCCACACAACCGCCCGAGCCGGCCTGAGGACCGGCTGCCCCGGCGTGCACCGGCTCCTGCTCCGGTGACAACCGGGGGCAGGTACTGTAAGGCCAAGTCCCGCCCCGGTCACGGCTCGGCGCTCGGCCCGGTTTGGACCGAGTGGTCCGGCCTACGGTCCGGTTGGACCGGCCTCTGTGCCGGATGGCCCGGCCCCAGGTCCGGCTGACCGACTCCCTCGACAGAAAGCTGAGCTGGACAAGTTTTCAATGGTCTGCAACGACTGGATTTCAAGTGGACCTATAAATACCCCTTCCCCTACCTTAGAACAGTCAGTCACTACAGTACAAACTGTTCCTGAGCTCTTTCTCTCTCTCTCATAGTCCTTTGATAGAAACACCAAAAGTCTCAGATCTCCCTCCTCCTCCACCCAAACTCGAATCCCTCGGGGGAAAAGATAGAGGAGGTCTTGATCTATACTTCCACCGAGCCAAATCATGTCTCCCCTTGTATTCATCAAGATACATGCTCTCTAGGGTTTCTTGGAAACCCTAGGAGGGCAAACGGGTCTGGAAGCATCTGAGCTGTGGATTTACTCCTGACAAGATTGTGAAGGTTTGGAGGCTGCCTCAAAGTCTACCACAAGTGAAAAGAGCTATTCCTTCGTGGGATAGGCTCAGGAGAAGAAGGTGAGCCTTCGTGGCGCTGGGGAATCCTTCGTGGGACCCCCACCTCTCCAAACGTGACGTACCTTCTTGCAAAGGAAGGGAACACGGGAATAAACCTTCGTCTCCGCGTGCTATTGGTTATCTCTAACCGAACTCTTTACTTGTGATATATCTGCCTGTGAGAGCCTTCGTGCTCGAGTTAGTTGTATCATCATATAGGGTGCCTCACCTAGTTTGCATTAGGCTCACCTTTATATTCCGCAAAGCCTAATCTTGCAAAGAAAGAATTAAAATCTGTAGAAACCTATTCACCCCCTTCTAGGTTTACCATCTCTAAACTTTCAATAGCCTTCTCGGCATCATGAGTAATACATATAATTATATCGTCAGTGTATTGTAAATTGCAAAACCTTGAGTAAAACAATCGGGAACTAGACCAAATAGAATACCATTTCTCTGAGCATGCAACACCATTTGAGTTAAAACTTCTCCCACCATATTGAAAAATAACTGAGATAGAGGATCCCCTTGTCGCACCCCTTTTGCACTTTGAATATAAGGCCCAATCGCATCGTTAATTTTCACCGATAATGTTTCATTATGAAGAACTTGAAGGACCCAGTTACAACATAACTCAGAGAAACCCCTAATCTATGGCAATCAAGAAGGAAATTCCAATTCACTTTGTCATACGCCTTTTCGAAATCTAATTTAAGAATGCTTGTTTTTTCACATGTGTGATAAATAATTTCATGTAAAGACATAATGTGCCATCCATGATGTTTCTTTTATTAACGAAAGCATTTTTTTGAACACTAAACAACATAGAAGCATAAGGTTCTAGGCGAATGCATAAGGTTTTAGTTATCCATTTGTACAAGCACCTTAATAGGCAAATTGCACGGAAATGTTGGATCTTATCTGCACCATCTATTTTTGGGAGAAAGTTAATAATACCATAATTAAGTATTTGAACATCTAGCTGGCCCATATGAAATTTATCAAACATATGCATAATATTAGGCATAATAATGTCTCAACACTTCTGATAAACCCTATAGGCATACTTTCAAGTCCATGTGCCTTATTAGGTTTCATGGAAAACAAGGCATTTCTTACTTCTTCAATAGTAAAAGGTCTTGTTATATTACTATTATGTACATTAGTCAAAATTTCATGAGCTTGCCATGGAAAACTGGAAAAAGATTGAGCAGGGCCAAACAAATGTTTCTAGAATTCAGTAGCATGATCTATAGGATTGCCAACGCCCTCAATAACAATTCCCTCATGTTGTAAATGGTGCACAATATGTTTCATTCTTTTTTGCATTTGCAATTCTATGAAAAATGGCAGTATTGGAATAAAGTTCCTCACCAGCATACATATCTAAAAGAATAGAATGAATATCAACATACATATCTAAAAGAATAGTATGACTATGTTAGCATATGACGCCATGATAGCACAAGTCACGCTCCATATGCTCATATATAAACACCATGTTTTCTTATCACTATTATTAACATTTTAGGAGCAATAGCATAGATAAAATAAAGTCATGGTAGCACCCTCCATCTTTATCAAGATGAGGTGCCAGGATAAAAATAACATGGCATTTTTTTCCTAGGTTGGATCACATCCTTTTTTAGGAAGTACTTGCACATTTCATTAATAGTACTAAAGTTTAAAAACACACATCTGAAGACTTCTAGATAGATCGGAAGAAAACACGTGTTTTTAGGAGACTTTGCAGTGAACACAACGAAGAGACAAAAAAGATGCATCGAAAGGAAAGGAGAGCTATATGAATTTTATCTTTCTTCATCATCGGTGTTGAGGCAACACCATCAGCGTCAGTAGCTTTGTGAGTCGGTGGAGAGGCGTGCGATGCAGCAAAGCCACTGATGTCGTGGTATCTCAACCATGGATCATCCTTGTGTTGATTATAAGATCACATATCCATCAGCGCCGACCAAGTAAATGGAGAGCAGTGCTCACTAGAAGTGTTGCCATCGGACCACCTACTGCTAGCTCCTCGACCACCGCCTCACCCGTGGACCGTCGTTGTCACCCAAGACAATGCCCATCATATCTCGAGCTCACTCAATGCATCAGGGTCCACTCTTCTTTGAGAAATTTATCATTGGTGCGTCGGGAATCTGGAAAGAGAGAAACAATCTTATTTTTAGGGATATTAGACCATCTAGAGCATCTTGGAGAGAAAGAGTTTACTCCGACTTACTTTTGCTTAGGTTCAGGGCACCTCAAAACCTGGTAAATCACATTTTTAGTCGTATAGACACATTGTAATTTTTCTTTTCATGTCCGTCATTGTAAAGGGTGTTTACACCAAACTATGTAAATATTTGTGGTAATGAATGAAATACCACAGTAGGAGCCTCTCCTACTGTGTCTTTGTAAAAAAGATCCCATCAGCCACCAATTTAACTCATGTACAATATCTCCTAACTCCATGGTGATGTAATAGGAACCACCAGCACAATAGGGACAAAGGTGGAGAACAAAAATCTCGGAGGGTCGTTGTTACCTCACCGACGACCCCAAGAAAGCCTAACAACACCGTCCATGATGAACGATAGGACACCACACTGCCAGGTCCCTCGAGCGAAGTCGAGTTGCTGACTGGATATGATGAAAACTTATTCCATAGAGACCATAGCCACCACCAAAATAACGTCACATGCTAGATGACCAAACCCTAACCTATCTACACACCACAAACGTGACACTGGGGTACCATCCCATCCCACCGTGGAGGAAATAGGAACCCTTGGTCTCGCCGGCGGAGAGAACGGTCCTCTTCCCTTTCACCTGCCTCAAGAGAAAACATAGAAGCGGACCCGAAAACTAAATTCTTTTACTACCTCTATCTATAAAAGTATGTCGCAAATTGATCTAAATATGAATGTATCTATACACTTATACATCCGAATTTAGACAAATCTTCCACATCCTTTTACGGACGGAGGGAGTAGAAAGGATCACATTTTTGTTGGAAGCTCAAAGTGGAAACCGACACGGCCCTCAGTCCGGCACTCCTATCCATTTGGCCCATCTCTTCAGAGTGGGCCCATTCCCCCGTTGCCCACGGTTTCGCATCAGAACCCGCAGCAGTTTCTTTCTTCTCCTCCAGTCCCACTTCCACCATGGCTGCCTCTGCCTCTCCCGAGAACTCCACCGTCGCCCCCTCCTCCTCCCTCCCTCCCCAATGGTAGGTGCCAGCAGCTCGAGCCACGACTGACCGCGCGGGGCCTCGATCCAGCGCAAGGCGCGCGGAACTCCCGGGCGCGAGGTTCCAGCTGCAAGGTTGGAGCGGCGGAGATCCGGCCGCCGGACGACCCTCGAATCCGCTGGTTACCGTCGTGTCCAGAGATAATTCGAGGTTCGATTACATTCCCTGCCCGTTCTTCTTCTTCGCCCTTGTAATTCTCATCCAAGTAGTAGTGTTTTGTACGGAACAACTGTGCGATTCAAGCTGATGCAACCCTGCTGTCTATCTATAGCAGGTTCAATTCGCTGGTGCGTGCTGTGTTACGGTCTCGTGGATCTGTGTTTCGGTGATCTCCGTGCCAAGGCTCTGCCGCGGGAAAGGAGGCTGCTTTGGGCCCGAGGTCTTTGTGGGGGTGGAATCCCCATAGGGGCGACCAGTTCAAGAGAGCGCCTGTTCATGATTCAGGCAATGGCGTCGCATTCGCAGTCGCAGGCTGGAGGCGGTGGCTACGCTGGCCCGTCGGGCAGGCAGCCGCAGGGCCTGGCCAGGCAAGGATCCTTGTACAGCCTCACCCTCGACGAGGTGCAGAACCAGCTGACAGAGCCCTTGCTCAGTATGAACCTTGATGAGCTGCTCAAGAGCGTGTTTCCTGATGGCGTGGACCCTGATGGTGCCGTCGCTGGCCAGTCTGAGCCGCCCTTGGGCCTGCATCGCCAGGGGAGCATCACGATGCCTCCGGAGCTCAGCAAGAAGACTGTTGATGAGGTGTGGAAGGGCATCCTGGATTCGCCCAAGAAAAAAAGCGGCGAGGAGGGTGGTTGGCGCAGGCGGGAGAGGCAGCTTACGCTTGGGGAGATGACACTCGAGGATTTCCTGCTGAAAGCTGGGGTCGTCACAGAAGGGTGTTTGAAGGATTCGAGTGACTTCCCACCCAACATGGATGCAGCTGGGAGCAGTGTAATCGCGGCTGCTGCGCCCAGTTCGAGCTCGACACCACAGGCACAGTGGTTACAGCAGTACCAGCAGCAAGCTTTGGAGCCTCCACATCCAAGCATGGCAGGTTCTTTCATGGCAACTCAGTTGGCCCCTCAGCCACTGGCTGTCGCTACAGGAGCTATCTTGGAATCGATTTACTCGGATGGCCAGATCACTTCACCCATGCTCAGTGCACTTTCAGATCCCCAAACACCTGGGCGCAAACGTGGTGCCTCCTCAGGGGGTGTACCTGATAAGGTTGTAGAAAGAAGGCGGAAGAGAATGATAAAAAACAGGGAATCGGCTGCGCGGTCAAGAGCGAGGAAGCAGGTCTACTTCTATTGTCCTGCCTACTTCTGATCTCCTATGTATTGAGTTTTGTTTTGCTATATTTCTGATTGCAACATCAAAGCGTAATGAAAAATTATCCTCGGATATATTGATTTCGGTATATCTCTTGCATAGTTTAGCCTAAGACTGCAACCATATTATTAGGTTCTATGGCACTGTAGTGGTGTGTTGTTCTTCTTCTACGTCATTCTAATGCATTAATAACCAAATGCATTCTGCTTGGCAGGCTTACACTAATGAGCTTGAAAACAAGGTATCTCATCTAGAAGAGGAGAACGAGAGGCTAAAGAGGCAGAAGGTACCTTATTTCCTATTATCATAATACTGTTACCTTCCCCCTTCTTTTTGGGGGAGGATATTTAAAACTAGGTTATTCCACTATGCATTGCAGTGAACTGTAGGTACTTTTAACACTGTTCTTGTTCAGATAGTCAAACTAATTTTTGTGTCAAGAAAGAAGAGTCTCAAAGCTACTTTTCTTGGTTACTGATCTAATCTAACTAAGTTTTGGGATTTAAATAAAGATTATGCCTAGTTTTCTTTTGAAAGGCGAAACATACCAGGTCATGCTATAATGTATGTAAGTATATGCAAGTTTGAGCCCACAAAATTTGGCTAGATTGTGTTAGCATGAACATAATAATTGTTGGAAACATGATCAGCTGTATATTCGACATTCAGAGGGAACTCTTATGGAGTTCTTCAGAATGTTATTCAGCCCTGATTTGCTGACTTGTCTCACTGCATTAACTTGGCCGCTAGGTTTCAATGTTTTAAAATGTTAATTATCATCATTTCACCAGCATTTTAATGTTTGACAGGGTGTTCTATATGTTGCATACATCTCAACATATGGATTAAAATTACTAGAGATCAATGCATTAGTGCGATTAAAATCTTATAACCCAAAGCATATAACTGTTAGAGCATCTCCAACAGGCGCGCTATATCGCGGCGCGCTAAAACCAAGAATCCGCGCGCGGTAAACAGATATGGCGCGCTGTGCCGTTTTTTCCTCCGCCGGGCGCGGCAAAATACAGCGCGTGCGCGCGCAGGAAAAATGGTCCTCCGCCAGGCGCTGCAAAATACAGCGCGCGCGGGCGCGGAAAACAGATTTCTAGTCTATTTTGCATTCACAATTCATGAAAGAAAATACAGCGCGCGCGGGCGCGGTTGCCGGACGGAGGCGTCGGCTGGGTCGGCGGAGGAGGAGGAGGAGAAGGCGCCTGGTTCGGCGCCGGAGGAGGAGGCTGTCGGCGGGGGACGGGCGCCTTCGCTTTCTTCGGTGGCGCGACGGCGGCGGGGCCGGCGTGAGGCCGTTTCGTTGACGGCGCCTTCCTCCTCGGCGCGGGCCGCGCGTTGCCGGTGCCTGCGCGGCCATCTGCGCCGCGGCAGCGCCTGCGTGTAGTGCCCCGCGCGGCGGGACGAACGGCGCCGCGCGCGGCAGCTCGTTGGGTTCCCGGCGTCGGCGCCGCCGCTAGGGTTTGGCGCTGGCGCGAGCGGAAGTGGCGGCGGCGGCGGAGGGTGTGACGAGTAGGGAGGGTCGGCGGGTTGCCGGAGGGGTCGTCCATCGTCGGGATCGCCGGCGGCGCGCGGAGACGACGGATTGGGCTCGGGGCAGCGACGCGGGAGGAAGTTTCAGCGCGGGGATTTTCGCGGTTGGACGAGCGATGCCGCGCGCGCGTAGCCGACGCGCCATGGATATGCCGCTCCGGATTGTGCAAAGCGCCGCGCGCCCTAAAAATTTTACAGCACCGCGCCGTTTACCGCGCCTGCTGGAGCGCCTGATTCTGTCCCGCGCGCGCTATATCGGACGTTTTTATGCCGCGCGGCCTATATAGCGCGCCTGTTGGAGATGCTCTTAGAAATCAACACATTAGTTATTAGTACTCATTAAATCGTAATTACCTGTCAAGTCACAGGACACCTATGCTTGTGTTTCTTTATTTTGTTCATTTGATCCTTCAAATGGTGATGCTCATTTATCTATTGAACATATCATATTATTACTTGGAGATGATGCTGATTATATTAATTATATGTAGCAAATGTTCGTAAACATATCCCTCCATGTAAATTTGTTCTTTGATGCCATGATCTTACAGTCCTAGTTGAAATTATGATGCTCCGTACCTTGTGGCTATGCATAATTCTTAGCCTTACTCTTTGCAATCCACTAGCTTACGGTGTAGTGGTGTTCATGTATGTCTGATGTGTCTAATGATACTTACTGTTTTTATTTTTCAAATTTCACAAAATTTTCAGGAGTTGGACATGCTAATGATCTCCGCGCCACCCCCAGAACCGAAGTATCGGCTCCGAAGAACAAGTTCCTCCCCCGTTTGACAGCGATGGCGATGACGATGTTCATAGTAATTTTTGTAGATTACACCGCATATATATTCCCCGTGCTCGCGGTAGAAACAGCTGGTATGGTAGCTTGAGGTTCTAGCTTGTCGCAGCCCAATGGTTCACAGTTTGTAGGTCAGTAGCAGCCCTAGGCCCCTAGCATGTCCGAGATGATCTCTTCCGAGGCTTTGTCAGTTTGTAAATCTGCCAGGCACATGTTTAATTTTATACCGGAGCTTCTTCCTTGTACATGATAAAGTTAAAATACTTGTCTCTTGTTCATCATGATCATGTATGTTGCCGTGGCCATATAAAGTTAAAATCCACTAACTTGATGAACAGCTCCGTTTCATCAAACATATTTTGGCTGAGAAATTGACAGCCAATTCATACAGAGGTTGTGATCGTATGGAAGAATGGTGTGGACCATCATTGTTGCATCTATGGAAGAATGGTGTGCCTGGGGCGATACAAGTGCCTGTCATTGTGAACTTTGAACTGCATCAGATCCTGGGTTGGGATTAGAACTGAGAGGATGTGTGGAGCACCAGCCTAAATTCCTTATCACAAAAATTCATGCTGATCCCATGCTGTTCATCGAGACTATTTTTAGAATTCACTGTCTTCCCTTCCGAGGAATCTTGGGTTCAGAACTTTTTAGACACTGGTTGAAATAATAAAATAAATAGCATGCTTTGCTCGTTCTCCATGGCCGAGAGAAATAATAAGATTTATGGTTTCAAATGTCTGTACACACATTTCTGATTTTCTCCTCGTCCTGTTGCTCCACTAGTAGCTTGAAAATCCACAACGAGCTAACTAAAATGACTACGACAATCCCAGCGCAGAGGCTGAAAGGTCAAATGACTACGACAATCCCAGCGCAGAGGCTGAAAGGTCAAATGACTACGACATGCTAACTAAATGAAGAAACAGCTACAATACTTCCTAACAATGATGTTATTCCGGTATCACCACCTTCTTCCCCCGATGCGCCTAGCGAGATAGATGTCCTTTTGCACTGTAGAAGCAAAAAAAAAGTCAGATGAATGTGAACATGCTAAACATTTATTTTCTTCATAAAATAGTCACTTTTATTCAGGAGCTTCCTTCTTAAGATATATAGAATCAAAGCTGGTTGAAAACATGGATTATTTGTTATGATACAACAATAACAATGATAAAATGATTCTAGTGTGTTTGTTAATAAAAACATATTTTACAAGTAAAAAATATGATCTGGTGCTTGTTTGTATCCTCAAGATAAGAAATAAACAGCCTGAATTTCTTGCTATAGTAACCAGATTTGGTATCTAAACATGCAGCTTGAGAAAATTTAGGATCAATTTTAACACATTCATTGAGAACAAAAGATAAGAGGACCTGCTAAAGTCTGATAATTGTAGGTCTTGGTATCATTAATCACTACAATTTTTGCAACTTCAAATAACATCAAAACTAGATATCACATAAAATAAAAGCAAAGATGACCCTGTAATTGAAATGCTTTTACAACTCTAGCATGTTTCCTGTTGCATAATACTGTAAAAGAAAAGAAGTGTCCGTTCGGTGCCAACTTACTGATGGTAACACGCTTTGCATGGATGGCGCAGAGATTTGCCCTTTCAAATAAGTCTACCAAGTGATACTCTGCAGCCTGCAGAGGGAAAGGAAAAGAAAATCATGTGTGAATTCAAAGCAAACAGGATGGTAATTGAACGTACAATTACAACATTAACTCTTCATAGGTCAAACGGAATCTAGTCAACTTTATGCCATTTTTGCTGGTTATGCAGAAGAATGCATTCTGGCAAGAGGCGATTAAAGTAAGTCTTCCGTGCAATAACAATCTTGTATAATAAGGACCTAAACTATACAAAAGTACTTGTGCTGTTCTACTGGATACATATATTCGGCCACAAAACCATCACATGGCAACATTCAATTCTCTGGACTGCACAATCCAATTTAAGGTACCTAAGTCTTCCTTCACCTCACAATTACACCCTTATTCTATAAGCAAAATGGAATCTAAACAATAGTTCAGTTTTGCATACCTGGCATGCAAGACAGAGTGTATATCTTAGACCAAACAATTGAAACGTGAAGGAATCTAAACAATTTAAGGTACTGCTGATCAATCCAATTTAAGGTACCTAAGTCTTCCTTCACCTCACAATTACACCCTTATTCTATAAGCAAAATGGAATCTAAACAATAGTTCAGTTTTGCATACCTGGCATGCAAGACAGAGTGTATATCTTAGACCAAACAATTGAAACGTGAAGGAATCTAAACAATTTAAGGTACCGCTGATCACTACGTCTTCCTTCACCTCTCAATTACACCCTTATTCTATAAGAAAAATGGGCAATAAACTTGTATGGTTCTAGAGTACTTGTTTTGTTGTACTGGATACATATTTCGCCTCATAACCATCGCATAAAAAACACTCAATTTTCTGGATTGCAGAATCCCCTTCCTGATTCAAAATTTAAGGTACCGCTGATCACTACACATCTTCCTTCACCTCTCAATTACACCCTTATTCTATAAGCAAAATGGAATCTAAGCAATAGTTCAGTTTTGCATGCCTGACATGCAAGACACAGTGTATATCTTAGACCAAACAACCAGACACACTCGAGCATGCTACTAGAAACAAAAGCTAAACCCAGAGAATTCTCTCCTTTTTGCATTAGCGCGGATAAATATGTATATAAATAGAGTTAAACACCAGAGCATTCAGAATCTATGAATTTTACAATTCATGGTGGCATCTTTTTAAGTTAACGAGCGAGCATTATAGTCCTGCAAGCAAAGCATGAGGTGTAATATAATACTAGTACATGACAGGTTTCAGCATTGACCTCTTGCAACGCAAGGAGCGCCTGAGGAGTCCAGCGGGTGACTTCGAGTGACGCGTCCCGAGTGAGCTCCCTAACCTGCAAGCAAGAAAAAGCTTCCATCACACTTTGCACTCTAAATCGTTGACAGGCCGGGAGTTGGCAGAGGCAGGCACCCACCAGACGGACGAAGGGCGCGAAGGGGATGAGCAGCTCGGTGGACTTCTGGTACCTCCTGATCTCCCGCAGCGCGACGGTGCCTGGCTTGAATCGGTGCGGCTTCTTCACCCTCGGTTGCGCAGGCGCCCCTGCTTGTCCAAGAACATAGACGTGCCAGAGTCAGTTCCAAACCCAGATAACAACTGCCGGGGAGGGGACCCCTTGAAAATCAAATCTGTCGCTACAAGATTTGTAGAGACTAAAAACTGGACGAGGGTAGGGAACGGAGAACTGTCGATCCACCCCCGTAGGAGCAGGGAACGGGAGGGGGCATAAAAGTTACAGCTTCAGTGGCAATCCCACCGAATCGTGGCAGTAAAGAAAGGGGAATCATCGGAAATAACCCAAGAAATCGGCCTAGATCCGTAAACGCGTGCAGGGAAACCAGAGGACCGCACAAGGACACCTCACCTGGAGCCGTCGCTGCGGCCGCCCTCCGCCCACCTCGCCTCTGCATTCCGTCGAACAGGGTAAGTCAGTCAGACGAAAGAAAAGATACAAAACGAATCGAAGCAACCCGGGTAGAGATAGGCAGGATCACGCACCGGTGTCGCCGACGTGCTCGGGCCGGCGCCTGCAAAAGGAGAGGAAGAGGTTAGGAATCACGTCACGCCGGCAAGGCGACGGCATTGGGTGGAAGGGCGCGCGGGAGGGGCTCGCGCGTGCTCACCTGTGTCCTGCTCGGCCGCCGTCCACTGGAGCTTCTTCTTCGGATGCTGCTTCGTGTTCCTCGCGGCCGGGTGCTTCGTGCGAGCCATCGCGGCGGGGCTGGCGGGCGGGCTTTCGACGGCGGCGAGGAAGAAGGCTTGTCTTTTTTTTTCTTGGAACGAGACCCTGAGATTGTCGCACGTTGTGGAGTGGAGGCGCTTTATGGGCTGTGGAAGTAACGGCTACTAGGGCGAGTCGAACGTTGGGCTAGTGGGCCCGGTTGGCAGTGGGAGGTAGGTGGCAGAGGAGCGGTTCGGGAAGGGTTCTGGACTCTGGAGTGGAACTTGCCAAATTGGTTCATTCATATCTAAGTTACCGTTGGAACAGTGCATGTCACCAGAGATCTTCATGGTATACGGTTCTGGCATGGCAAAAAAATACATTAATACGTATACGAATGTTCCCTAAGCTCGATGGAATAGAATTTGGCCCCATCAATAGTTTTGGTAGGCCTCTGCGTTGTATCAGCGTGGTTCTTAAATCACACCTAAGGCTTGGCCCATAGCTACTATCAAATTGATCGTTTTCTTGGGGCGGACACATTCTCACCTCTTGGTTGCACTTGCAGGGAAGGAGAGAGCGACGTCACGTCTCTTCAGGAACACGTATCATAAGGACAACTACAACAGAAGGCGCTAAGGGGAGGCGCTAAACGTGGGTGCTAGGGTTATTATCCCAACAAAACTGCAGTTGGGTCGTAGGATCCCAGCTTACACGCGCTTAATTTCAGGCATCACCTCAAGATGTTGCGCCAGGCGCTTGAATACAGTTTGGTTTGCAGCGTCAAAAAAAGTTGGATAAATAAGCGCCTGAAATTGAAGCCTACCGTTGTATCTCTAGACTCTTGCCAAGGAAAGGTGGGATTAATTGTCTTTCTTTCTCGGCTCAAGCGTCTACACAAGCGCCCAGCATTGGTCATGCCCTACAAATATACACAAGGGGCCAAAACACCAATCATTCTTAAATTTTAAGTAATATATACAAATATATTCAGCATAAATAAATATCTTTAAAAAAATCTAGAGCGTGTGTGTGTGTGGGGGGGGGGGGGGGATAACGGCCCCCTGCCCTACGATAACTTCGCTACATAAGGGGCCCTTATATTGTTTCGCCCTAGGGCCTCCAAAATCTATGGACCGGCCCTGTCCAAAAGCCGACACTACCTTGGCCGAGTTACAACTATCTGTGAAGAAAATAGGTTTCTGAAGATTCATCGCAACGATCTACCGGAAGCAGTGCTTATCGCTTAGGCTTCAGCTTGCAGAGTAGAAGAAACTAGCACAAATTTGGCTTTGATGACCAGATCCGTGTGAGAGCTCAGGATCTGCTCATGGAAGTAGGTTCCCAATCCTGTAGGCGCTGAAGAAGAGTTGTTCCTTTTCATCCAAGCCGAATCAGAGTAGATTTTGGGACATGTAAAAACAAAATGTGTGTGTGGACGATAGAACCTTGAATTAGCGTTGAGTTTCTTTCCTCTTGTCATGAGAAGCCTCCAAGTGTGTTCCACCAAGCATTTCTAAGTCCTCAATAAGAGATGTGATGTGATTGCAATCTGATAGGGTTGTCTTTTTTCCTGCAAAAAAGTTCCTCGTTCCTTGCTTTCCAAAGACACCAGAGAAAGGTGCATATGTTAAGAATGTCAGCACAAGGATGATCAATATCCAGCAGGTTTGAAATGAGTTGAGCAAAGGAATTCGAGCTTGCTACGAAAGAATCTGATCTTATAAACCAAGGACTGAGAAGCCAGGCCGCTCTAGCAAAAGGAATGTTGAAGAAAAGGTGTAAATCATCTTCAACCAATCAGCACCTACAACAAATATTTCCAATATGCTTTGAATACCTGACAACTCTTTCTCCCGTTCACAATACTTTCCTCAAAATCCTTCAAACTAAAGTTTTTACCCTATGAATCATTTTCTTACATTTCTATACCTCATGAGAATATTTTTTGTGATTTCTTCTGTCTTGGCATACCCGCATCTTGCAAAAACTGTAAACACGCACGGTGAGTAGATTTTTTTTTTGACCAAGAACTGTGGGGAAAAACCCCCCACAACATTTTATTAAACCCTCAGCTTTACAAAAGTTTATGTACAGAAAGAAAGAAAGAGAAAAGAGCTATACAAGGAAAAGGAGAAACGTTACAACAAGGTGTCTATCCAGGATTTGAAGGATTCAGAATGCTTGTCTTTAATCCTCCAATCTCAGTGTAACTTCATGCTTAAACTTACTAACCCATGCTCTAAAAGAAGGTCTCACATGTTGAAAAACACAATCATTCCTCACTTTCCAAATATGCCAGCAGGTCAGAACCACAATTTCAGTGAAGAAAGGTTTTGCAAAAGCTGTCCTTGCCCTGATGAACATGGTTTCAATATTGTCAGCTTGCTCCCAATCAATTTGTAAATAAGTCCATATTCTTCTACTGAAGTTGCACTCAAAGAAGAGATGAACCCAGTCCTCAGTGATATGACAGGGACATAGCACACAGTTATAACCATTGGTGACATTCCAATGCCTTCTTCTCAACATATCTTTGGTATTTAGCCTATCACTCACCAGTAACCAAGCGAAAACTTTGATTCTCTGTAATACTCTGCATTTCCAAATCCAGGTGAAAATCTTGGAAGAAGTGACATTGATATAGCAATGCTTGTAATAGAGATTAGTCGTGTAGACTCCATCTTTCCAAATTGTTTCCCAAACATCATTCTTCATAGGATCCAGTGACATAGAGCCTATAATATTCTGCATCCTAGTATATTCCTCAAAAGCTTGCTGTGACAAGGGCCTATAAAAGAGTTCAGCCCTATTTGTACATTGTACCACCTCCTTGACAGATAGTTGGTTGTTGAGGGCAAAAGAATGCAATCTTGGAAATTCTTGAGCTGGTATAATACCTGACCATTTATCATGCCAAAACAGAATAGATTCCCCACAACCAGGTGTAGCATTGCATATAGATCTGTATTTGTCAACCAACTTCATGACATCTCTCAACCAGAAGGAACCACATAAATTAGTGGCCTGTGGCACACTGATGACGCGTGAAGCACACGTCCGTTGGGAACCCCAAGAGGAAGGTGTGATGCGTACAACAGCAAGTTTCCCTCAGTAAGAAACCAAGGTTTATCGAACCAGTAGGAGATGAAGGCCACGTGAAGGTTGTTGGTGAAGGAGTGTAGTGCGGCGCAACACCAGAGATTCCGGTGCCAACGTGGAACCTGCATAACTCAATCAAAATACTTTGCCCCAACTTAATAGTGAGGTTGTCAATCTCACCGGCTTGCTGTAAACAAAGGATTAAACGTATGGTGTGGAGAATGATGTTTGTTTGCAAAGAACAGCAGAGAACAATGATTGCAGTAGGTTGTATTTCAGATGTAAAAGAATGGATCGGGGTCCACATTTCACTAGTGGTGTCTCTCCAATAAGATAAATAACATGTTGCGTGAACAAATTACAGTTAGGCAATTGACAAATAGAGAGGGCATAGCAATGCACATACATATCATGATGACTACTATGAGATTTACTTAGGGCATTACGACAAAGAACATAGACCGCTATCCAGCATGCATCTATGCCTAAAAAGTCCACCTTCGGGTTAGTGATACGTCCAAAACGTATCTACTTTCCCGAACACTTTTGCTATTGTTTTGCCTCTAATTTGTGTATTTTGGATACAACTAACACGGACTAACGCTGTTTTCAGCAGAATTGCCCTGGTGTCATATTTTTGTGCAGAAACTCAACTTTCAGGAAAATCCCTGGAAATAATTGCAATGGGCCTATTTTCACAGAAGACCTACGGAGCCAAAAGACGAGACGGAGGGGGGCCACGAGGCGCCCACACCATCTGGCGGCGCAGTGGGCCCATGGGCCGCGCCGCCCTATGGTGGAGTCGCCTCGGCCAGCCCCCGACGCTCCCCTCTGGACTACTTAAAGCCTTTGACCTAAAAACGCAAGGGGGGTTCGACCAATTTGCCAGAAGACATCCAGAACTCCACCGCCATCGCAAAACTCAATCTCGGGATCAGAAACTCCGTTCTGGCACCCTGCCGGGACGGGGAATTGGAGAAGATCATCGCCATCATCACCACCGACGCCTCTCCATCGACCATCCATGTTTCCCCCATCCATGTGTGAGTAAATCCCTCGCTGTAGGCTGAAGGGGATGGTAGGGATTGGATGAGATTGTTCATGCAATAGCCATAAGATTGTTAGGGCATAGTGCCTAGTATCCGTTGTTGGTACTTTTATGATATTGTTGCAACTTGTTATGCTTAATGCTTGTCACTAGGGCCCGAGTGCCATGATTTCGGATCTGAACATGTTATTGATTCATGATGATATTCATTGTTTTATGATCTTACCTGCAAGTTGTATACACATATTGCTTGTCCGGAACCCGAGGCCCCAAAGTGACAGAAGTTGGGACAACCGGAGGGGAAGGCTGTGATATGAGGATCACATGTGTTCACGGAGTGTTAATGCTTTGCTCCGGTACTCTATTAAAAGGAGTACCTTAATTACCAGTAGTTTCCCTAGAGGCCCGGCTGGTAGGACAAAAGATGTTGTGCAAGTTTCTCATTGCGAGCACGTACGACTATATACGGAACACATGCCTATGGTTATTTAGTACTTAGATACTATTTTATTATTATCTGCAAATGTCTTGCCTTGATTATTACATGAGTTCTCTTATCCATGCAGCGCCCGTTCATCCATTCCTATGTCTGCAGTATTTTAATCCTGTTGTTTCCTATAATCAATATTGCTGTCTTTATTACACTGCTGCTTATATTTCACTACTGCTACTGCTATAAAACTGTTGCTACTGATAAACTCTTGCGAGCAAGTCTGTTTCTAGGTGCAGCTGAATTGACAACTCCGCTGTTAAGGCTTACAAATATTCTTTGGCTCCCCTTGTGTCGAATCAATAAATTGGGTTTTACTTCCCTCGAAGACTGTTGCGATCCCCTATACTTGTGGGTCATCAAGACTATTTTCTGGCGGCCGTTGCCGGGGAGCATAGCTTTATTTACAAGTTCACCTGAATTGATATTGTTCGCTGCAAATCCTCCATCATGGGTAAACCTCGCGATGCTAAAGTCGCCATATTACCATCCACTACAAGAAAAGGTACAACTCTGAGTACCTCTGCTGCTCTTGATTCACCATTTGTGATAAGTCAACTTGTTTCACCACCACAAGCTTCTCATTCTGGTACTTCTGCTGAATCTGAAAATTCCTCTTATAATTTTGATGATGCTTCTACTGTGCTTGATGATAATGGTTCATTAGGTCCTTTTCTAGATGCTACAATTGCTAGGTCTAGACAAATTGAAAATACTAAAATTCCTAATGAAAATACTTGTTACACTCGTTAATTCACTCGAGACTCGTTGAATACTCTAGTGATGATCTTGATGAAGATTATGTGGAACTTGATGATGATTTTATTGATAAATGTAATGCTACTACTGATGCAAGTAATATTAAAAAGCTTCTTGCACAACGTCTTTGTTAGATATAAACTGTCTCCTGATCCTAAATTTTCCACATCTCCTATAAACATTAAGGATAAGGATTATGATTTTTCTCTTGATTTATCTCATATATCTATTGTTGAGAAAACACCTTTTTGTGGTACTGAAAAAGGAAGTGTTGTAGAGCACATGATTGAGCTTTCTACTTTGAGTAGCTTGTTTTCTGATGATACCAAGAAGCGTACTTATTTTGTTGCTAAAAATTTTCCTTTTTCATTAAAGGATGATGCTAAAAGTTGGTATAATAGTTTGCCTCCTGATTCTATTGATAGTCCAAGTGGTTTGCTTGATGTTTTCTTTCGAAAATATTTTCCTGCTAGTGCTCAACATATTTCTTTGCAGAAAATTTATAGTTTTGACCAGGAAGATGGAGAGAAATTGCCTGAAGCTTGGGCAAGATTTTGCTCTCTTCTTAGAGCTCGGCCTGGACATGATTTGGAAAAGCATGATTTATTTGATATATTTTATAGTGGACTAACCATTGAGTCTAGGGCATACCTGGATAGTTGTGTTGGTTGTGTTTTCAGGAAAAGAACTCCAGATGAAGCTGAAGAATTAATGGCTAGAATAGGCCAAAATCATGATGATTGGACTACAGCTGAACCAACCCCAACACCAATATTGAAGAAGAGGGGTATGATTAAATTAAATGATGAAGATATGAGGGAAGCCAAGAAATCCCTTAAAGAGAAAGGTATTAAATCTGAAGATGTGAAGAATTTACCCCCCATAGAAGATTTATGTAAGATAACTCCCCCTTCATCCACGATTGAGGTACATTCTCTTCAACGCTTTGATGAAGAAGATATTCCTTACTCAAAACCTCCTGATCAATGTTTAGATGAGTTTGATAATTATATTGTTAAGCAAGATAATTTTAATATGAGAATAGAGAATCATTTGATGGAAAATTCTCAAGCTATTAGTAAATTGCATCATATTGTGGAGAGAACCTCCAATGATGTTAAGATGCTTGTTAAACATTTTCATCTGGTTCAAACTCAAATTGATCAACTCACTAAAGTGCAAAATGACTTGTTAAAAAATACTTCTAAAGAAAAACATGCTTATGAAGTAACAACTAGAGGCGGTGTTTCTACTCAGGATCCTCTATATCCTGAGGGGCATCCCAAAAGAGTTGAACAAGATTCTCAACAAACTAAAGAAATTAGTGCTCCTTCTAAGAAAAAGAAGAAGAAACATAAGACTGTTGTAGAATCCTCTGAGCCTGTTAATGATCCTAATAGTATTTCTATTTACGATGTCTGAAACCGAAAGTAGTAATGAACATGATAAAGATAATGATAAGAATGATGTTTATGATAAAGAAGAGGTTGAAGATGAACCTGAAAAGCATGCTAAAAATAAAAAGTACACTAAAGAAGATTTTATTGCTAAGAAACATGGTAATGAAAGAGAACCTTGGGTTCAAAAGCAAATGCCTTTCCCTGTTAAGAAATTAAAATCAAAGGAGGAAGAACACTATAATAAATTTTGTGATTGGATGAAACCTTTGTTCCTGCAAATCCCTTTGAATGATGCTATTAAATTGCCTCCTTATTCAAAGTATATGAAAGATATTGTCTCTAACAAAAGGAAAATTTCTAATGAGGAGATTTCCACTATGCTTGCTAGTTACTCTTTTAATGGCAAGGTTCCAAAGAATCTGGGAGACCCAGGTATACCGACTATCCCTTGTTCCATCAAGAATAATTATGTTAGAACTGCTCTATGTGATTTGGGAGCAGGAGTTAGTGTTATGCCTTTTTCTCTTTACAAGAGACTTTATTTAGATAAGTTGATACCAACTGATATATCTTTGCAAATGGCTGATAAATCTGCTGCTATTCCTGTTGGTATATGTGAGGATGTTCCTGTTCAAGTTACTAATAATTGCTTAATATTAACTGATTTTGTTGTGTTGGAAATGCCTGAAGATGATAATATGTCTATTATTCTTGGAAGACCTTTTCTTAACACTGCAGGGGCAGTTATTGATTGCAATAAAGGAAAAGTTACTTTCAATGTTGATGACAAGGAGCATACTGTTTATTTTTTCCAAGAGGATTGATAAAGTGTATGGAGTTAATACAATTTCTAATTTGAGGACTATCAAAGTGGGAGTTATTGATTGTCCTATATATGAGCCTAAAGAAGGATATCAAAATATTATGATTGGATCCATATCAATACAATATAAGGTAATATGATTGATTTGAGGTTTATTTCTTCTTATGTCATGTAAAATTTATTTGGTGGCAAGACTTGATCAACCTTGTTAACAAGTACATTTTTATGCATAGAAGAGCTAAACAACATTTCTTTCTTTATCCACACTTGTTTACTTGCTGTAGTACTACTTGTTTTGCAAGACGCTTTAGTTGTTTAGAAGTTTGAAAATCTTTTTCTGCCCTGTAATAGTTATTTTAACACCCAGAAATGTGCATTTTTCGAAGTTTTCAAAAATTTACAAAAATTATACCGATGGTCCTATTTTTCAAAATGCAACCTGGGAGTGCCTGGGGCTGACCAGTGGGGCACCCCAGGGCTGCCCCCCATGTGCCGGCGTGGCCAAGGAGGGGGACGCGCTACCCTATGGTGAGGGCCCCACCTGGCCCTCCACTTACTCCTCCACCTACCACTCCACTCTCTTTCACGGGGAAACACACCACCATTGTTCAAACCCGAGTTTCTTGTTGTTCTTGCTCGAGATTTTCGATCTCCTTGCTCAGCCCATCTTTGCTGCTGAAATTTGGGGTATTTGTTCTCCGGTATGTGACTCCTCCGATTATCCAAATAGAATTTTGTTTGGTCGAGTATATCTTGAGTATTTTGCTGTCTGTAGGTGACATGTTAAGTGAGTTTGCATGCTTGTTCTAAGTTGTAAAAATTAGTTTTGATGCATGTTTAGTACTCTACCAAGTTCCTATAGTAGTTTCCCTCAT
This sequence comes from Lolium rigidum, assembly GCF_022539505.1. NCBI lineage: Eukaryota > Viridiplantae > Streptophyta > Magnoliopsida > Poales > Poaceae > Lolium > Lolium rigidum. The sequence goes on along the minus strand of NC_061511.1, from coordinate 194,362,982 downwards.
TTATATGTCTCAAAATCAACTTTTATAATGATTGTTGAAAAATTTCAGAAAAGGAAAATGCATAACCACACCTTTGGACAAGTGTTCGAGAGGGATACGACAAGAGCGGCAAGGCCTTCAAGGGAAGCCACTCGAGTTAGGCGATCCTATGATGAGGATGTTATTGCACCTAGCTTTGAAGCTGAAGAGGATAATGGGGTTCCTAATGCTTCATCCTTTCCATGCTTTGACTTTTTGCGTAATGCAGGGCTGCTTGATGACTTCTTGTTTCTCATCAATAGTGTGGGCTTATCTACCTATATGGAAGATGAGAGTGATCAATTTTACAGGCTAACTAAAATCTTTGTTGAAAGCTTTAAATTCAGCAACTCACCCTTCACACCGTCAGTTAAATTTAGGATTTATGGCATGGCTATTACTATAAAGTTGAAGGATTTTTGTGCTGCATTGGATATTACTCCTATAGGTACAGCGAAGAAGATCGAGAACCGCCCCAAAGCTTTGACGAAACTCTATCGAGAAGTTACCAACGATGATAGCCGCACCATTCAGCGCGGCAAGATAAGGAACATTCAACTCCCTGCCATTAGATATTTCACTTACTATCTTGCTACTAGCATTCTTGGTAGGGAGAACACTAGCAACATTTCTAGTTATCATCTTGCTTTTCTGGTTGCTGCACTTACTGGAAGTACACCTTATCATCTTGGTGCTCTTATTGCTCGTCGCTTAGATAGTAAGGGACCTATTTATGGAGGAATTATTGCCTCACGTATTGTTGCGTATCTAGGTTTTTCTATTGATCCTAGTGATGAGAAACTAACTCATATTAAGCTTGATATTGCTGCTATGAAGAGTCACCAATTTGTCACAACTAACTCTAATTTAGAAAATATTGTCTATAGAATGTTGTTTATTGACGGGGATGAGAGGGAAATCCCTTTGCCGCAGACCGATTTGTTCAGTGTTCGCAGGAAGCCATGGTCGCGCTCCAAGGAGGAGGTGGATGAGCAGCTGAGGATACGTGGTTTCCACCAGCAGCATGACTCCGAGGACGCCGAGCCCTCCGACGGGTACACTTTCACGTATCCTGGTGCGTCTTCCAGCACGTACCAAGGACAGGATCCTTCTTCATCATACTACGGAGGTGCCACCTCATGGGCACCGTGGGATTGATCTCCACTTAGGCCAAAAGCCTAAGCTTGGGGGGAGGTATGCCGGCACACTCATTCATTGCATATTACAATTGCCGGATATTTGTACATATTTGTTTCGTTTCTGATGGTTGCCTCTAATATGAGGAGGATGATATTTGGGGAAGTGCTGTCTAAAAAACAGATTCTGGACTGATACTAAAAAAAATCTAAAAATAGCCAGAACGTTATTTTGAGAATACAATTTTTGTGCATGTTCCCCAAGTTATTATCTAACTTTCATTAGTTTAGCACTTTTCGAGTTGAACAGCGGAAGATTTTCGAAAAAAATGATTACTGTACTGCTGTCAAGTTTGACGGATTTCTCCCACTTTGTGTTTATGTGACTCTTTTAGTTTTCATTCTCTTGTTTTTGCTTTGTTTCTTTCCTAAAACAAAAAAATACCAAAAATATTTCTGTTGTTTCTCTTTACCATTTGTTTATTTGGTTTCTTGTTCATATTTTGCTTTATTTACTATCGTTGGTTTGCTATAAGAAAATCCAAAAAGATTTTACTTTGGTTTTGTAAAGTTCACTATGGAGTTCAGCGGTCTTCGGTGGTTGGAGCTTGGTTTTCATTCCATATTATTCAAGCCACACAAATGAAAGGCCATAATGACGATCTACGACAACTCGACTGTGGTGAGAGGCTGGTATGAACTCTATTTGTTTTCATTTTTGTACATATACTCATCCATGTGAGCATGCTTAGTTGGTTCATGTGAGGTATATGTCATTTAATGAAAGTCTAGTAGTTCATGATCTCTCATGTTTAGCTCCAATTTATTAATATGAGTAGCATGTCATAAATATTTGCTTGCATTGTTTTATTCATAGATAGGTATGACATTGTGGTATCCTCCTCTGAATAATTCATTTGAATCGACTTGGCACATGCTCACGCATGCATAATACTGAAAAACAAAAGTCAATTAAGCCTCGATGATTTACTTTGCCTCAGAGTTCTTGTATCACTTTTATGCCTCCGTTAATTTTATTTTGTCGCAAGCATGATTATGACAGTTATTGCTCTCTTGATTGTCGCTTCCCGGTCTATTGCTAGCCTTCACTTGTACTTGAGCGGGAATGCTGCTCGTGCTTCCAAACCCACGAAAACCAAGTTATTCCAAAGTGTCCACCATAAATACCTATGCATGGCATCTCAAACCATTCCAAGTAAATTTTCATGTGCTACCTTTAAAACCTTCAAAGTACATCTCAATTTGTGTCGATGTTTTATAGCTCATGAGAAAGTATGTGGTGTTTTATCTTTCAACCTTGTCATTTACTCCTGACAGACTTTCACCAATGGTCTAGTGGCACATCCGCTTATCCAATAATTTTGCAAAAAGAGCTGGCAACGGGGTGCCCAGCCCCAATTAATTAGCTTTCATCAATAATTCTCTTCACATGTTTTGCCATGATTCATCAGTAAGCAACTTAATTTTGCAAATAGACACTCCTCCATGGTATGTGAATGTTGGAAGGCACCCGAGGATTCGGTTAGCCGTGGCTTGTGTAAGCAAAGGTTGGGGGGAGTGTCATCCATAATGAAACTAAAATACATGTGTAAACAAAAGAGAAGAGAGATGATTTACATTGCTGGTAGAGATAACGTCCTTCATGGGAGCCGCTCTTGAAAGTCTGGTTGACGAGGTAGTTAGAGTGCCCACTACCATTCGTTGACAACAACAAACAGCTCTCAAAACAATTTTACTTCTGTTTTAAAAATGAAAAGCTCTAGCACATGTATCCCTGCTTCCCTCTGCGAAGGGTCAATCTTTTACTTTTATGTTGAGTCACCATCCTTTCTTTGAGCACCTTCTTGAGAGCATAATTGTCATTCTTAGTGTAATATGTTTGTCCCAGAATATGGTTAACTATGGTATAACTTTGATGCTTTTATCTTTGATAATCTTTACTTCTAGTCTTTCTATGAAATTCAAAGGTGCCTAGGCATTTATGTTTTTCTGTACAAATACGGGCAAGCGAGATACCACTTTATCATATCTTTTTATGAACATTGCAATCCTGCTGATAGACATGATTCATGATGCTTATTTTTAGTTTGTTGGTATCTTTTTCATGATTGACATAACTATTAGATGACTTTATTTGCATGTATCTTATTATGAATTTCCTAAGTACTCGTCCATATCATGAGAATATTTACATCATATGAACAAATGTGTTCGTGAAAGTTCTTTTATCGCACTCAGTTGTTAACTGAATTGCTGATACGTCTCCAACGTATCTATAATTTCCGATGTTCCATGCTTGTTTTATGACAATACCAACATGTTTTGTTCACACTTTATATCATTTTTATGCGTTTTCCGGAACTAACCTATTGACGAGATGCCGAGAGGCCGGTTCTTGTTTTCTGCTGTTTTTGGTTTCGAAATCCTAGTAACGAAATATTCTCGAATCGGACGAAATCAACGCCCAAGTTCCTATTATCATCGGAAGCATCCAGAACACCCGGGAAGGACCAGAGGGGAGCCCTGGGGGCCCCACACCACACCCCGGCGCGGCCAAGGGGGGGCGCCCCCCTAGGGTGTGGGCCCCCCAGAACCCCTCCGACTCCGATTCTTTGCCTATTTAAGCCGTCGTGACCTAAAACTTCGACACCAATTGGACGAAACTCCAGAAAGACTCCAGGGGCGCCGCCACCGTCGCGAAACTCAAATTCGGGGGACAGAACTCTGTTCCGGCACCCTGCCGGAGCGGGGAAGTGCCCCCGGAAGGCTTCTCCATCGACACCGCTGCCATCTCCACCGCCATCTTCATCACCGCTGCTGCTCCCATGAGGAGGGAGTAGTTCTCCATCGAGGCTCGGGGCTGTATCGGTAGCTATGTGGTTCATCTCTCTTCCATGTACTTCAATACAATGATCTCATGAGCTGCTTTACATGATTGAGATTCATATGAGTTTTGTATCACAATTCATCTATGTGCTACTCTAGTGATGTTATTAAAGTAGTTCTATTCCTCCCGCACGTGTGTAAAGGTGACTAGTGTGTGCACCGTGTGGTTCTTGTCGTAGGCTATGATCATGATCTCTTGTAGATTGTGGAATTAATTATCATTATGATGGTATTGATGTGATCTATTCCTCCTACATATGCATGAAGGTTACGGTGTGCATGCTATGCTAGTACTTGGTTTAGTCACGTTGATCTATCTTGCACTAAAGGTTACTAAAACATGAACAAATTGTGGAGCTTGTTAACTCCGGCATTGAGGGTTCGTGTAATCCTACGCAATGCGTTCATCATCCAACAAAAGTGTAGAGTATGCATTTATCTATTACGTTATGTGATCAATGTTGAGAGTGTCCACTAGTGAAAGTGTAATCCCTAGGCCTTGTTCCTAAAATATCTGCTATCGTCTGCTTGTTTACTTGTTTCTTGCATCACTACTACTGCTGTGTTACTACTGCTACCATATTACCACCATCAACTACACGCCGTTACTACTGCTCATATTTATTCATACCACTTGTATTTCACTATCTCTTCGCCGAACTAGTGCACCTATTAGGGGTGTTGGGGACACAAGAGACTTCTTGCTTTGTGGTTGCAGGGTTGCTTGAGAGGGATATCTTTGACCTCTTCCTCCCTGAGTTCGATAAACCTTGGGTGATCCACTTAAGGGAAAACTTGCTGCTGTTCTACAAACCTCTGCTCTTGGGGGCCCAACACTGTCTACGGGAAAGGAGGGGGAACGTAGACATCAAGCTATTTTCTGGCGCCGTTGCCGGGGAGGAAAGGTAAAAAGGCACTCATACTCCGGTTCCGAGTAACAATACTTTTACGGCGCCATTGTGTTTGTGCTCGAAGCTATTTCCTTTAGATCCTGCAATTGCATCTTTTTGTTTCTTGTTTACACTAGTTAGGCATAATGGAAAACAACAAAAAATTTAGTGAGCTTTTTAATCTTTTTCCTGATTTAGAATTGTTTGGTGCAAACATTAAAAAACCAATAGAACCTCATTTGCATGCTAGTAGCGATGTTATTAGTATGAATGCAATTACCGCTAATGCTATGGAGAAGTCTAAGCTTGGGGAAGTCTGGTTTTCATGATCTTTTTAGCTTCCCATCTTCGAGTGAGAAAATTTGCTCGATAATACTTTATCTCCCATATGCGATAACTCTAATGATGCTTGTGATATTTTAAATGCACCTACTGAAAGGACTCCATATAAAATACCTATGAAAATTATTGAACGTGTTATGGATAACCGCTATGAAGGGGATGGAGCTGTGCATCCTGGAGATCATTTACTTGTTTTTGCATGAATTATGCGGGTTATTCAAGTGTGCGGGTATCTCTATGGATGAAGTGAAGAAGAAATTATTCTCTATGTCGTTGACCTGGTAAAGCGGCGCATTGGCATAAACTGCTAAAAGATGAGCATTCTCTTGATTGGAAGGATATTGTGCCTCTATTTTATTCTAAATTCTATCCTCCAAGTGAAATTCACAAAGACCGAAACCGAATATATAATTTCTGGCCTCATGATGGAGAGAGTATTGCCCAAGCATGGGAGAGATTGAAGTCTTTAATGCTCAAATGCCCCAATCATGAGCTTCCAGGTAATATCATTATTGATAATTTCTATGCGAGACTTTCTCTTCAAGATAAGACTTTGCTTGGATGCTACTTGTTCTGGATCATTCACGCGCAACAAAGAAGAGTTTAAAAGGGACCTTCTTGATCGGATTAAGGAGAACGCTGAAGATTGGGAGAACGACAAAGGTAAAGAGTCGGTATAAATTATGATTATGAATGCATTGAAACTTTTATGGATACCGATAAATTTCGAAATATTAGTGCTACTTATGGTCTTGACTCTCAAGTTGCTGCAAATCTTTATAAAGCCTTTGTTTCTCATTTTGAATAAGTATCATGAACCTTTTAAAGAGGCTTGCATGAAGAATGAAATTGTTGTTAATTATTGTAATGAGCATGCTCAAACTCCTAAGAATGTTATTTCCTATAAGCATGTTAATTTTTGTGGAATACATAGACCTTGTGGAGTTAATCAAATCAAAGATGAATATTGTATCCATCATGCTAATGAAAAAACTAGAAAGTGGTTTAGGACTCTAGATGATCTTGGTAAAAAAGTTTGTGCCCTCTATCCTTTTATTTGTGAAGTTTGCCATGAAGTGGGTCATTTTAATTTTCAATGCTCCTCCAATGATAATTTGAACCCAATGAGTGCTGCAAATTTGTATTGTGATGATGAAATTACTCCTAATCAGCATGATGAACTTACTTTATTTTTGGGGTGTGAAGAATTGTCGAGAAAAATCTCTTTGTTACATATGAGTGATCTTGATATCGATGATGTCCCGCATGGGTGTTTTTCTTATTGCATTGATAATAGTCATACAAATACTTACATACAAAATATTTTAGAAGATGACACCTTACCAAAATATGATAGGACCGCTGTGTGTTTTCAACTAATTAATGAAAAGGAGGGATCCTCCCAAGTTTCTTCCATTGTTTCTGAAAGTAAATCAGGTTATGCGGACAAGCCACCCAAGCCTCTTCCTCCTAAAGAAGGGAACGAGGAAAAGGAGGAGGAGAAGAAGAAGAAGAAGGGAACGAAGAAGAAGAAGAAGAATAAGGGGAATAAAAAGAAAGAGGTAACAACATATCCCCGCGTATATGAGATAACGATAGGTAACCGTAAGTATGTTGCTCCCGATGATTATTGTGATAATGAATCCGAGTACGATGATCTTCCTATACCCTTTACCCATATTAATGATCATGATTTGGAAGAGCACATTAACTTTGATGTTGGAAATCTCTTTGGTACTGATTATGAAAGTAATGATGATAGCATTATTCATGTCCCCTCAAACGATGATATTGAAAGCTCTAAGCTTGGGGATGTTGTGCTCAAAGATCCTATACTTGAGACCTCTACTTTTAGTGAAAATGATGATATCACATATTCCGGTCTAGATAATCGCTATAGAGATGGATATGACACATGTTACAATTATCCTTATGAAACTTGTCATAGTTATGATAGGCTTACCAAAAACAATTTCCTTAATATGCAACTTGTTTACCATGTTCAAATTCTTGATAATAATCCTGCTCCAATTACTATTAATGAGAATAATTCTTCTTATGCCAAATTTAATGATACTTCTATGCATATGAACCATGATAAGAATGTTTTAAGTGATGGGTATATTGTGGATTTCATCAATGATGCTACTGAAAGTTATTATGAGAGAGGGAAATATGGTTATATGCATCTTAATAATATTAAGTTTCCCCTCTTTATGTTGAGAATCTTGAAGTTACTCGTGTTTTATCCTCTTATGCTTGTCACTTTGTTCTTCATGAATTCATTTGTGTACAAGATTCCTCTTCATAGGAAGCATGTTAGACTTAAATGTGCTTTGAATTTGCCTCTTGATGCTCTCTTTTGCTTCAACTACTATTTCTTGCGAGTGCATCATCAAAACTGCTGAGCCCATCTTAATGGCTATAAAGAAAAGAACTTCTTGGGAGATAACCCATGTGTTATTTTGCTACAGTACTTTGTTTTATATTTGTGTCTTGGAAGTTGTTTACTACTGTAGCAACCTCTCCTTATCATGTTTTTGTGCCAAGTAAAGTCTCTATGGTAAAGTTGATGCTAGATTTGGATTACTGCGCAGTTCCAGATTTCTTTGCTGTCACGAATCTGAGCCCACTGCCCTGCAGGAAGCTCAGAAAATTATGCCAATTTACGTGCATGATCCTCAGATATGTACGCAACTTTCATTCAATTTGAGCATTTTAATTTGAGCAAGTCTGGTGCCATTTTAAAATTCGTCAATACGAACTGTTCTGTTTTGACAGATTCTGCCTTTTATTTCGCATTGCCTCTTTCGCTATGTTGGATGAATTTCTTTGATCCACTAATGTCCAGTAGCATTATGCAATGTCCAGAAGTGTTAAGAATGATTGTGTCACCTCTGAATATGTCAATTTATATTGTGCACTAACCCTCTAATGAGTTGTTTCGAGTTTGGTGTGGAGGAAGTTTTCAAGGATCAAGAGAGGAGTATGATGCAACATGATCAAGGAGAGTGAAAGCTCTAAGCTTGGGGATGCCCCGGTGGTTCACCCCTGCATATTTCAAGAAGACTCAAGCGTCTAAGCTTGGGGATGCCCAAGGCATCCCCTTCTTCATCGACAAATTATCGGGTTCCTTCTCTTGAAACTATATTTTTATTCGGCCACATCTTATGTACTTTACTTGGAGCGTCTGTGTGCTTTTGTTTTTGTTTTTGTTTGAATAAATGCTTGTGTGGGAGAGAGACACGCTCCGCTGGTTCATATGAACACATGTGTTCTTAGCTTTATCTTTTAGTGTTCATGGCGAAGGTTAAAAGCTGCTCGTTCATTTTTATATGGTTGGAATTGGAAAATGCTACATGTAGTAATTGATATGATGTCTTGAATAACTTGATACTTGGCAATTGTTGTGCTCTTATTTAAGCTCTTGCATCATATACCTTGCACCTATTAGTGAAGAAATACATAGAGCTTGTTAAAATTTGGTTTGCATGAGTGGTTTCTCTAGAGTCTAGATATTTTCTAGTAAGATGTTTGAACAACAAGGAAGACGATGTATAGTTTTATGATGCTTGTAATATGTCTTTTATGTGAGTTTTGCTTGTACTAGTTCGTACTTGTGTTTGCTTCAAACAACCTTGCTGGCCTAAACCTTGTATCGAGAGGGAATACTTCTCATGCATCCAAAATACTTGAGCCAACCACTATGCCATTCGTGTCCACCATACCTACCTACTACATGGTATTTATCCGCCATTCCAAAGTAAATTGCTTGAGTGCTACCTTTAAAATTCCATCATTCACCTTTGCAATATATAGCTCATGGGACAAATAGCTTAAAAACTATTGTGGTATTGAATATGTACTTATGCACTTTATCTCTTATTAAGTTGCTTGTTGTGCGATAACCATGTTTCAGGGACGCCATCAACTATTCCTTGTTGAATATCATGTGAGTTGCTATGCATGTCCGTCTTGTCCGAAGTAAGAGAGTCTACCACCTTTATGGTTGGAGCATGCATATTGTTAGAGAAGAACTTTGGGCCGCTAACTAAAGCCATGATTCATGGTGGAAGTTTCAGTTTTGGACATATATCCTCAATCTCATATGAGAATAATAATTGTTGCCACATGCTTATGCATTAAAGAGGAGTCCATTATCTGTTGTCCATGTTGTCCCGGTATGGATGTCTAAGTTGAGAATAATCAAAAGCGAGAAATCCAAAATGCGAGCTTTCTCCTTAGACCTTTGTACAGAGCGGCATGGAGGTACCCCATTGTGACACTTGGTTAAAACATGTGCATTGCAAAGATCCGGTAGTCCAAGCTAATTAGGACAAGGTGCGGGCACTATTAGTATACTATGCATGAGGCTTGCAACTTATAAGATATAATTTACATGATGCATATGCTTTATTACTACCGTTGACAAAATTGTTTCATGTTTTCAAAATCAAAGCTCTAGCACAAATATAGCAATCGATGCTTTTCCTCTATGGAGGACAATTCTTTTACTTTCAATGTTGAGTCAGTTCACCTATTTCTCTCCACCTCAAGAAGCAAACATTTGTGTGAACTGTGCATTGATTCTTACATACTTGCTTATTGCATTTGTTATATTGCTCTGCATTGACAACTATCCATGAGATATACATGTTACAAGTTGAAAGCAACCGCTGAAACTTAATCTTCCATTGTGTTGCTTCAATGTCTCTACTATGAATTTATTGCTTTATGAGTAACTCTTATGCAAGACTTATTGATGCTTGTCTCGAAAGTACTATTCATGAAAAGTCTTTGCTATATGATTCAATTGTTTACTCATTGCATTTACATTGTTTCGAATCGCTGCATTCATCTCATATGCTTTACAATGGTATGATTAAGATTATGTTGGTAGCATGTCACCTCAGAAATTATCTTTTATCGTTTACCTACTCGAGGACGAGTAGGAACTAAGCTTGGGGATGCCGATACGTCTCCAACGTATCTATAATTTCCGATGTTCCATGCTTGTTTTATGACAATACCAACATGTTTTGTTCACACTTTATATCATTTTTATGCGTTTTCCGGAACTAACCTATTGACGAGATGCCGAGAGGCCGGTTGCTGTTTTCTCGCTGTTTTTGGTTTCGAAATCCTAGTAACGAAATATTCTCGGAATCGGACGAAATCAACGCCCAAGTTCCTATTATCATCGGAAGCATCCAGAACACCCGGGAAGGACCGGAGGGGAGCCACGGGGGCCCCACACCACCCCCGGCGCGGCCAAGGGGGCGCCCCTAGGGTGTGGGCCCCCCAGAACCCCTCCGACTCCGATTCTTTGCCTATTTAAGCCGTCGTGACCTAAAACTTCGACACCAATTGACGAAACTCCAGAAAGACTCCAGGGGCGCCGCCACCGTCGCGAAACTCCAATTCGGGGGACAGAACTCTGTTCCGGCACCCTGCCGGAGCGGGGAAGTGCCCCGGAAGGCTTCTCCATCGACACCGCTGCCATCTCCACCGCCATCTTCATCACCGCTGCTGCTCCCATGAGGAGGAGTAGTTCTCCATCGAGGCTCGGGGCTGTACCGGTAGCTATGTGGTTCATCTCTCTTCCATGTACTTCAATACAATGATCTCATGAGCTGCTTTACATGATTGAGATTCATATGAGTTTTGTATCACAATTCATCTATGTGCTACTCTAGTGATGTTATTAAAGTAGTTCTATTCCTCCTGCACGTGTGTAAAGGTGACTAGTGTGTGCACCGTGTGGTTCTTGTCGTAGGCTATGATCATGATCTCTTGTAGATTGTGGAATTAATTATCATTATGATGGTATTGATGTGATCTATTCCTCCTACATATGCATGAAGGTTACGGTGTGCATGCTATGCTAGTACTTGGTTTAGTCTGTTGATCTATCTTGCACTAAAGGTTACTAAAACATGAACAAATTGTGGAGCTTGTTAACTCCGGCATTGAGGGTTCGTGTAATCCTACGCAATGCGTTCATCATCCAACAAAAGTGTAGAGTATGCATTTATCTATTCTGTTATGTGATCAATGTTGAGAGTGTCCACTAGTGAAAGTGTAATCCCTAGGCCTTGTTCCTAAAATATCGCTATCGCTTGCTTGTTTACTTGTTTTTCTTGCGTTACTACTTGCTGTGTTACTACCGCTACCATATTACCACCATCAACTACACGCCGTTACTACTGCTCATATTTATTCATACCACTTGTATTTCACTATCTCTTCGCCGAACTAGTGCACCTATTAGGTGTGTTGGGGACACAAGAGACTTCTTGCTTTGTGGTTGCAGGGTTGCTTGAGAGGGATATCTTTGACCTCTTCCTCCCTGAGTTCGATAAACCTTGGGTGATCCACTTAAGGGAAAACTTGCTGCTGTTCTACAAACCTCTGCTCTTGGGGGCCCAACACTGTCTACAGGAAAGGAGGGGGAACGTAGACATCAATTGCTTGAGGACAAGCAATAAGCTAAGCTTGGGGGGAGTTGATACGTCCAAAACGTATCTACTTTCCCGAACACTTTTGCTATTGTTTTGCCTCTAATTTGTGTATTTTGGATACAACTAACACGGACTAAAGTCATTTTCGGTAGAATTGCCCTGGTGTCTTATTTTTGTGCGAAACTCAACTTTCAGGAAAATCCCCGGAAATAATTGCAATGGGCCTATTTTCACAGAAGACCTACGGAGCCAGAAGACGAGACGGAGGGGGGCCACGAGGCGCCCACACCACCTGGCGGCGCGGTGGGCCCCTGGGCCGCGCCGCCCTATGGTGGCGTCGCCTCGGCCAGCCCCCGACGCTCCCCTCTGGACTACTTAAAGCCTTTGACCTAAAAACGCAAGGGGGGTTCGACCAATTTTCCAGAAGACATCCAGAACTCCGCCGCCATCGCGAAACTCAATCTCGGGATCAGAAACTCCGTTCTGGCACCCTGCCGGGACGGGGAATTGGAGAAGATCATCGCCATCATCACCACCGACGCCTCTCCATCGACCATCCATGTTTCCCACATCCATGTGTGAGTAAATCCCTCGCTGTAGGATGAAGGGGATGGTAGGGATTGGATGAGATTGTTCATGTAATAGCCATAAGATTGTTAGGGCATAGTGCCTAGTATTCGTTGTTGGTACTTTTATGATATTGTTGCAACTTGTTATGCTTAATGCTTGTCACTAGGGCCCGAGTGCCATGATTTCAGATCTGAACATGTTATTGATTCATGATGATTTTCATTGTTTTATGATCTTACCTGCAAGTTGTATACACATATTGCTGTCCGGAACCCGAGGCCCCAAAGTGACAGAAGTTGGGACAATCGGAGGGGAAGGCTGTGATATGAGGATCACATGTGTTCACGGAGTGTTAATGATTTGCTCCGGTACTCTATTAAAAGGAGTACCTTAATTACCAGTAGTTTCCCTAGAGGTCCGGCTGCCACCGGCTGGTAGGACAAAAGATGTTGTGCAAGTTTCTCATTGCGAGCACGTACGACTATATATGGAACACATGCCTATGGTTATTTAGTACTTAGATACTGTTTTATTATTATCTGCAAATGCCTTGCCTTGATTATTACATGAGTTCTCTTATCCATGCAGCGCCGTTCATCCATCCCTATGCCTACAGTATTTTAATCCTGCTATTTACTATAATCACTACTGCTATCTTTATTACACTGCTACTTATATTTCACTACTGCTACTGCTATAAAACTGTTGCTACTGATAAACTCTTGCGAGCAAGTCTGTTTCCAGGTGCAGCTGAATTGACAACTCCGCTGTTAAGGCTTACAAGTATTCTTTGGCTCCCCTTGTGTCGAATCAATAAATTGGGTTTACTTCCCTCGAAGACTGTTGCGATCCCCTATACTTGTGGGTCATCAGTTAGCATCCGCACCCCTTCCAGTATTAAGTTGCAAACAACAGACAATTGCATTAAGTACTGTGCGGAATGTAAACAATACAAATATCCTTAGACAAAGCATTGATGTTTTATCCCTAGTGGCAACAGCACATCCACAACCTTAGAACTTTATGTCACTATCCCAGATTCAATGGAGGCATGAACCCACTATCGAGCATAAATACTCCCTCTTGGAGTCACAAGTATCAACTTGGCCAGAGCCTCTACTAGCAACGGAGAGCATGCAAGATCATAAACAACACATATATGATAGATCGATAATCAACTTGACATAGTATTCCATATTCATCGGATCCCAACAAACACAACATGTAGCATTACAAATAGATGATCTTGATCATGATAGGCAGCTCACAAGATCTAAACATGATAGCACAAGAGGATAAGACAACCATCTAGCTACTGCTATGGACCCATAGTCCAAGGATGAACTACTCATGCATCAGTCCGGAGGCGGGCATGGTGATGTAGAGCCCTCCGGTGATGATTCCCCTCTCTGGCAGGGTGCCGGAGGCGATCTCCAGAATCCCCCGAGATGGGATTGGCGGCGGCGGCGCCACAGTAACTTTTCTCGTATCGTGGCTCTCGGTACTAGGGTTTTCACGACGGAGAGATTATATAGGCGAAGGGGCAGAGTCGGGGGACGCTCGAGGGGCCCACCCCATAAGGCGGCGCGGCCAGGGGTGGGGCCGCGCCCCTATGGTGTGGCCGCCTCGTCGCCCCTCTTCGTCTCCTCTTCGGACTTCCGGAAGGCTCCGTGGAAAATTAGACCGTGGGCTTTTGTTTCGTCCAATTCCGAGAATATTTCCTGTGTAGGATTTCTAAAACCAAAAACAGCAGAAAACAGGAGCTGGCGCTTCGGCATCTTGTTAATAGGTTAGTGCCGGAAAATGCATCAAAATGATATAAAGTGTATATAAAACATGTGAGTATTGTCATAAAACTAGCAAGGAACATAAGAAATTATAGATACGTTTGAGACGTATCACACACCATTAGGATAATAATTCCAGACAAGTTTTACCCAAGGAATATCCTTCTTGTTGAAAAAATTATGGAGATGCTTAATAAGCAAAGCTTCATTTTGTTTCTGGAAGTCCATGATACCCAGCCCACCTTTCTCTTTTGGCTTACAGATCATATCCCATGAAGCTAGGGATTTTCCTTTTGTCTCAGTATCTCTAATACTCCATAAACACTATCTTATAATTTTGTTCATCTGAGAAATAATTCCTTGAGGAATATCCAAAGAGCATAGAAAAGTTATAGGAATAGAGCTCAGGCATGATCTAATAAGCTGCAATCTCCCCCCATATGCCAGAAAGGAAAGAAGTGGACACCAATCTTCTCTCCATTCTGTCTACCAAAGGCAATAGATCCTGAATTTTTGGTCTAGTTGTACCCAGAGGCAAACCCAAATAAGTGAAGGGCATTGTGCCCACAATACAGCCAAATTCCTGGGCTAGATGTTGCACCTGCTCCTCTGATATATTTATAGGCAACATACATGACTTATGGAAGTTCACAAACAATCCAGTAGATTTACTAAAATCATCGAGAGCCTGCTTCAAAACCATAGTTGATTGACATCAGCTTGCATAATTAGAAGGGTATCATCTGCATACTGAAGAATTGGAAAATCCTCATCACCAGTAATGATTGGCAAGTGTAGCAGATTTTGGTGTAACAGATCATTAACCACAGATTGTAACACATCACCCCCTAACACATATAGTAGGGGTGAAAGAGGGTCCCCCTGCCTCACTCCTCTTCTGCATTTGAACTGCTTTCCAGGGATGCCATTAAGCAAAACAGAGGAAGACCCAGAGCCAAGAAAACACCTGACCCATCTGATCCACTCATCATTAAAACCCTTATGCTTCAAGATCTGCACTAAAGCTTCATGCTCAATTGTATCAAAAGCCTTTTCAAAGTCCAATTTCAAAATAATGCATTCAGCTCTAACAGCTTTACATTGATAGATGTATTCAAAGGCCCAAGCAACACAATCATGAATTGTCATGTTTATGATAAAACCATACTGATTTTTATGGATATACATCATAATTTTATCTTGCAGTCTATCTGCAGCCATTTTTGTGAGGAATTTGAGACAACAATTTGTGAGGGAAATAGGTAATTTTCTTAGGGCTTTGACACTTTGGAACCAGTGTGATATAAGAAGTATTAATTTGTTCCAAATTTACTCTATCATGATAGAACTCCTCAGCCAGCTTGTAGAAACTTTCCTTGACAATTCCCCAGCATTTCTTTAAGAAAAGACCATTGAAGCCATCAGGGCCAGGAGCTTTGTTAGGAGGCATTTTCCTAATCACATTATCCA
Organism: Lolium rigidum; assembly: GCF_022539505.1. Lineage (NCBI taxonomy): Eukaryota > Viridiplantae > Streptophyta > Magnoliopsida > Poales > Poaceae > Lolium > Lolium rigidum. The sequence goes on along the minus strand of NC_061511.1, from coordinate 194,347,401 downwards.
TTTCCTCTGATGTAAAAGGAGCAATAAGTACATCAAGTCCATCCACCCTTTTAATTAAAGCATGAAGGTCCAAACACATATCAATTTCTTTAGAAGTTCCCATTCTGTTTTTATAACTATTAAGCGCCAAGGCAGCCATTTCTTGATGATCAGTGACAATTCTTCCATCATCAGCAAGCAGACTCACCACATTAATCCTCCTGTACCTAATGGTTGCCATAGAGTGAAAATATTTAGTGTTCTCCTCTCCCAACTTCATCCATCTTGCAGTACACCTCTTTTTCCAATAAAGAAATTGAGCATGCAAAAGCTTTTCATAATGAATCTTCACAATTTTTCTGAAATTCTGTTCCATAGTGAAAAGGCCCCTCTCCTCCTCAAGATTATCAAAAAATAAGATGACAATATTACACTTGGCAATTGACTGCTTTAATTTTGACAAACCAGTCTTCCATTTCTTCAAGGCTTGTCTCAAAAATTTCAACTTTCTAGCCAGTACAGAGGCCTCATTTTGTCCCATGACATTAATGCTCCAAGCAGAAGATACACAATCCAAAAAACCAGGTTGATCAACCCAAAAATTCTCAAATCTGAAAATATGAGCCTGTGGTATAACTGTGTCAATAGAAACTACACAGGGAACATGATCAGAAGTGGGTTTTGAGAGAGGAAGAACCATAGTATTTGGGTAAACAGAAGTCCAATTTGGGGTTGTGAAGAACCAGTCAAGTTGAACTAGGAGAGGATTATTCTACATATTAGACCAAGTAAAAGATCTTCCTTTAAGAGGTAGCTCAAGCAAGCCCAAGTGGCTAATTAATTCATTGAAGATAAACATGTCATTTGCATCTCCACCAGGAATACTTCTATTATCTTGGGATCTAATAAAATTAAAATCCCCCATGAATAACCATAACTCATCATCAGGAATATCAAGGTTGAATAACCACTGAATGAAGTCATCTCTTAACTGCCCCTGACACGGCCCATCGGTGAGTAGATTTAGAGTAGCAATTCTCATTTGGAGTGAATTCCAACAAATGATATCTTCCTCTTAAGAGTTTAAAATTTGAGTGGATTTGATTGAGGCCATTGTGGTAGGGAGGAGGAGAGAATCAATAAGGAGAACATTCCAAGACTTTTGGAGAGGGATCCAAAGACCAGACACCTTAGCTGGATAGGTATAACCCTGAGGCTGAATGATAAGATCAACGTCGATCTTGGTCCAGGACAAGCACCAAGGCGTACTCCAAATTGAAAGATTCCCTATGGCAATCTGGCAGAAAGAGTTTTGTTGAAGCAGTGGGATAACATTAAGTTTGAGATCTAGAGAGCTAATTTGGGGACGTTGGGCTTCGGCCTCTAAATCGACGAGTCACTGAAATATTTGGATTGAAGGATACAGGAGAGCTAACTTCTAGGATTCGATGCAATTCTCAGGAAGGAGAAAGGATAAGCCCATAATTGACAGCCTGAAGATGTCAAATCCCTAAGCATCCCTTTCTTTTTTGGTTCGCAAATATTCTTCCAAGCTGCAAGACAAAGAGGTTTAGAAGAAGGCTCTAAATCCACTCGTGTCCACCAGAAGTTCCTTATGATAGAGGTCAGTTTTCCTAGAAACTTTCTAGAGAAAATGATATTAGACATGTAATAAACAGGAATGGAGTCAAACACATAATTAATAAGTTCCACTCTCGCCACAAGAGATAAGGAGTTAGTTTTATAAGTTGAAATTTTAGATTTAAATTTATCCAGGAGAAAATTGTCCTTCATCATATTTTAGCATTAATCAATTACATAATTGTTCAAATTCCACAAATACAATTATTGGATTTTTTCACCTACACCCATTGATAATTACCTTGTAATGGGTAATGTAATTAAAATCTCACAAAGGGTAACTACTGATCGAACAAGCTCTATTGTGCTAAGAGCTCTCATAGCTGTTAGAAGATTCAGGGTGAAACTACTGATCGAACAAGCTCTATTGTGCTAAGAGCTCTCATAGTTGTTAGAAGACAGAGGGAACAACTAAGCTCTTTCAATATGTAAGTCATGTCATGAGAACTACTATCACTTAGCACCCTAATTCTGAAGTAGGTACAGTTGTTCGTACCAATAGTTCATTAATTAATCGGTAAAGGAAAGTTCTGATTCAGTTGTAATGAGAAAGATGCAGCTATAATTACAAAGTCAAATGTCTGAATTTTGGCTAACTAGAGATGAGCCAATGGCACTTTCATCAAGAAAAGAACATGTAAAAGTGTTCTCTTAGGTACAAGATTATTGCAAACAAGAGAAAGGAAATACCAGACTATCTTTGCGTAAACATTGAAGTGCCTCTACCTGGAATGAACTATAGTAGAAGCACAGGAAGTACCAAAAGTGCATCTACTCATACAGTTACGAATGTACATATTCATGTGCAATGCTAGAATCACATTTGTGCAAATAATTCGAATCTATCTTGTCCCTGTGCTCCCCTAATAATAATAATAATAATAATAATAATAATAATAATAATAATAATAATAATAATAATAATAATAATAATAATAATGACAGTAATAATAGTGAGCAACAATTACTAGTAATTTCAGAATCCATATCATAGTGTTGTTCGCAGAAACTCTGAATTAGACCAATTAAAATGGAGCGAAGGCTGAAAACTCAACTGAGCCCTAACATGCATCAAGTCAGAACCGACAAGCTAACCAATACACACCCACACTTGTTAATGATACACTCACAAACGTAACCGATTATTATGACCACTATATTTGCACACCCCGACCCAAGAAAAGCATCTTCCATTAGTATTACCAATGCCTTTGCCCCCCGATGCGCCTGGCAAGATGTATGTCCTTTTGCACTGTAGCAAAAAAGGTCAGGTGAATGAGGGCATGCCAATCTATACATGTATTTCCATTATATATATAAAGTAATTGCTAGTTGATACCATCAATTTGTTAAGATAGAAACAAGAACGATGATGATGATGATGAGTGACATCAATTTGTTACGACAAACAGTACGCAAGTAGAAAATACAGACATATTTTACAAATAAAAATTCTTATTTTGATACTATGTTTGTATCCTCGAGATGGGAAATAAACACAGAGTTATCTGCAATGGTAACCAACCAGATTTGGTGTCTAAATGCAGGATTGAAAATTCTAGCACACTAGCCATAACTTTCAGAATATGTACTGTTTGTTCCACATGTTCGTTGAGAAAAAAGAATAGAAGGTCCTGTTGAGATCTGCTATTTGTAGATCTTCTTATTAATTATTATTAACCATTAGAATTTTTGCAACTTTAAATAACATAAAACTAAATATCACCTCAAATAAAAGCAAAGATGATACTGTGATTGAAATGTTTTGATAACTTTGGCATGTTTCTTTCGCAATTACCAAAAATAAGATAAGTGCAAACGAAAAGAAGTGCTCATTCAGTGACAACTTACTGATGGTAACTCGCTTCGCGTGGATGGCGCAGATATTTGCCTTTTCAAATAAGTCTACCAAGTGATACTCTGCAGCCTGCGTATGGAAAAGAAGAGAAAACCATATTGAATGCAAAGCAAAATATGATGAAGGACAGTGACTGGAAGTACAACTAGGGCATTACTGACTGACCTCTTGCAGCGCGACGAGCGCTTCAGGAGTCCAGCGGTTCACATCGGTGGAGAGGGAGTCATTGATCTCCTTAACCTGCAAATTCATCGATCTAAATCATGGACACCCTGACTGACAGTGACAGAGCAGAGGACACGACGGAGGCACGCACCAGGCGGACAAATGGCGCGAAGGGGAGGAGCAGCCCGGTGAAGTTCTGGTACTTCCTGATCTCCCGCAGCGCCACCGTGCCCGGCCGGAGCCGGTGCGCCCTCTTCTTCTTCTTCTCCGGCTCCGGCCGAGGCTCTGGCGACACCATCCGCAGCGGCGGCGGCGGCCTCCAGGGACGGGAGCGCTCGAAGCCGGGCGGCGCCTCCCTGGGCTCCAGCCTGGGCATCCTCGCCACGGTGTGCTTCGTGCGGGCCATCGCGGCGGCGTGAAGAGTAGTGTAGGTACGCCGAGCCGTGCCGTGCCGTGCGTGGTGTGACTCTAGCTACTGAGCTTATTTGCTAGCAGTCTGCGGCGAGTGTGTTGAGTACGAGGAACGGTCAGTCGGGCGCTTTCGAATGATTTGGTTGGCAGCTGACAGATGTGAAGCAGCGATAAGCCGTTAGTTTTTGCCGACTATCAGTGGGTGGGGAACAACAAAAAATCTACTACTAGGAAAATACTATTCGGCACAATAACCATCCTCAATTCAAAAAAAAAAAATTCCAAGCACGGAAAATTGTGCAAAAATATGTAAGCTAAGGATGGGTAAAAAGTTAACCTTGTTAAATTTCGCAAAATGTATGAACATTTTTGGCTTTACAAGAATCACCAAATAATGCACGGAACAAATTGCTATGATGCAGGTTATGACTTGTGCTGCACAACCATTTTCAGAAGATGGTGCCAAAGCTTTTTGAAATTTATGTTATACAAAAAAAATTGATGTCTTCAGATTCTAGCCGAAATCTACATCTACACTACTTAAAAAGGAGGAAGGTGTTCCCTATTCTGCCACTACAACCCCTTCGTCATCGTCCTCTCGTCGCACGTCGCTCGCGCAAAACTGGGCCAAGCCCAACAAATCACTCACGCTCTCCGCTATACCGTCCTTCGTCCGCCCGCATCGTCAACGCACATTACCTTGCCTCCTTGCCCTCTCCATTCCCCTACACACTTGATCCCAGACCTAGGTCTGTTCCCGGCCGCCACCACCTGAATCCTGGACACATCCCCTCGCCCCTGACGATGGAGGTGGAGAACTGGAGACGGCGATGCCCAATCCCGCGAACGGATCCGGGAAGGGCGTGGAGACGCATGCCGCGGAGCTGGATGAGGTTGTGGGCGGCGAGAGTCGAGACCCGCACCCGGCCGCATCGTCCACCAAAGGATCCGTGGACACCGCGACGTCTCCTCCCACCGATTCCTCCTCCATTGGTTCCATGGCCGCCACCTCCGTAGTCTCAAGCTCTGCGATGAGATCGGATCCGCCCACGATGCTTCGTTCGTCGCTGCCTCCAGGGCAAACCCTGATCCCCCCACAGGTCCACGTCCACCAGATCTGCACCGAGGAGAGATAGGGACGGGAAGTGGGAAGGTGAGGACGGCTCCTCGGGCTGAGGGAGAGCGTGGTGCCCGGTGGATTATGAGCGCTTCCTCGATGCCCTCCTCGGACCACTGCAACGGGATGTGCTATGTTCTACTCTGCCTCTGAATAATCTTGCGTCCCTGCAATAGCTGATTGATTCTTCCGGATTTCAGGTTTGGACGCAACTGAAAGAAGATCGATGAGCATCAAATGGTGGATTTCTTTGCCCACAACACCCAAACGACATGGTAAAAACACTCTAACTAGAATTCCAGTTTTGTTCATAATCTAATCCGTTCACACATTCTTGGAATCTTGGCTTCTTGGGTTGCTAAGCATTAACCTTCAGCATTTGTTGTGCATGTACACAACCTTCGAATTCACTGTATTCACTGTACATAAAGAATGGGATTACGGGTGTTGACTCGCTAATTATGTTTAATTGCCAGTAACTCAGGAAAAGAAGTAGGATAGGCTGGTTGCTAGAACCTGGCTCGCACAACTGCACTGTGTTCTTTGCCAGGAGAAGGTCCTGGTTGTATTAAGGTGTGTAGTGGAACCTTTTCTACATGCACTTATTGTTATGATGCATTGAATAAATATATGCATTTTGTGTGTTAATACCAAAGAATGATCTAGGAGCTTGAATCGACTGCTTATGAATGACCAGAAAACAAATATTCAAGATAGTTGTTATCTTGAGAGCTTTGACTGCTAATTTTTACAACCTGCTAATCTTTCCTTTTGTTAGCAAATATTAAGTGGAGTGCCTGCGAGAAATATATGCATGTAGTTTCTTTTCGTCAAATATGTATATTTGTGGTTTTCTATTTTTTTATATCTTTGAAATGCAACTCTGGCATTAAATTATCTAATATTCAGTTGCTTCGCGGCAATAGGAATAACCAGCAAACAACTTCAATCGATTAATCATTGAAATGCTTCTTTCCTTCTGTTAGCAAATATAAAGTGGAGTGCCTGTGAGATATATTATATATATGCATGCAATTTCTTTTGTTGAAATATGTATATTTGTGTTTTTATATCTTTGAAATGAAGCTCAGTTGCTTTGCGGAAGCATAAATGAAGAATATAAATAAAACGAAGAAATCTGGGGATGTCCATGTTGTGTGTGGCGACGAGGAGCGAATCGACCAGCTGCGTGGGCCCGGATGATGCCTTGGCACGCGGTCGGTAACAACGAGTGTGGCGTAGGACGGGGCGAAATATGTCAGCATGTAGGAATAAGTTGCCGCTATTGGTAACACAATTAACTGTCCTATCAATATATGATGTGTCCCTTCTTGGCTTTGGTAGTATGAAGAAAAGTAGAATTGGTAGTTATGAAACTCACATGAATAATAGTAACAGAGAGTAGTATGTCAACAAAATCCAGTTGCGCCATTTTAATTGCCTTTATGTGGGTTAGGAGCAGAGTTGCTACTATATGTGGCAATACTAGGCATTTCCTATTAAAACAGCGATTTTTTTTCCTTTGTCTCCAACAGAAAAGTAGGTGCCCGGATTTTATTGATTGGTTCATTCAAATAGATACATGGTCCAGTTCAGCTGAAAAATTAAATTTATGCTTTGCAGGATGGTAGGTGGAGGTCATTGAAAGAATAAAGGGATGATCCTTTCTGCTTATTCAGGTTTTGACCTTGGAGAATCCAAGACCACCCCAGACAGTCATGCATCAAAGACTATTTAGAACATTCCACTTAATGATCCTGCAGATACGTCTGAAAATGCATTGTAACTTTTTCTTATCTTGTGCCGGCTAGGTTTCATTTTGTTTCAACTACAAAATGCTCATATTAGTATTTAGTTTCTTGAAACAAGCAAATATTATCCTAGACTATATAGCAATTATGAATAGAAAATCTGATATTGTTATATTGTCATGTATAGGGATGGATGTTGTTATTTGACTCTGATATTGTGGTCATTCAAGAAGACATACATGTCATGCTAGAAAGCAGTCCATTGATTTACCTTTCGTTTTTGTTTCCCTTTTCTTCATCGTTCTTCTGTTCTTATGGCTGACTGTGCTTCTTTATTTTGCAAGTTGGGTCATGGGAGTTAGGAAGACATGAAGATGAACCGTGAAGGGCAAGAAGAATTTGATATTGTTATATTGTTATGTATAGGGATGGATGCTGTTATTTGGCTCTGATATTGTGGTCATTTAAGAACACATACATGTCATGCTTGAAAGCAGTCCATTGATTTACCTTTCGCTTTTGTTTCCGTTTTCTTCATCGTTCTTCTGTTCTTATGGATGACTGTGCTTCTTTATTTTGCAAGTTGGGTCATGGGAGTTAGGAAGACATGAAGATGAACCGTGAAGGGCAATAAGAATTATGGAGGTGAGTTGTGGCTTGTGAGTTGTCTCTGAATCAGAATTTCTTGATAATTATTCCGGTTCTTTTAGAGTTCCAATTCAAGGCCTAATTGGAGTTTAATGTATGATGGATCCAAGACAACAGAGTGGCATATACCTTTCTTCCTATTCGATTTGGGAGGAAAGAAAAGGTAAATTCCATCTAAATATGGTTCTACAATATGGTCCAGTTAGATACTAGATTTTTTTTAGATAGCCTCAGATCTGCTATTAAGAAAAGGTAAATTCCATCTAAATGAGGTATTAAAGCAAAACACGGATAAAATTATTTTCAGATAAGTTGAGATCTGCTATAAAGTTTTAAAAGTTCTCACAAAATGAGATGCCACTATTTTGGAGGGCCAAAGCTTGACCAATATCGTGCCGTGTTCACATATCTTGATTATCTATATGGGCTAGCGCAATCATTTCCCATGCCTAAAATATCATTGTTTAGGAATTCTGGAAGCATATATTTATAATGCTTCTCTTTTAATGTTACAGATGCCATAAGGCTTACCTAGCATAGATTTTTGTCACGGAAGTTATTGTTGTTAGTTTCTTTTATGTTGCTAAAGTGTGTGTGCTAATTTTTTGCACTGTTTTGTGCTACAACAGCAAGCTATACTCTTGTGCCTTAGGGTAACTTTCAGCGACCAGCTGGTTGTGCACTGTCCAGCGAATCTGCCTGTAAATAAACATGCAAGCACAGCTGGTTTCGATGGTTCAGTGCCCAACCCTGGGTTTGATTTAGGTCTGAGTTTTCTTGAAGTTCTTACATGTGCATCATGTGGATTTTTGCAGCACATAGGAAGCACTGATGTGCTAGATTTTTGTTCTTCTATTTTCTGTTGCTAATGAAATATTCATTGTTTCTACGTGGACTTTCAATGAAGTTATGCTGGCCAATGAGGTGACAACTGATGGGATTTACGGGGATAGAGGTTGTGTTATTTTGTCTCCATTGTTTTTACCCTTGAGTTCTGGTCATGCAAATTTAGAATTTAAAAAGGTGTACGCAGAGTTCGAGCCACTTACACTGCTTATCTTTTTTTGGTTTATTAGAATTATTATTCTTGTCAACCATCTCACACACAAAGGCATGCAAATATTCATTGGAGATTAAATCAGACTTCAAATTGAGTTGTTCGAGTGGACATTGTATGCATTAAGATAATCGAAACCATGCTTTTGAACTTATACTGAAACTTTTGTAGTACAATATAAATGGGCCGAGCTTACCAAATATGTGTTCATGGATTTATATCATGTTTAATATGGAGAAGCAAAACCATTTGAGACAGTGGTGCTGGATACGTAGATTATACTGCACCCTGAAAGAGAGAAACTTGTGAGGTCTCGTCGGTTGAGTTGACTAGCACCTACATACCTTCATAATGTTTGAACTCACACGGAAAACTTCATGTCAAAAGAAACATATTGTTCCTTGTGCACTATTAGAAATCCCCAACATGATCATTGTGTGCTCTCTTGTTTGAATAATTGCTCTGCTTCAGTGTAGAAGCAACTGCCTGTATATTCTTTCATCTATAATAGTTTCCTGATTCATTGATTTAGTTCAACAAGTACTGTGTCTTATATTTCCCTTGTTCAGGTGGCGTGCTTATCATGACCGTATTTCCGGTTGGCCTTCATTCGGAGTGGATGGCACTAGAAGTCCTGGATCAATATTCTCAAATTTTATTCTCCCATTTATATGTCACTTGCCTCATTGACACTTAGCTTAATGTTTCTTTGTTGCAGCGGTCCAATCAAACAACCATCGTTTTTTCCAGCTCTTGTCGCCTCTAAAGAAATTACATCGCTTGTTCCCGAGACAACATCTGGTTAATGCAAAAACGGAAGAAAATGATGGTTCATGCTAATACATGGACCAAGTTTTTCACGGTGGAGCCTGTGGAGATGTATTCAAGATCTCTGCACTACAGTAAGGATAAAGCTAGACATTCTTTTGTGAAAATTTGTGAGAACTGTCTGAAGAAGCAGCACAAAGGTGTTGCTGAAGAAAGTGTAACATGTTAGTTTCAAGTGGAGAAAATGCGGCGTACCACGTAGTGTTTTGTTCATGGTAAATAATTGTCCAGTTCTGGATTTAGGATTATGGGGGTGATTCTGAGGTTCAGAATTCACAAAAAGATAGGATCTTGATTTTGCTCGTTTAAAACAGAATTGATTTGGTCACCTACCAGTCCAATATTTGTTGTAATATTGTAGGTGTGTTGCTTCATTTTCCGAATTGCTTTGGTTACCTACCACTCCAATAGTATATCATGGTTCATTTCTGATGGTTGTTGTGATGCAATATTGTATTTCATACCATCAGTTACTAAATGAGATGCCAATATTTTCTTAGATTGTGGGCGGCTGTGTTGTAAGTACACACACATTTTCTTGTTTATAAATTATAAACAAATAGTACATTATGATGAGTGTCTCGAGTGCAGTATCGCTCTCTTCAGTGTCTTTCGCGTTCGACGATGTCTTTGCTGCTCTCTTCAGTTGTTTTCTTGAAAGTAGTAGCATGGATGTTTTGAGATGCCAATATGAAATGAACTATGGAAACTGCAAAGTTCTTGTAAAATTCTTGTAAAGAGTAAGTGTGTTCTCCCAACCTGATTGAAGTGGAGAAGTCATATTTTCTTATAATCCCTGCCATTATTGAAGAGCATGTTAGTGTGGCAGGTGAAGTAGTTGGCGAGCATGATCGAGCTATAGAGATTGCTGAAAGAGGCATATAGAAGGTGTATGGTAGCATTTTGATAGTGTTTTTGAAACTCAAGGTGAAGAGGAGGTGTGGAGCAATTGAAGGAATTCCTGGCCTAAGGAGATTTTGTTAGAAACAAATATTTTTCTGTTGGTGACATGGTTTGTGATAACCAATGATTTTAAATTATCTTTTATAAGTAGTATTGGTTTCTTTGATGATTATAATTTATGATATCTTTAATTTTTTTTCATAAGTGCATTAGGAACTATATATGTGCATTGGGCAAATAAAATTTGAGAACCCGTGGCAACGCACGGGCATTTTAACTAGTAAGTTTTAAATGGTAAGACTACATCAAGAACTGATCCAGAAAAGTTAGCTGACTTCCAGAGAGGGAAAAACGCGTCAGTTGACGCGGTGCCAGCTTCCAAATCCGTGCCAAAGAAATGTCACAACACAACATACGTTTTGAAGAAACGATCACATCACTGAGTTGCCACATGGCACTGGCAAGAAAATGAAATTCAGACAGACAGGGGGCTTTGTTTCGATCATCAACTACAGATTTAATCTGAAGGAGGCTGGCTAATGCCCGCTGGGCCGCAGCGACGAGAGGACCACGTCCTGGAGGGAGCTGTCCTTCTGCATCGCGGCCTTGAACTCGTCGAAGGTGATCTTGCCGTCGCCGTTGGCGTCCATCTGGTCGAACATCTCGTCCAGCTTCCCTGGCTCCGCGATGTCGCCCGGAAGGCACTCCTCGGGCAGGGCCTAGCAATTTTCACAAGTTCAGAACAAGAAGCTTTGTCAACATCTAAAACCAAACCGCCTGAAGAACGCTTGGTCTGGTAGAGTTAGTCTGAATTCCTCTTACCCGGAGCATCGACGCCAACTCTTCCTTGCTGATGCAGCCTGACCGGTCCTCGTCGTACATCTGAAATCGTGTTTCTTGTTGTCAGATGTTGAATCAACCTAGCGTGTCAGTTTAGGAACCAGTCTGAAAGCAAACATTGAGATGATGCATTGATTGCTACTGCAATCTGTAGCATCAAATCTTTCTCTAGTAGAGTGTGATTTTGGGTATATACCTGGAAGCAGAGCCGCAGGGCATCATCGCCGCGCGAGTTCCTCAGGTTGGAGAGCCCGCAGAGGATCTCCCTCATGTCCACGGTTCCATCACGGTTGTTGTCAAACAGATCAAACACACGGGGAGCTAGAGGGATCAGGGAGTCCATCTTCATTGCTTTCAGCACCTGCTCGAACTCTGTTAGCGTGGCATTCTCTCCGTCTGCGCATCTGCACCAGGACCACTTTGTAAATAAGTTCAGGTATTCATTCAACAAAGTTACAGATTTCAGAAATACGCAGCTTCTTACAAGGGACTGCAACTATTCAAACTTTAATCTGCTTATACATCATGGTCAACTATCCGTATTGGGATTATCCACATTTTGAACATCTCGTCTAAGAGCATCTCCACTCGTCCCCCCGAACAGGCCCCCGGTGAGCCTTTTTTACATCCGGACGGCGTAAATCGGCTCAGTCGCGCCCCCGGTTCCTCGTTTTCGTCCGGATTTGGCCCTTCATCCATCCGGCGATCCCACGCCATCCCCGGCCCCCCGGGGAGCGCTCGGGGACTCCGGATGGAGCAAAACCAATCGCCCACGCCCACGTGTCTCCTCTTTCGTCCGGACTCCCCGGGCCATCCTCTTTTTCCCCGAGAAACGCCGCTTGGAGAGCACACGACTGGAAATATACTGCCGCCCAGGCCAAATTTTCGTCCAATCCGGACGAAAATTTCGCCGGATTTGGGCGTGGGGAGCGTCAACGAGTGGGGATGCTCTAACTGAGTAACGCTGTTACCGATATATCAAGCACTAGACAACATATTGTAGATAAACCCATACACTCACATCCGTGCGAAATGAAGCCGCAGATTATCTAGCTCTTCCGAGGTAAGATCATGGGTTCCTAAAAGACTCCTCAGCCTTTTTGTCCTCAGTGCCACTTTGCTGCTCAGGACGCTTGCTATAGCTGCTGCCCGCAATTTCCTTCTGGCATTGAATCTTTGCAGTTTTGTGACAACCTCTGCATCCATTCGATCTTGCTTGGCACAGTCTCCTATCACCCAAGGATGCATCAAAAGCTGGGTTGTCATGATAAATGGGCACACAGCTAAGTACAGTTATATCAAGTCAAGTGCGAAGAAGCACAAAAGGGAGCAGGAGATATACATCACTCGCGGTGGGCCTTTTGTAAGGTTCAACGGAAAGAAGACTGGAAATCAGTTCTTTGGCTGATGAAGTTATTGTTTTCCATGTGTGCTCCTCAAAACTGAATTCACCCTGCAAGTAAGCAGGAGTATTTGTAATTTTGTATAGACACTCAAGTGCTCAAGTTCTAAGACACCATATTATCCGTATTTATAAGGCCTTAATTCTTCAAAGAAAAGGTACCAGTTCCTTTTTGAGTGGCTTATGACAAAGTCAATTAACCCCACATCCATGATGGCTCACAGTTTTGGGTGTTATTCTGAGTAGTAGAACACGTTATATTCTTGTGGATTACATGTAAGACAATATTTGTTTGCATCCTTAAAGGAATCTCTAGTTTGCTACTGACTTAAATATCTCAAAGAAACTTGCCCATTGGAAGTTTGGAACTAGACATCAGATAAGACAAATAAAAATTCAAGTGGCAATAACTAACAGAGAAGAAACTTCAGCAATGATTGACAGGCATGTTTCTATACTAAGTACAGTCAATTGTTCCAATCCAACTGACACAAGGTGAACACTCATTCTGACATTACATGGCTCGCCCATAATTTATACTGGAAGAGCATAGGGCATACAGTTTATGGAGATCGGATGATTCATGGGCACAACAATCTTGTTTCATAAGCAAATGCATTCAAAGAAATTTATTTAACACCCTTTTCCACTACAGGTATTGTCATACTAGGTTGTAGAAGTTCTGTATAGGTGAAAAACTGGAGATATGAATCACAAGAAAACTCCAAACCAATAATATAACCATTGCAGACAATTTTCCCCAGATGCTAGTTCAGATGGATACTTACTTGGAGGATCCTTTGATGCTTTTCTAGATTAGTTGGAGCATGAAATGGCGGGCATCTGCAATGTACAATAAAGCCTGTGAACTATCATACATGAGTCAAGCCAAGAGAATTATCAGAAGAAAGGATGGCCAACATACCCAGATAAGAGAATATACAGAATCACCCCAACAGACCACATATCACTTGCAGCTGAAACCTCTTGCCTCGATAGTGCTTCTGGTGAAACATAATCTATCGACCCAAACAACGCCACAATCGGGTCACTGAAATCTTCTACAGAACTCAACCCAAAATCCATGATCTTCAACGTGGAATCTTCTTTTCTGTCCGTGAACAGGCAATTTTCCGGCTTCAAGTCTCTGTGTATGATGTTCGCCTTGTGAAGAGCTTTCAACCCACCGGCGATCTGGCTAATGATAGCAGCCGCATCAAACTCCGAGTACCGCTCGCGGCCTATTATCCTGTCGAAAAGCTCACCACCAGAGCACAGCTCAAGGATAAGGTGCACGCCGTTCGCATCCTCATACACATCATGCAGGCTGATAACATTCGGATGGGGCGCAACATTCTCAACTATCCTCCTCATGACGAGTATCTCATTAGTCAGCAATGCGTCGGAGATGGATACCTGCTTCCACATCGGGAGGCCCGAGCTCGGCGCGCCACCCTTTGACCCTTGCTGCATCCCCATCATCGCTGGGCCGAGCCTTCGGAGGGTCTTTATCGCGACCTGGGTGTTTCCTTCAGACTTGCTGACTCCTCTTCTCACTATCGAGAAACCACCTCGGCCGAGGACATCCACAACTTCATAGTCATCAGACAGCTTTCTGCTTTCAGTCGTGGACATTGCGTAGCAGCAAGAGTAGCTTCAACCAGTTGTTTGACTCAAGAACCTAACAGCTGAAGGTAACAAATACCGGTAAGAAGGAAGCCAAGAGGGCACGAGCACCCAAAATCAGCAATAAACCGGTACAAATCGACCTGTTTCACACAAGAAATCAGAAGAGTGATCACTGATACAGGAAGAACAAATTGATCACAGGTCTCTGGGGAGAAGAAAGATTGGGGAACAGCAGAGCACAAACTGGAAACAGTAGTTGGGAACAGACAGGGACGTCTATATAAACAGCTCCACTGTGAGAACTATATACAAAGAGCACAACGTTGGGGAGTTGAAGATTGTGACGCCACAAGAAAGAGACATGTGCAACAACCAACAAAAGGGAATAAACTCACCGAGTACTTTCTTTTTCGTGCAGGGGGCAAGATGACAAAGAATTGAGAAATTAGATGATAAGAGGAAGACGCCAGGCCAAAAAACAATCATGTTGACCTGGTTGCCACTGCTGTAGCCTGTAGGGTTACTTTGATTTGGTCTTCACCCGGTGAGGCCAGACCTATATTAGTCTTAGTTTAATGCATTGTCTTACATTGTTGATGGAAATTTCTTCTTCAGCCGGACCCTAGAGCTGGAGGCCTGTAAATATATGCATGTGAAAGAAGCTCCGTTCTGATTACACATGAGAGCTACAGTACAAAAAACAGCGTCCACTTCACAGTTGATCTGATCTGACTACTCACATTTTGGACTGCAAACAACAATGGGCAATTCGTGAAAGCAATCACCACAACTATTTTACTGAACATATAGAGATGTTATTCACCTGAATATTGCTACCAGATTCAGAAAATCCGTCAAATTAAAATGGTAAGCAACTACTCCTGGAAGAGTAAAATGCACAAGCAGGAAAGTAACAGAAAATTGATCAAGAACACCAGGACTGTATCGCTACTACTCACTCCATCCCGTAATATAAGATGTTATTACAACCAATTACAGCCTATATTAGTTGTAATAACATTATGAGACAGAGGGACTACCATATAACTAATGCCACGGACAATGGGTATTTTCTGGTACTACAGAAGTAGAGCATATATGAATTAATCTGTAAAAATCACAGAGATCTGATGGTAAGACAAACATTGGTATCAGCACTCATCCAGAAAACACAAACGAAACAAACTGTAACAAAAATCTAATATATTATATCATGCAACTGTCTTCAAAACTTTCAGAGATAAATAAGTTTCTTCAAGGATAACACTGGGTTTGTAACTTCCGAGAATATAAGAACATATCCTACATTCCTACTTAGATAATATATCGATGGCTTCAAACAGATGTTTCCACTAGCGTAACACCCACACAGAAATGCATTGAAAGAACTAAATTTTCTAGATGAACTCTGCTGAATCCCCAAAACTCAATTGCCCTTGTGATGCTTTGGATCTATCACTCATATGCCCTTCGCCTGGCGTCAGATATACGCAGCTCCTTCCTGCTACGATTTCTCCGTTTACTTCTGGTTGACTTTTCCTTGGCATGTGTTCCTTCTTGTTCACTTGTCTGTTCGTCTTTCTCTGGCTCTGCCAAACTAGGGTCTTCCTCGGACCTAGATCTCTTGCCAATCTTGACCTTCTTGCCTTCTGAGTTTGTCTTGGCATATATTTCTTCGCGCTCACTCATCAGCTTATCTTCCCTTGGCTTTTCAGAACTAGGACCTTCCTCAGACTTTGATTTCTTGTGAGCTTTGACCTTCTTACCTTCTATCTTCTGTCCTCCTAGGATCAAATCTTTCTGCATCTTCTTATGATAAGTCACCTCCCATTCATCCTCCCTATATGGTGCTAGCTTCTTTATGGGAACATATTGGTTCAAATCCCTGTCATCTGCTTGCAATATCTCATAGGTCTTTAGGCCATAACTGTTTGGCTGAACTTTCCTATACTTGAACCGAGTCTTCAGGTCTCCAATGGTGTCCTCATAGTCTAGCTTATAGTACTCGTCAAACTCCTTCTCAAGCTCCACTTTGTCCTTGCGAGATATCTTCCCTTCCCTTTTCTCACCAACCTCATCACCGTCTGCAAGCTCCTTATTTTTCTTCTTCTTCTTCTTCTCGCTAATAGCTTTCTCACCACTAGCAGTAGACCCTTCGTTATTATCATCAAGAGCCCATTCTTTAGGTAGCCCAAGCAATTCGTCTTCCTTGTCAAAATCAGGTTTGGCCAAATCAAAATCATCCCCACCTCCAAACCCAGGATCAACCTCATCAGCACCATAGTAGTTCTCATTGAACATCTCGCGCATTTTCCTGTCATAATCCTCCGGATCAAAATCCTCCTCCAAGTCATCCGCACCAAGCTTGCAAGCAGCATCCCCTTCGATTCCAGCAATCATCCGGATCTTCTCGAGCTTCTCCGCGATCTCTTTCTTCTTCAGATTCTTGAGATGCTTCAGCTCCTCTGCCTGCTGCTGCTTGGCTAGTGCATTCCGTTCCTCCTTGCTCTTCCTCTGCTTCTTCCTGCTGCTCTCCTTCTTCCTCACAGACCCCTCAATCACCCGGGGATGTCCCATCACCCTATCAGTCACTGGCGCCTCTGAAGCTGCCATCTCCTCATGCCGGAAATTATAACTTCGGGCATTATAATTATCCTCATAATCCTCCCACTTTTCTATCTCAGCCTCCTCCTCCGACACCTCCTGGATATCATCCAGAGAGAAGTTCTTGCCCGCCCCTGTTTCAAGGTACGGCCTGTTGAGGATGTAATCCTTCAAGAACTTCTCATTCTCATCCAGCTCCTCATCCTTCCCGAAAACCTCGCCTGCCAGCTCCTCCGTCTGCTTCTCATCTTCATCCTCTTCGCTCTCGCCACCATCTCCACCAGCCTTCTTCACCATGAACAAATCGTCCTCCTCGCCGTCACCATCGCCCACCTCCTTCTTCTCCGCCTCAAGGAACTCCTTGAGCCCCTCCCTCTGGCGCTCGTCGTACGCAATCCTGTCGTACTTGTTGCCGCGGCCAGTCTGCGCCGCGAACTCGGGGCCCTCCTCGAGAAGGTGCTGCGCGTTCACGTCCTTGAGGTACAGCGGCCGCTCCTTCTTGGCCTTCCCCGCCTTGGGCTCCCCCTCCGCGCCGGCCTCGTCCTCCGACGAGGAGGAGGAGTACACCTTCGCGTCCTTGTCGAAGATGGCGCTGTCGCCGCTGCGGATGCGGCGGATGACCTGAAGCACGCGGCGGTCGACGCGGCGGGAGGTGGCGGCGACGGCGACGTCCTCGTCCGACGACTCGTCGTCGGAGTCCTCGTCGTCGGACTCGGCGATGAGGCCCTTCTTCTTCTGCTCCTCGCGGCGCTGCAGCGCCTCGCGCCGCTTGTTGTGCTCGAAGCGGCGCGCGTACTCCTCGTTGATCTGGATCTTGGAGTTGTCCTCGGCGGGGGCGTCCGAGTCGTCGTCGGAGCCCGCGAGGATGTCCAGCACCTTCCCCTTGCCCTTGCCCTCCGCCGTCATCTTCCCGGACCGGCGACGCCTTCACTGCTGCTGCTAGGGCGACGGCGGCGGTGGGGCTGCACGGCTCGTGCTAGGGTTTTTTGCAAACAGTGGCGAGATGGGCTAGGACTTTGGAACAACCAGGAGCATTCTATTTACGATGCATTTAAATGACAACAGGGACGCATCTTATCAGCCCTAGCTACGGCCCATTCGGTATCTTGTTGAGCTCGAATAAGTCCTTTAAGGCCCATAGTGCCTCTCGCTGATCCCTCCGTGACTCGTGAGCCTTCCATTTAGTAAATTCCAATTACGGAGTACTATACATCGCCCAGCAGCGAGACCTATTAATGCGCGCACGCATGGAAGACCAAGTTGGGCCGTGGGCCATGTACATGTATTCTGGGTTTTCGGTTTAGTACCTTTCTAGAACATTCTGGTTTAGTTTTTTCCTTTCGGTTTTCGCAGGTTCTGTCGGTGTTTGGTTTTCTGCTTGTGGCCCGCGAGAGCGATGTGTGTGTGTGTTGACTCGCTCGACGATGGAACAATCGCTAAATAGGAGAACCCTCCATTGACGACGCCGCCGCCTACCCCGAGGCCACCCGCATCCCCTAGCTTGTTGTGGGCTGCAGCCACTCGAATGATCCCCCTTGCACTGCTTCTCCCATTTCGAATTGGTTTGTTTGGGTTGACCAGTGGTTTTCTCATGGGTTTCGATCAATGTGCGCTGCAGAAGAAGAGCACGAAGAACATCAACAACATGTCGTGGCCCAGTTATTTTATCAGCTTAAAAAATAACCTGCCCTTCCCTAGCTTATTCGACAAGCCACCCAACTTATTCTAGGCTTATAAATTAGTTATAGGATAAATAGTTCCGAAGCCTCAAGTAATAAGCTGGGTGACTTATTCGATAAGCTCGTAAGTTAATGTTTCTTCTGAGGTTGGTAGTTTTTTATGGTGTTTGCCTTTATGTGATGATATCCACTGTAAGTTTATATCACCGAGAATTTAATTCGTATAATGGTAACTGAAGTTTACATTGGCTTTGCTTTGGGTGTGCCTTTAGAATTTAGATATGAATACAACACCCTAGAACAATCTACCTCTTTATTAAGATTTCTCCAAGACCTCCTCAATGTCTAGTGATAATGGGATGTTGAAATACTTTTCCTTCATGTATTGTTTGTGTTGTGGGATGAGTCAAGTATCCATCAAAAGTTTACTTGTAGGTTGAGCTTAGTTTTGAAGATTGTGGTATGCATATAGGTTGTTGTAGTTCTTTGTTGAATTTGTTGCAGATTTTAACCTATATTCCAACTGTCTACATTTAATGTTGTGATGTTTAGTCTAGTTTGCGGTGTTTAGATTTTGGATTGTTGAATGGGGACTGAAGTTTACCTCATTGGCTTGCTTTATCTATGCCTTAGAGATTAATATAGCGCCCTAGAACAAACCACCTCTTTATTAAGAGTAATGCAGAATGTCTAGTGAATGGGAGTTTGGGATATATTTGTTTGCTAGCATCATACTGTATCAACTGTCTGGACATTGTAGCAATTGAACTTATAGTTACTTTCTCATCATGCACAAGCTGGCGGCGCATACCAGGAAGCTGTAAGAATAAATTCCCTTGTATCTTGAGCATGTTGATTCACTATCTATTCTTCAAGAACAATACTTCCAGCTCTTATCGACTAGCATTGCATCTTCTATCCTACCCCCCAATACAAGTTTCCTCCAAACTTCTAGTTCTAAAGCACGATCACAGCCAAAAAGAGCACGTTGTATATCTTCACGTTGGATGTGACGGCATGGGCATTGACTAGTTACGGGTACATGTCTATTTGCAAGTACACCATAACAAGGAAAAATACTGTGAAGAGATTTCCATGTAAATATTTTAACCTTCGTTCAAACCGAAGCTTTCTGTAGAGAATCCACCTAATTACGATGCCACGGTGGACATGCCACTCATATCCTAAATGGTAATGATATACGGTACTACGCACTCTCGGTCAAATCTCGGTCCATACCACGGACCGTTAGATTTAGCTTTATGATTTGTGGCATAACGACCTTTGACCGATGCTGATTGGTAGCCATGTTCGATATGCGTGTGCCCTTGGAATAATTTTTGCAGAACGTGCCATGTCGAGGCTGTCCAGTAGAGAGTGTCCCAACCGAAGCCGTTGCATTTTTTTCTTCTTTTTCGTGGGAAAGCTAAACCGAACGGCGGTCACGATCAGTTGGTGGTAAATTCGTTTCGAGCAGGCGATAAAAACATCGTCAGAACTGACCACGTCGAAAAGAAAGAAAAAGGAAACTTTGACCATCTACGGAAGGTTCCAGACGCGTGCGAGCAGAGACGCACACACCTGCCACGCTACGAATCCAAACAGAGACCTGGTTAGGTCACCTACGA
Organism: Lolium rigidum; assembly: GCF_022539505.1. Taxonomy (NCBI): domain Eukaryota; kingdom Viridiplantae; phylum Streptophyta; class Magnoliopsida; order Poales; family Poaceae; genus Lolium; species Lolium rigidum. Next base: position 194,327,261 of record NC_061511.1, on the reverse strand, counting down.
ATCGTACACACGCAGATGCATGCCACGTCATCCAAAACAATTTTCAGATCGTTCACAAAAACGGAAATCGTCAGAGATTTCACCTGGTTATTTAAGATACCACCTGAAATAAATAAAAACAACCCGGGAAACAGGATTGAGATCGTTCAGAAAAAGGGAAACCGTCAGAGATTCTGGTATTCACTTAAGATAGTACCTGGAATAAATAAAAAAAACAATATACGAGGTACATAGGTTTCTGTGTTTAACCCGGAAAAAAATACGCCGGCCGGAGAGTTGGCGACTTCCCAGTTCCCACCCGAACCGGACCTGCCACGTCGGCGGGGTCCAACGCATTTCCGCCAGCGCCAGCCAACCGCGGCCCGCCACGTGGGCCCCTGGAAAATTTTGCAGCGCTAGCTAACCCCACCATTATTATTACTACGTCGCCGTCCTATATCTCCTCCTTCCTCCCTCCTCGTAATCGTCTCCGCTTCTTCTCTTCTCTCCCAATCCCGACCCGGACCCGGCGGAATCTCGCGGCACGCAGGTCAAACCCCGCCGCCCATCTCGCTCTCGCGGGCCCGGATCGGGCCAGATTCTAGGGTTCGCGGGCCAGGGACCGAGCTGCCGGCCGGCGGCGGCGGCGGCGCCGGAGGAGGAGCAAGATGGACGGGTTCTTGCACAGGGTCAAGGGGCTGGACGCCTTCCCCAAGGTCAACGAGGACTTCTACAAGCGGACGCTCTCCGGCGGCGTCGTCACGCTCGTGTCCGCCCTCATCATGATGCTCCTCTTCATCTCCGAGACCAGTAAGCGCCTCTCATGTCTCCTCCCCGCCCGCCCGGCCGTAATGGCCAACCCACCCACGCTGCGGAGATTCGACAGTTATTACTAGATTGAATTATAGCTGCCCCGCCCGCCCGCCCGCCCTTAGGATAGATTGGTACCATCTGCTTGGATTCTGGATTTGGCCAGCCCCGTGATTTCAATTGCGCGGAATTAGTACTAGTACCCTTCTTTTTCGCGGACATGGCAAGATTTCGCTATGCTTTTCGGGCGTGCTCGCGGTAATCTTCTCTAGGTGTAAAGGTGATCTGTCGTGCCAAGCTACGTCTTTGCTGTCCGGGGAGGGAAAAGGTTCGACTTTTGGTTGACATACCTAGCTGTGCTGCTCTGGACATTGCCGCAAACTGCAATGCACGAGTTGTTGGAAGATTCTCGAAAATCTTTCGGTTTTTACTGGTTCCTGCTGTGGTGTCAGCTAGGTGGGCACGGTTCTGCCGGTACACTCTTGGATTCACCTGCCGCTGTCACAATTTGGTCATGAGCGGTCACATCCTTCGTGTTTTGTTCTTATCTTTCCGTAAATAGATCGTCATGTGGATTGCCCACATGTTTGCAGCAACTCTTTGCTGAAAAGGTTCTGTTGGAGCAGAATTGGACTCGCAAGTTAGTTATGGGCAACCCAACGTGCTCATGGTTGAACTTGCATGTTTATTTTAGTCGTTATACTTTGCTTGAATCTCGTGCTGTGAAGATTATCTCCTGGGTGAATGTCCCGAATGCCAGATGGCTCTGTTTGGAATTTATAGCCAAGTTTTGCATTGTCCTAGTTTTTCCGCACACCCGGAGTTTATGGTTGTCAGTAGTAGGAATTGAATTACTGCTTTTGATTGTGGGAGACGATTCCTTTTTTAGAGACAACATCATCTGCAGGCATTTTCTTGTTTAAAACCCTTCCGCGGGCATCTGCTACAGCAGTGTTCTCCTTCTTTCATTGAAATCAGAGCTATCCAACTTTTGGTAGGAAGAAATATCTTGCCTTTACAGGGGTCTGAAGTAAAGTAGACTTGCTAAGCTCAATGTCGATTTTACGCTAGAAATTTGCAATTGGGATGGGAATATATATGGTGGTTTCCTCTCTTGGGCAAGTTTGCAAGTGCCTTTTTGTTCAGTGTCCCATCATTAAATCCGCTTTGCACTGGTCTTTACCTTTTATTTTTCCTTATGTGTTTGGTGTTGTGGGTCTTTATATCTATATGCCATTTTGCTTGATATGCTATGTTAGTCTATCACAAATAACTAAGGTACGACAAACTTCTAATAATCACCTTTTGCTGTTTTTGCAGAGTCGTATTTCTATTCAGCAACAGAGACTAAGTTAGTGGTAGACACATCAAGAGGAGAAAGGCTAAGAGTAAATGTTAGTATTTCCTTACCATCGTTTAGACTTGATTCTTTTATTTCCTGTACTTCTATTGTTTCCAACCTAAAAGGCATACTTGCTGGAGTGATGATCTAATATATTTTGATAATATGGTGTGCATATTTGTTGTAACGTTAAATCTATTTTGCAGTTTGATATTTCTTTCCCAAGTATTCCTTGCACCCTTCTCAGTGTTGATACAAGGGATATTAGTGGTGAGCAGCACCAGGACATTGTAAGGATTTAAATCATCTCCTTTTATGCTAAATTCTGATAACTCTAAATGTTGATTTGTCACAATATTGTTACCTTTTTTCATTGTAGCGGCATGACATTGAAAAGAAAAGGTTAGATTCACATGGTAATGTTATCGAATCAAGAAAAGAAGGCATTGGTGGAGCAAAGGTTCGACTCTGTTTCATTTAAAGTTTGTTTAGTTCATTAAAACTTCCAGGTATAGAAATAAGTAGTCGTGCGGGGTTAATTCCAAGCTGAGCCACATGTTTCTTTATGACAACTGTATCTACTGTGGTTAAAGTTGAGTTTGTCAGTTCGATTCCCCTTCTGATCTTTCTGTGAGGATTTTGTGTGAACAAAGTGTATATATTTACAAACTGGAGACTGAAATTTGAGAACCTTTTGTGGCTCCTGTATCCCTATCTGTCATTAGAGGACTAGGTAGGAAAAAATGTGGTAATAGCTATGATTTCCCATGACTTAACTCTACCATCTTCTGAAAGTGATACGGCTTTCTAAAGGTATAACATGACGATCATGCCTGTGAGTTTCTTAAGTTATTTCCATCCTTGCATATTTGCGCTTGCTGTGCTTCTGTATGGTTCTCTACTAGGATGTGGGTGGGTATATTAAAGTTTCAAGGACAAATTACCATTTCTGATTAACACTGATTAATTGGTACTTTGAAGGTTTGCAGTCACTAATGTATTGCCACAGAAGCATTTTCAGTTCTATGTGCCTTGATGTAGAATCATATTAATATCTTATGCCCTTGTTCCTCTCTTGCACACGAGGGTCTGATGTTTAGATAAAAAAGATCGTTGTAAAAAATGATACCGTAGCTGATTGAAATTAAGTGGCTAACCTACTCTTATTATCTGCTTTGCTCTACTTTGCCATTCAACGCATGCTAAATTGGCCTTTTTTATAGATTGAGAGACCATTGCAAAAACATGGAGGAAGGCTTGACAAAGGCGAGGAATATTGTGGCACATGTTATGGTGCAGAGGAGGTATGCACACCTTTATGTTATTTGATCGTATCTTGCCAGTATTGATCTTACCGGTCATTCTGTTGCTTTTGTGAACTTTGGACTGATTGCGACATTTTGGAGTTCAGTCGGATGAACAATGCTGTAATTCGTGTGAAGAAGTTAGGGAGGCCTACAAGAAGAAAGGATGGGCTCTTACAAACCCTGATCTAATTGACCAGGTATATTAATTATTTTTTCATAGCTTTACCTGGATATATCAATTTTGTTACTTTCTATTGAGTTGCTTTGGTTTAGTTTATAATATAAAAAACGATATCCATTGCATGGTTATGTTCTGTTGAATATTGCAATGTACCGAGTTAATGTTTTACTTAAGAAACCAGTATGTTCTGTTGACTATTGCAATGTACTGAGTTAATGTTGTACTTAAGAAACCAGTATTTTGATCCAATATCCACGTCACTGTTCACCTTTCTCTGTTAAGTCACTGTTCTCTCTCAAATAGCAGATATGGCCCATTTGTGGGGTAGCTTCATGCCACACACTCTGTTTTTTTAGAAAAAATGCAAAGGAATCTGTGCGTTTCATTTCAATGAAAAGAAAGAGTTGCATCGTGTGCAACTTTGTGCATAACGCTTCTCCTGCATGGCAGGCATCGGCCTTCTCTATTCTTTCTCGGGCATTAATTTCCATACTAGTGGAGAGCTAGGGCGGTACATGAGTTTTCTGTGTCACATGGTAATTTTTGAAGAGAGAAATTGGAGGGAAATTACACACCCGTGGTTCTTTTTGAAGATTAAACTTGAGACACACTTTACTATTTGATGTCTGTCAATGTTAGATTTAGTTTGATCATCTAATGTTGACAATACATGTGAGCGAACTTCAGGATGGTATTATGGAATAGGCTTGTAGATGCAGCATGCTCGTAATGTTATATTATATGCCTTGAATCCTATAGTGTCCGACCAAGCTTCTTTTTGTGTGCTTAGTTTCTCGTGTCTGCATGCCTGCTATTTCCACTGCTAAGACTATATGACTGTTATGGCAGTGCGCTAGAGAGGACTTTGTTGAAAGAGTTAAAACTCAACATGGTGAAGGCTGTAGTGTCCATGGCTTTCTAGATGTCAGTAAAGTTGCCGGAAATTTCCATTTTGCACCAGGCAGAGGATATTATGAATCAAACGTAGAGGTGCCTGAACTGTCCCTGGAAGCGGGTTTTAATGTAAGTACGTTAAATACATGTTTTCTTTTTCTTCCTTAGTTAATGAAGCGCATGCCTTCAGCGTTTCTAACATGTCATGTGTAATTTCACCAGATTACTCACAAAATAAACAAACTGTCCTTTGGGACAGAATTCCCTGGTGTTGTCAATCCACTTGATGGGTAAGTTTGTACATCCAGCACATTCAGCATACAATGAACACTATTCTACTTGGAGCACATGTTCTCCTGAATGTATTACCGTCTTTTTTTCTTCCCTCATGTACTAACCAATTTCATGAACACAGTGCTCAGTGGACACAACCCGCATCAGATGGGACATACCAATACTTTATAAAAGTGGGTATTATTTGCATTTGCGTTTATTGCAGTTCTATCATTCCTGTGCTCTTGGTTATGTATCTAGTAACCATGATTGTATAACATTTTTGCTGGGTTTTCTTATCCAGGTTGTCCCTACAATTTATACCGACATAAGAGGGCGAAAGATTGATTCAAACCAAGTTAGTGGAGTTTATTGAATGATTGCATGCTCAACCTTTCTGTTATCAACCTTAATGTTGCAATTGTTACTTCATTGACAGTTCTCAGTGACGGAGCACTTTAGAGATGGAAATGTTCATCCGAGACCCCAACCTGGAGTGTTTTTCTTCTATGATTTCTCACCTATAAAGGTAATAACAAAGATGTGAAGATGCACATACAGATTTATGCAGAAATATGTGCATATATTTATATCTTGACATCTCAGCATGTCCAGCTTTCTTTCTGATTTTGCTCTTCTGTAACGTGAGCTGTATGCAGATGCAGCAGGTGTAAATACTGCTATATTTTTTTTTCCCGATTCTTCTAAAAGTGCACTTGAAAATTAAAAGCTTGAAGCATTCCTTCACTCTGTTGCTTAGCGCCAAAATCTTATTGGAGCCAAAGGCCTAATGTGCATCATTACCCATTATTATGTTGTAGTTGCATATATGCAGAGTTGGTTTCGTGTTGAGAGTATTCTAGCATACTGAGATACGTCTGCGGCGTGTGGCATGTGCATTGTAGCATACTTGCATATCCATGTAATAAATCCACAATCGCATGGATACTCATACAGTACAGTGATTTTGTTAAATTGAATTCTCTGTAAGTTTTTGTTTAGCGTATTTCAGCCCGTTAGAAGCTACTCTGTGGATGGCCTTACTGAGATGGAGTTTGATTCGAGCTCTATGGCTTATGTTTTTTTGCAGGTGATATTCACAGAAGAAAATAGATCGTTCCTCCATTACTTGACAAACCTGTGTGCTATAGTTGGAGGTACGAAGATTACTTCTAGTTTGTGCACTCTTCTTCTATATCATGCCAATGTTTCCTCTTCATACTTCACTAAATGATGCTCCAGTTTATTTCTGGATGCTCAAGTTTATATTTGACCAAGTATTTTTTTATATAAAATAGTACCCCCTTTGAGCATTCCTATATACTCCGTATTTAGTACAGAAAATGGTCTTGTCTCTACATGACATTGCATTCTGTAGAATTATTTTTATGCTGAGCTTTCCATGTCAAAGGTAGTATGGATATGACTTACCGACCTGTTTTCTTGCATGATCTTCAGGGATCTTCACTGTCTCTGGCATCATTGACTCGTTCATATACCACGGACAAAAGGCACTCAAGAAGAAAATGGAGATAGGCAAGTACAGATAATTTATCTGAAACCTGAGCCACACCTCACATTTTCGAAGTTTTGTGGCTTGTAACGAGGTGGATCCGGTATACGCTCTCCAGAGACACTGAGATTGCAAGCCCATCAAAAGTTGCACATTAGTCGATCAAAAGTTGTAAAAAGACAGATAGGGGCAAGTGCTTTGATGTCCATCAGTAGCATGTAGTTGAACGACCTGAACTGGCGCAATGCTGTACTTGGAAGTCGGTAGATCACAGAAATGTTCTTTTGCCAATTACTTGCTTCAGTCATTGGGATCATATATTCCTAACATCATTAAGCCCTTTTCGGAACTGTGGAGAATTGAATTTCTGCTGGAAAAATTCCTGGTGTCGTATGGAACAAAAGGAATCACTCATCAAGGGGGTCCCTTTAATATCCCCAATGGAAGATATGAATTTGGTTAGGATTTGTTGCTGAGGTACATGACAACTAAAGTTATGTGGTTTCCTATTTCTACCTTCTTCCAAATTCGGGAGTTAATTCTTCGCATTTCCTTTTTGAGAGTAACCAGAACGCTACATTTGTGCATTCCACTGGATATCTAGTTTAACTGGAACCAAAGAATTGCATTGTAGAGACTAGCTCCAGAACAGTTACACCCAAAAAATGTCAACGGAAAACATGGATGGAGGTAGTGCTTCTATTACCAACCAAGGAGTTGACTTTATTTCAACATTCTTAATCAGGTACATTAAAAAATCACACTATCCACTGTCCAATGATAGGCATTGCAGTATTGGCATGTTAAATACTGTAGACGTGATCCTCCCAGTGCTTTGATCGGATCATCTGAAGAGCTGAATGGATAAGACCATATCAGAACTCCAGATCATGCGAGTTATTCGCTCCTAGTTATCAGATTGATACTACTGTGCATTGACTGACCGGTGAAGCCACGCAAGGAGGCATATGGCCAGGAGCAAATGCAGATCTCGCTTCACCTGGTGAATCTTTTTGACAGTTCCATAGTTTAGTCGTTATCTGTTTTGCTCCAATACTAAATCCCAGATTTTTTAACCTGTAGAAAGTGCCTTCTTGACAACATGTCTAGCTCCAGAACAACGCAAGTTTTGTGTTATCCATTTCTTCAGAAGTCACCATCTCTAGACTCTAGCTATGTGCCGAAAAGACAACTGTAATTTTCAGCTTTCTTTTCCTAGAACACCATCACCTTTGATATTTGAGGAACATTGGAATTAACCGTTACCACCAGTCTCGAAGATAAAGAGAAACATGAAATCTTTGTTTCCAAGCACTATACCTTGTTCTGGATGTAAACCTGTTTGACATCTGCTTACTGTCTGCCCGTTGTATGTAACCCTAACCCGCCGCCTCCCTCTCCCGCCCCCCTCCCGGGCGGTGGCGGAGGCTCCTCCTCCCCCCGCGCCCCACAACCACCCGCCGCCCGTTGCCCTCAGCCGCTGCCGTCCCGGCCTGGCTATGGCGGTGGTGGCAGCACCCCCTCCGTCAAATCGACGAGGGGGAGAAGAGGGTTTCCGCGGCAGCGTTCCATGGGAGATGATGTAGCGCTGGTGGAGGAATCCGGGCGGCATAGCTACTTGGCCGGGGCCTGAGGCTCTCCGTCGGTAGCCATGGAGGATTCGGTGGAGCGGTGGCGGCCTCCGCCCCCGGTAACGGTTCGGCGGCGGTACGCATGATCCGCGTCGCTGTCCTCTTCCTTGGTGATCCGGCAGGAGGGATTGGCGGCGTGGGGCTGCTGATCTTGCTTTGTTTTTGGTGGCGGTCCTCGGGTTTCTCGCATGCGAGGATGAAGATCTTTCGGAGGTCAGTTTGCTTTGATCCAGGTCGGAGAGATGAGTTCCGGAAAGCTCCGCTGGCGAATGGAACAATGCATCTTTTGCCTGCAGTTTGCTGGATCGGGTGGTATTCGGTTGCGCGCACCCATATTTTTATTCCGACCGTTTGGTTCCGGAGGGAGCGGCGCGAAGCTCTATTCTGTGTTGACATCAGGTGACTTTTTGGTCCATGGTGAAGTCACAAGAAGGAATATCATGAAGGCCGGATTGGTGGACTGCGAGGTTCGAGTCTCCGTGATGCTGAGGGATCTGCTTGGCGTTCCGGACTCTGCAGCAGTGGTATGCATGTGGGGGCGGCAGCACAGGAGAAGTTCAGTGTCTTACCTCTCAGGGTGAAAACCCAAGGTCTGGCCTTAACTGGCAATGTTCTTGTTGGAGGCATTGTTTTGAGAGTGGGGACTACCTTCAGGGTGAAAACCTAAAACCTTTGGTCGGGCGACGATGGCGCTGGTGCACTGTTCCCTTCTTGGAGGCGTCGCTTTTGGAGAGTCTGTACTTCAGGTGTTGTCACGGTGGTGGTTGTATTGTTGTTGCTAGGTCTAGAATGCTGTAGCGGGACTTTTATTTCTTAGTTTTCTTTACTCTTTTTTGGCTGTGTGCATCCGTACTGCCATTAGGATGGGACGTTGGTGCAGAGGCTGGGTGTAATTGGTATCTTTTGATATTAATATATTCCATTTATCTAAAAAAAAACACTATACCTTGTCTGGAAAAGAAACCCTTTTTAAATCTAAAATCTAAAAGAAAGCTCAAGTTGATGCAAACTTCCTTGTGGAGCTACATAAACTAAAGCACATTTGTGATTATAAGAACAACCATACATTTACTTGTTCATTATATTTTTGAAAGAACAGCCCATCAAACAATATATGTGCAACTTGAACCTAGCTGTAAAATAATTAAACGCCTGAAAGTAGAATCTTATTTATTTCCAAAGAATAAAAAACACTTGAGACACCAGGCATGTATAGTTGTACATTATCCAAAGATTCTTTGCCAAAGTCCTGACCAATTTAGCTTCTTTTCAAGTACACATGCCAGCCCTTTTTTAAAAGGGCAAGTGCACATGCCGTCTTTTTTTCTAAAGGGGAAGTACAATGCCAGCCGAATCTAAATGCTAGAAATGTAGGGAATAATTCTTGGGCCAGCCTTACGGGTGACCCCACGCTAGATCTGAAAACCTCAATTATTCACAAAAAAATGAAGCAAAATTATTGATATAACCTCATACAAACGGATATGGCAAGTTGACGCCTTCTGATCTCTGACGCATTCTTGTTCAAAATTCCACTGCCAAATTATTGATGTGTTTTATCACTTTTGTGGACTGGGTCATGATCCAAATCACATGCGAATGGCCAAGGATAATTGATCGATCATCAAATTAATCTTCGTTTTACCAACTCTGAATCATTATGAGAGAACTACATCCGTGCAAGTCGAAGAGATAAGAGAGGTAGTAACCAATAAGGAAAGTCAACTTCAGGAAAGCATCCTCACAACTGTACCGGCAGACTTCAGAATAAACACGCAAATCAAAATCAAGCTGCAGCTGGTTCTCCTGCATGAATTTGTCAGCATCAGACCAGTCCTTTTCATTCTTAATCACAAATGGATAACATGTACCTGGAGGAAGAACCTGGTTAGCCTCTTTTAATGCTACCTTCTTCCATGAAACTGCTCTCTGAAGTTTGGACAAGATTTTCTTGGGGCAAAAGAACAGCTGTAAAGAAAATAATTCTTGCCCATATGCAGTATACGAACACATAATTTAAATCAGTGACTGAATCTGAATCTAGAGCAACCATGCAGACACAATTTCCAAAAGTTCAAGTGTGATATAACTGGAAAGAGGAAAACCAACACTACACGTGCTTTCTCAATCGCACAGGTCTTACTTTTTGCAGTTTGGCCGGAAAAGAGCAGGTAGTGGCAAAATGCACATTGCCATTTCAGAATCAACTAGCAGAAGCAGAGTTAGAGACTGGTGGGGGTGAACCAACCAGCTTGAATGATAGTTGTATCACATCACACTTTCAAAGTGTCCCACATGGCACCAGGGAGGAGATCAGTGGAAAAACATAGTAGTAGTAATTTGATATGATATTCATATAACCAACCAAATGTCTCCACTGTACAAAGAGCTAACACAAGAGACAACAAGGACGAACTAGACACAGATCGAAAGTTAAAGCAGCTAAGTGAGCCTTCCATCCATGCATCGGCAAGCTAGGAAGAACTGAGGAGGATATCTAGAAGCCATTCATCTCCAGAAGGTACGTGCGCCTCTTCATGAGCGCCTTTGCAGCGAACTTGAGCGGCCCATCAAATGCCCCAGAGATGAATGCATCCGTTTCCTTGCGGCTCATATGGCCGCCATTGCTTCCCTCGGTCGAGGGCTTGATAGCAACCAGTGTAGCACCCTGCAATGCAATCCCTCCAGGCAGCTCGAGATACGGCGCATATTTGAGCTTCATGTTGCAGGCTGGGACCTGGGTCCTGTTGGAGCATGCCGAGGTGGACAACTGGTTCTCTCTAAACTCCTTGAGTTGCTCTGCTCCCATGCACAGAGTGCCCTGGTCGTCGGCATCGGTGAGCACCAAGCTCACAAGCGTGGGGTGGTCCTTGATGATCGACCGGAGAAGATAATGCCTCGTCGACGCGGCGATCAGAGAGCTGATCGTCCACACGACGCGGAGTTTGAGCCCACCATTGGTGTAGAACGACTCCGGCATGCTCCCATTGTCCTCCGAAGCCGGCTCATGCTCCGCGCCGCCAACAGGCTTGCGGTCGACCCTGGTGCCTCCCAGGATCACGCAGTTCTGAAGCGTGCTCCCGTACTCGGCCCGCCATTTCAGGAGGACTCCGTCCTCGGTCCCGACATCCCCCGAAGGGAGCTCGATCTGGAGGTTCCGCACGTGGGTGAAGCTCCGGAGCACCTGCGCCGGCGAGTGCTGCGCGAGGTGCGGGAAGAGCGGCCGCCCGGCGCCGGCGCCGTTTGGGCTGCCGCGGATGCTGTGGAAGGGCTTGGCGATGGTGCACAGCATGAGCTTGAGGAGGTGCGAGAGGACGTTCCGGGGCTTGGGCGAGGACAGCAGGTTGAGCGCGTCGTCGGCGTCGCCGTTGCCGTCGACCGTCACGACGTGGTCGATCTTGACGCGCACGTCGTGGACGAGCGGGACGAGCCCGTGGAGCCGCTTCGAGGCGGCCGAGCAGCGGCCGAGGGATCGCACGTCCTCCACCTTGTTGAGGATGAGCAGGACCAGCGAGTCCGGCAGGCAGTCGAAGAGGTCGGCCTCGAAGTCGAGCGCCGGGTCCGCGTGGATTCGGGCCTTGGGGAGCATTGCGTGGCCGGGAGGCGTTCAGGAAAGGTCACGCCTTTTGTTCGGCTCAGCAGATCGAACGCTGGGGAGGCTGCCCGGAAATGCCAAGAACAAGGTGTTCACCCTTCACGGAATGGCTGCAGCCGGCCGCCGAATCGACGCAGCTACCTGAACAAAACGAGAACTTGCCGCGGTAAGGGAGAAGACGCACGAGAAACAAGAGAAGCATGAACGGAATGTCAAGGGGGTTGAAATAGAAATAGAATGCGCCATGGAAAATCAACAGGAAGGACCAAGCAAAATCCAACAATGGCACATACCTCAGCATGCAGGGGTCGCCACCAACCAGCCAGGCAGCCAGGGCAATCAAATCCAGCGCGAAGCAGGCAGAGCCGGAGGCGAACCTCGTCCCAGAGAAAACCCGCCACTCTCCGCGGGAGCACGTCCGGATCCGACGCCGGCAACCCCAGGGAACAACAGCCCGGGAAGGCGGCTTCAATCCCCCGAACCAACCCGCAATTCCCCCCACCAGACCGACCGCGGCGCAGCTCCTCCGCGCCCGCGAGCCTCGATTCCGGCGCCAATCCGGCGAGACGCTGGCTGGCTAGGGTTTATCGGCGGCGAGAGATTGGGGATATTTTCGGCTCTCGGCGGCAGTTTTTTTTTCCCTACCCGTGGGGTGCGGTCGCAGAGGAAGAAATGCTTCTTCCCTGCTCTCTCTCTCTCACCACCACTCGACAGAGGCGGCTTTTAATATCGTCTTGGAGGTGGTGGCGCCGTCAACAGCTAACGGCTCCACGCCGTTAGCCCTGTCCACGTCAGCGGGAGGTGGTGATGTGTCATCTGACCCAAGACATGACGTGGCCAACTCTGTCCTAATCTGCTCCATCGATCCCAATTGTGTGAACGTCTTCCTAACACGTGTTTCTACTAGGAGCTTAGATAAACGGACGATCACCATATGCGCAAATATGTGTCTTATGCACTAGCCGGCGCTGCATTGTTCGACACGAGGGAGAGCGGTGTCACAATTACGTGACCCAACCTATATGACATGACAAAACTATCAAATCCCGATGTGTGAAGAACAACCAAGATAGGATTACCACTAAGTCAGGAACACCGATCAATGATAGACATGAAGTGATGCCGGAAGTTCCAATCTTTGAGGGGATTATCTCCCTACTAGAGGCTTGGACACATAGCTTCCTTGGCCATGAAGGTCTAACCATCCTCTCATCGTAGAAATTGAGGTGATCCGGTGTTCACAAACTATGCAGGGCAAACCCGCAAATTAGGGTGTTCTTAAGTGACTTCATCCACCTAAGAATCCTCACACCTTGAGTGGTATAATAACTCGATGTACAACTCGAAGAGGACCGGATTCAAGTTTTACTTGGTTGGATCTCGGATGTAGAGTCCATTCTTTCCTCCACTTAAATGTGTGATTGGGGCGTTGACATAGAAGGTTCAAGCTCAACCAAATGGCGAAAAACTTAGATAAAAATTCTTCTCTCTAAGTGAAAAATAAGGATATATGAGCACTCTCCATTCTGGTTGTTTGCATGCTTTTGTTGAAACCAGGAACCTCTGGCCAAGTAGGAGTTCCAAGCCGGCTCCAGAGAATAAGTCGGCTTGTCTAATGTTGAAATTGGATGGCCCCAAATAAGTGCATATCTCGTTGGGTTCACTCTAAGGGTCCGAAGTTCCGATGCACCTCAACTAATACCCTAGGCTATCTAGCACCAAAATTGGAGAGTTTGAAATATAGCCCAGAGCTTCCGAGGCATTGAAGCATGCCAACCAACAACACAGAGGATAACTTTTGCTCAATTCTAGGCTTATACAAATTTAAGTATTCTTGAGGCATCCATGTCCACCGTCCTTGAACCCACACCTCTTAACAACATATCTTACCTATGAATCAAACCTAGAGAAGATCATGAAATAAATTCTAATACGCCGACTTTTTTTTAGAGATGTTCGATCGCCTTTCTCACATTTTCACGGGATTAAAACCTGCTCATTCAACCCATGTATGCAATTAGTCCCCTAATCCGGTCGTCACCAACATTAAAACCCATTTGGGGGTCAAAGAGCTCTTTCAACCAAAACATCGTCTACATCGGTTTGTTCAAGGCAATCCTTGGGAGCTCCATCTAATGTATTCAAGCCACAAAATGTGTCAAGAGAACGACCTCGTGGTATGCAAACTAGGAGGATGGTTAATTATACCCCTAACTAATATGGATCAAACTTCAGTTTTGGCGAAAAAATCTTTAGTGGAAGACGATGCTCTCGTCGATAGTGATGTGTCGTTGGTGAGTTCAGCGATCTTAAAAAACATTGATCCAACGGTTGGAGTTGCAAGGCTTTGCACGATGTACTATACTTTTTTCCGAAGTGGGAGCATACGCCCCGTGACATGTCAAAGTGATGCGCGCGGCCTTTATATTATTGCAGAATTCAAAAGAAAGTAGTTTTACATCTCACGGATCGCCTAAAGTCGTAGCAAAGATAAACCATTTGAACAAAGAATAAGAGTATTCTCTATGCATCTTGAATTCGCTTAGAATGTTGCCAACCACCCTGGGTGGAGATAGTATTCTCTATGCATGTTGAATTCCCTTAGAATGTTGCCAACCACCCTCGGTGCAGATAGCCCGAACGACGACCATCAGAAGATCGCAGCCAATATTCATAGGTCCCGATGCTCTAATGGAAGAAGGTAGGACCACATGTGGATTGGATAAACTGCCCTATACATAACCTTGGGGAGTCGAAGATTCGCGAGGATGTACTATATATTGAGGCATATATATTTGAGACTCGAGACCAACTTTGCCTCATGATTTTCACAATATTTTACATTAGTACCTTGACTCTCTAACACTAATTCATTCTCGTTGATGTTTACAAGCAGCTGGACATGGTATGTCCCAAAAGGTCATCCAATTTGCGGGCCGGTGACATATTATGAGAGAAAGAACACTCGTGCACAACAACTTTGACAACATGGAAACTTTATAGAACATAAATGTGAACACGATGGTCCAACGAATATTAACATAGGAAAACACATACATGTATATATGCACCAAGATGTCAAGCTCAATGCGTTGCGCAACTGGTCAAAACTAAGGAAAACACCAGAAAACCGTCGTCCAGGGTTGTTTTTTCCCTGTGATGGCGAGGTGGATTCTACTAACACGGATCTGACTGAGGTCGACGTGAGCGGCTGCGCACGCGAAGCCACAAAACTTACGGCAGAAACAGCCGACGCGTCCATGCCACTACGTCATTTTCCACTGCCATTTGCGATCTTGTATCATTGTGACATCAAATCTAATAAGCTCGTACGAAAAACAAATCTAGCGGCGAGGTGTGCATGTGTCTTCTGTATTGTTGGGTCAGGTACTCAGGTTACGTCAGTACTTACTGACAACAAATAGAGAACTATATATCAGGGCATCTCCATCGGCGCGACGCATTTTAGCGTCCGCGCGCGTCCGTTTACGTTGGCTGAAATAGTCAAAATCGATCGCGCGTCTGTTTGCGTCGGGGGTGGCTCCAGCGGCACGAATAATTTTTTTATACATGAAACATAATTTACATAGTTAAAACATGAAAAAAGCCTACTGCTGCTCGTCGCTGTTAAGCACGATGAGCTCCGGTATCGCCCACGGTCAGTTGCCATCCGGGGGAGCGTACGCCGGGCGCGCCGGCGGTGCTGGAGGTGGAGGCGTCCAGAGCTGCGGTTGTGGCGGCGGTGGAGGCGCTCAGAGCTGCGGCTGTGGCGGTGGTGGAGGCGCCCAGGGATATGGTTGTGAAGGCGGTGGAGGAGGCGCCCAGGGCTGCGACTGTGGCGACGGTGGAGGAGGCGACAAGGGCTGCGGTTGTGGCGCGTCGAGTCCTGTAGTGCCAGTCGAAGGGCTTCATCCTCCGACAGGCCCGGCGGCATGACGCCGGTGGCGTAGCGGGGCAGTGGCGGCTGCACAGGCGCGTCGTTCTCGGAGACGAGGACGCCGAGCTTCGCCATCTCGTCGTCCGTCATGTTCTCCGGGAACTCGAAATTGTGGCCCTCCGCCGGCCTGCTGCCATTCGAGGAAGACGGCCGCGACGCAGTCGTCGCTGTCGTCCTTCACCTCCTCGTTATGGTACGGGAGCGCCTTGATGTAGTCGTCCTCGTCGTCGTAGGCGGCATAGGCGTCGTCGTTGCGGTCATCATCGTCATTGTGCTGCGCGCGCGTCGGCGCCTGCTGACGACGCCTCGACGCCTCCTGTCTTCGTGGACGAGTTGGCGGTGCAGCCCCGAAGGGAAAATCTCTGTCGCCCATGAAGCCCTCCCTTCTTCTCTTATCCGTCTTGGTCGACAGATACGTACGCCAACTGTAGGAGTCGATGGTGTACGTCGGATCGGCGAGCAGGTCCGGCGGCAGGTACCGCCTCATTCGCCGGACTCCGCGGTCCGGTCAGGCTCGCGGGCAGGGACTGGAGGGATGGTCACCCGGCGGCAGCTAAGCCGCCAGCAGCCAGGCAGTTGCACGCCGGATCAGGCCTCGCACGGCAACCATTTGCCGTGCATTAGCCTCCCAGCGTGACGGGGAGCGGCACCCTCTTGCTGCCACTGTCGGAGGCCTCGAAGTCGTTCTTCTTCCCCATGGCGCTGCGGCGGTGGTGGTGCGAGTGGAGGTGTGGGGGAAGGAGGAACGCGACCGGTGGTCTTTTAAGGGCGGCCACACACGGGATACGATGCCATTGAAGGCGGCGTAGAAGCCCAGCCGCCGCCCGCTAGTGCACGTGCAGAACAGGCAGCCGCGCCATTGATGGCGAAGGCTGCGGCGCAGATGCGGAAGCGCTAACCGCCGAAGCGATGCCCTCGATGCAGACTCGCTGCCAGGCGGGTCCGGTGGAGACGCGAGCAGACACTTTGCGCGTCCACGCTACGTCCGCAGGGACGGCCCGAGCACTTTGCGTCGCGTCGCTGGAGAGGGTGCCAGACACATTTTCGATCAAGGCGGACGCAAATGGTCGTTCGGAGTCCATTTGCGTCGCGCTGCTGGAGATGCCCTCACACGGAGAACTGAGACAAATTAGCGGATGTGATGGTAGATGCAGCACCGGATTCTCGGGGTATGAAATACCTAGCTCTGAGAGGATTTTGAGTTTTGCCATTGCTAGTAAAAACAATAATTTGTGAGCCGGGCCTCATTGTAACCACAACTACTTTTTACACTCAGAAGTTACTGAAATTTTTATCTAAAAAAAGCTTTGCAAATTACTCTTATTTTGCTTGCTTCGATCAATACTGGACTGATAGTTAATAAAATGGGAAAAGGTAGACAATGTAAGTTTTGCAATGGTACATTCAAATCAATGGAAATTCACCACGCTAAGCTAATACAGATGGCGCATTTGGTTGTACGAAAATCTCACCACGCTAAGCTAATACTACGATATAATCACAATCCGTTTTGGGGGCCGAGTTTTGGGGCAGAAAAATCTCCCCACCATCAAACACAAGATAGTCACCCATGCCATGTCCAGCCACGGTCTTCAAGAGGTAGCAAGTAAACATTGTCTTTCGAGAGAAACCGGAGCTCCATAACGGTGCACCAAGACAACGTCATAAGACATTGTCATCGTCGACACCAACCAAAGTTAGAACAAAGTTTTACCCTGGAGCTCCTTGAAAGCCCAGACCAAAGGAGCTTGCTTAGCATAGACGCAATTGCATAAATCTAGACCACTCTCATATGGGATAAGTTCCAATCTCTGGGTGGACAATGTCAAATTTGTACCAACCACATTATTATTAACGAAAAGGCAGACTATTGCAAGGTGCTAAGACGAGGCGACCACACTGTTCTCTCGCCGGTTACCTACCATAGCGCTTACTAGCACATCCTGCCAAAAACCGGCCACCTGATCTACGCAAAGTTGGCTTTCTTAATATTGTTATCATCAAGTGTGCCGACAACCTGCACTGTCTCTAGGCATTTGCAATGGTTGATAAGACTATCTTATCTTAGTCCTGCCACGTAAGCTAGATATAACAATAAAACATGATCTACAATGGGTTGTTTTTTAGTCTTATCTTTCATAACGAGACATCCTAAATTTATGCTGAGAGAGATTGTGCTAAGAGATGATCTCTTAGCTAAGAGAAGGCAAAGTCTTTTTTCATCTTTCTCTTTCCTCCACCTCAGCGTTTATCTTACGTGGCACTGCTAAGATATCACCATTGTACATGCCCTAATGCTTGATTGCATCGGCTAATACTCCGTACAACGGTAAATAGATTTTTGACATATTGGTATTGCCTTTGGAGGGACGCGCTAGCGCTTCCATGCAGCTGGTTTGGTTAAGCAATGTGTACAAGAGTTGGAACACACGTTGGTTAGAATATTGTTCCATATCATTTAGAGACGACACTGCTAGATGTTTTGTATTTATTGAGCAAGAATTATAACACTAAATAGAATGAATTTGACTTTTATCCCTCGTTTGTATGCACATTGCCACATTTGGTGCACCGAAGAAACTTTGAACACAATTTTATCCTCCATTTGAGCATTTTGACCGTTTTCTTAGATATGACCATCTGTCAGGTTGGCATGGCGTGATAGCACTTTGTAAAGCTCAGTGGGTGTCGTTGATGATCCTGCATCATTTTCCTCCATTTGTTCTGAAAGAGCAAAATCTATCCACAAGTGTTTTGTGTGTTTATTGACAACACTCGAATATATTTCACCATGTACATAGTTTGTTTTGAAAAGATTTGCAGGTGCACGGTTGCCTCGCTGGTCATCTCAGGACTGGAAGACTTGATTAGTTGATAGGGTTTCTGGTTTTATGTGTGTGTCGCGAGGCGACGTGGTTAGAGAGAAAAAGAGGAACAAGCAGTTCCAGCTGGACCGGTAGTACCGGTACCAGTTGCGGTAGTACCTCTATCACCACTGGTATTGTCATCGCTCTGACACATGCATGTGGAAAGGTCTGCAGAAGGTAGTGCGGTACCTTTACGGTACCTCAAGCGGTAGTACCGCTCCCAAGCGGTACCACCGCCTTGGTACCACATAGGTACCGTATCTACCGATACGGCACTGCCGCTATGGTACCGCTGTGGTACCGCAAGGTATCCAGTAAGCTTCTGGGACCGTTATGGTACCTAAGCGGTACCGGAAGCGGTAGTACCGCTTGTGCCCCACGTGGCACTTCTGCAGACTGATTCGAATCTCAGAGCGGTAGTACCACTCCCATGAGCGGTAGTACCGGTCGTGCGGGAACTGCACATAACGGTTGGATTTGAGGGCCCCTATAAAAGGGGGCCTTATTCCCTAGCTCAATCTAAGTCTTCTCTTTCTCCCTCCTCCATTGTTGCTGAGTTCAATTTCTTGAGGATCTCCCTCCCCATCCAATCAATCATGCTCAAACTTTGAAGGTTGATGGAGGAGACCCCGATCTATAGTTCTACCAAGAGAGATTTCACCAATACCACATAGTCCTTAGTGGATCATGTTGTTAGGGTTCCTCTTGTGGTACTCCTTGGAGATGTGCTCCTATGGAGGCTAGCTTGGAGTTGTGCTAGCCCCATAGGATGTTGGGAGCCTCCGTTGTTGTGGAGCTCGCCCCAACCTTGTGAAGGAACCGCCGCCTCAACCGGTACTTGAAAGATCGAGATGTCGCCTAGAGGGGGGGGTGAATAGGCAATTACAAACTCTTGCGGATTTGTCTTGTATGAATGCGGAATTAAACTATCGTTTAGTTTACAAGCACAAACCCTAAATATGCTAAGCTCAACTAAGTGTAACAATAGCAACTAGAGCTAAGCAAGATAGGCACAAGATATATGTAGCACAAGTGATAGCAAGATATATGTACTTCAAGCACGATGGCTATCACAAGGAAAGAGAGCTCGGGTATAGAAATAACCGAGGCACGCGGAGACGAGGATGTATTCCCGTGTTCCCTTGCTTTGCAACAAGGTACGTCACGTTTGGAGGAGTGGAGGTCCCACGAAGGATTCCCCGCGCCACGAAGGCTCACCCTATTCTCCGAACCACACCCACGAAGGATAATGGCCCTTTCCTTATGGTTAGCTTTTCCTCCGCTCCGGAGATGGCAAGCTCCACAACCACTTCACAAGCTCCACGAAGGAGAAGCCCGGGCCTCTTCACAATCTTCTTGAAGAGATCACCGGAGCACCAATCACCAAGCCAACTAGGAGGTCACCCTCCAAGAGTAACAAGCTCACGGTCTCTCACTCGAACTAATCGTGGTGGAGAGCTCAACACTATGCAATGATGCAAAGCAAGAACACCGGAGGTGTTCAAGTCCTTCACACTCAAATCCCACCAAAGCAACGAATGCTAGGATGAGATTGGAGAGGAAGAACAAGGGGGAAAGTCAACTAAAGACTCCAAGATCTAGATCCCAAGAGATTCCCTCACTTAGAGAAGAATTGGTTTGGTGGAAGTGTAGATCTAGATCTCCTCTCTCAAATCCTCAAATATGAGCAAGAATCATGGGGGGAACAAGAGAGAGAGCAACTTCTTCAAATGCAACAATGGAGGTGAGAGAATGGGGAAGAAGTTATTTGCTCAAGGTGGAAGAAATGTCTATTTATAGCTAGGAGCAAATAAAACCGTTGGGGGGAAAAAGACAGGGAAACAGGAAGAAAAACGGGCAGAAAACACAGCCCAGCCGGCCAGCAGGCCGGTCTGACCGAGCCTGGGCTGGGGAGGCCGGTCGGGCATCCGGTCGGGCCGGCCCACCGACCGGGCGAGGCGGAGCGCTGTTGAGCGGCAGACAAGCCAGAGGCGCGCGGGGCGCGTGGCGCCGTATGGGCCGCGCGGGGCAAAGCCAGCCCAGGGAGACGCCCGGTCGGGCCGGGGAGGCAGCCGGGCTGGCCGGTTGCGGACTGGGCCCAAGGCCAGTCATAGGCCGGTTGGACCGGGGCGGCGGCCGAGTGGGCCGGCGTGTGGCCCGGTCGACCGGTCGGAGACCGGGCAGCCGTCCCCCTTTTTTCTTTTCTTTTTCTTTTTCTTCTTTTACCTTTTCTTTAATAACTATTGCTCCCGAACTCCGATTAACATGAAACCAATTTTGTTTGGAAGATAACAACGAATGCTATCTAATAGAAAGTGAAAACCCAAGAATCTGTAGGAGGGGATTTTATCATGAATATAAAAGGTAGAACCTTATATCATGAATAACCGGTAAAATCACCCAACCTCGAAAACGCAATAGAAGATGCATGCGAACTCCGTTTTCGATGAACTTGGGCTTGTTGTAAAGCTAGCAACAAGCTCAAGAACCTCACATAGAGAAACACCAAGAAGCAATAAGGATATGCAAAGTATGCAAAGGATTGAGCTCCCTAAGACGATGTGATCAAGTTACCCAACCGAAAGCCCCTCTTAATAGTGCGGCTATCTATCCTATAATCCGGTCTCCCATCATCCACCTTGAGACCGGTAAAAGGAAAACCTAGCAAGACCATACCTTTGCCTTGCGCATCCCGCTTGATCTTGATGATAACTCTTCAAGCTCTACACAAGCCGGAATGCCTCACTTGATCAATGTTGCTTCGTGAAGACTCACAAATACTCCCCCATACACTATGATGGGAAAGCTCCATTGATGCACATCTTCACATGTCCATTATCACCAAATGGACGGCAAGCTTCAAGCATGTGATCCACTTGAGATGCTCATCTTGAACTTGCCCAACTCAATCCTTGTATCTTCTCATACTCACATAAGATAGAGCATGGCTAATATTGAGTTCCACATAAGAACTCCATCTTCATTTCTTCTTCTTGATCATATCACATATGTATCTTCATAACCGATGATCTTGATGCCAATACCCAAGGTATACCTTTATCTTCATGGCATCCATACTTGAATCCAACACATGGAATACAAGTAGTACCTATGGAATATTCCTTCATATAAACTCAATGAAAACATTAGTCCATAGGGGTTGTCATTAATTACCAAAACCACACATAGGGGCAATGTACCCTTACAGTACTTAGTGGAGAAGGGAAAGCTCCTTCGTGGGGTTTTCTCGAGGAATAAGGTGAGGCATGTGTGGCCGTTGGATCTTCGTGGTCCACACCTCCTCAACGCAGACGTACTCCATCTTGTGGGAGGAACCGCGGAAAACACATTACATCTCCTCTTCGTTCCCCGGTTGTCCCACTCCTCTCTCGTACTTCTTTGTGGTTCCTTTACTTGTTGCAATGCATAGCATCATCCTAGATTCACCGTAGTCACTAAAGCTTTCACCTTTACTTCCGCACCGCCTATAAAACTGAAGAAGACAAAAAATCGGTTAGCTCCTATTCACCCCCCTCTAGTCGCGCCTACGATCATTCATGTTCGATTCCCAGAGTTTTCATGATATCCTCGAACTACGATCACCACCTTACACTTTCTCCTAAGACATACGATTAGAGAAAAAAGGTCCAAACTTTTTAAAATGAGGTCACATTTACAGATGATAATTTTCACAAACGCACACGAGGGTAAAATGTGGAATTCAGTCCAAAAATATAAGATCATCTATACATCGACTTGCAATTTATGAGTGTAAAATTAATTATCAATAGAGATTTATTGCTGCCCGCATATTCAAACAAAACCCAGTATCAAAATGTTGCAAAATTGTTTTTAGCAACTTCAAAACTTTGCACAATGATAATCTAAACTTAGAGAGGTCGTGCTCACCAGGGACGGAAATGCTTCATGGGCGCCAGGGCAGCTAACCCCAATGGAAAACAGAAAAAGCTTCACTATATAGCACTACCTAATGATTATTTATAGAAGATGGCCCTAGTAAATCAGAGGGAACATGTGCATGACCCTATTGACATTGTTTCCTAGATTCGTCCCTTGTACTCAAGGGAGCCCGGAGCCCAGCTGCCACCACATAAGGGCCAACCCTTGTGGATCCAATCACCACACTGTCACCAGAGGCGACCATCCTGTTTCGGTGTCATGTTCCTCTTCAACACAATCCTCCTCATCTAACAAGCCATGATCTAGTTGTCCCTCATGAATCATGTTGCCGTCCACCTGCGCTCATCTGCCAGCGTACAAGGGGAGGGGTAGGGGATACACGAAATGTCACACGGGTGCATCGCCTCGTGGCAAGGCACCACCGATCTTAAACCCTCCAAATATGCTACCTCGGGCGTGACACCACCGTCGCCAAATGGATGATGGCTAGGGAAGGTGTATGGCGACCACCACCCGCACACCACCCTATTTTGTCATGGGCACCATCGAGTATGTCGATCGCGACAAACTTCCCTGCCACGATCACCATGGTTCTCACAGAGGCATGAAATGTTAAGGTGGTATGTTCAAAGAAATCAACAAGGCTTCTAAGGAGAAAGCACTAGCGAGTTCGAGAACACTAGGTGCTGACCGAGGCGAACAATGTCGACCTGTCCAAGTGAGTTCAAGAACACCGAGTGCATACTAAAACATGTTCGCCAACGTGCTATGCAACATCTCGTTCTCCTCATCAGTTTGTGTGGCGTTGTCCAAGTCAGAACCGTGGTCGTGATAGCTGTGAGCTGGACAATTGTTACATTGCATCAATGTTCTCAACAAGTGGGGGCGATAACACAAGATGACTTTGGTATTGGTGGTGCTCTTCGAGAAGTTTCGATCTCGAGGGTGAGAACCGTAGGTCTAACCTTCATCTTTTATACCTGGCAATGGTGGGCTTTCAGCCATTTCCTTGTAAAAGGTATTGTTTGGAGATTGATTGAACTTTCTCTAGGTGAAATTCCATGGTCTGATTTTCATTGGTCGCGTGGCAGCGACATGCAATCTTCCTATCCCGGAGGCGTTGTTGTTCGAGGATCTTCTTCAAAGTTCCTTGTACTTGTTTCTGTTGTTGCGAGTGCTTAATATCTTTGGTGGATAAAGTTTTTTTTTCTTAGTTGTGTGCATCTGGATGACTGAATCTCTCTCTATAAAAAATAACCCGAGCCACACAAAAAAATTAGACGCGCGGGGCTTGTATAGTAGGCACACTTTCCTAAGGCTGCACTACACAAACAGTGACCGCATCTCTCTTCGTGTCCGGATCGTGTGCAAATTTCCAAGTTTGGAGCATAGAGGCACGCAGGCACACAATTGATGCAGCCTTGTTTCTGCCGATGCGATGCAAAGAGGACGGGGGCAAACATAGGGACTGAGATCCGGTGCCTCGCTGAAAGCAAGGCACGCAGCGCCTTGAGGCATTCAATCCGCCGCTCGTTTACATCCAACGGCTAACAGGGCACAACGACCAGAACTCACGTGATGCAGCAACAGTTAACGCCAAAAAAACATCTTCTGCTCACGAGCCCAAGGCAAACAATCGACCTGGCCCTGCAGCTTTCGTCGCCGCGGGGAAGGAAGAGAACTCGCATCGTGGCGCCGCGAGAAAGGAGAGAGGATCCGGTCCGATCGCTCCTTCATGGTGAGCTCCGGCGACGTGACCGACGTCCTCACATGAGGAGACAGCCTCGACCGGCCGACAGCCGCCTACCACCGGCTGCTCCATCCGTCTCCTATCTGGCACCTGCTGCAATCATACGACGAGGTTGATGGCTCTGAGAAACCCGACAAAGGACGGCCGTCGGAGCTTCGGAGGGAGCGGAACGGAGGCGTCGGATGGGTTCTTGATGGGCTGACGGTGGCCGTCGGGTGGGAGCGCAGGGGCAGCAGGAGAGGCGGAGCAAGAAGACGAAGGTACGCGAAGGCGGAGCAAGGAGGGCGGAAGCGGAGGTAGACGACGCCGGCGGGCGGCGGCAGAGCTCTGCCCGGGAAGAGCCGTCCGCGACGTTCGTTTGCCTTGCCCGCGCGTGAGGACAGACATGTTGACTCGTTTCTCACTGCGCCTTGCGTGCTGTCCGTTGGATGTAAATGAGCGGCGGATTGAATGCCTCAAGGCGCTGCGTGCCTTGCTTTCAGCGAGGCACCGGATCTCAGTCCGTCAACTGTCCTCACCCGCCAGCCACGCGACGATATCACGTCCGTCAGCAACTCTCGCTACGTACACCTACGTACGCTATGCGTACAACACTGTTCTTGCCTGCTGTTCCTGACAAGAATTGTCCCTGCTGCACACATCCAAACGATCTGGACGGTCCACAAAACGAGTTCGGCTTGAGCTCGGGACCGGAAACACCTCTCCCGCTGGGTAGTTACTAAAAACCAGAGCAATCTATAATGGGAAAAAATACATTTGAAGTACAGTATAGGTACATGATATTCAACAATGCGTTGATCTTCAGACGCACCATGTCCCTCATCCTGAGAGGTTGACAAAGTTCATACAGTAATCCTGGCTTGCAGTAACATACTATAACAAGAAAACCAACAAGAAATTGTTACTCTGTTCAAAAACTGAAGTAAGCTTTATTAAACTGAAGCAAAGACCATCAAAATCAAACTGCTCCATATATGTTCATGCTAATAAACAGTAACAAGCAGGATCACTAAACAAATCCGTTAGCTCTAAAGCAAGATGATATGTTGTGGTTTTATCAATAGTCATGGCAATAGGACGACACACGAAGAACAGACACAACAAAACAGTGTGAGCAACTTGGAGGTTGCCAAAATAATTCAACCATCAAAGATACATAAAGTAGTAGACAGAAATGCATCATTACCGAATTCTTATCAGCGCAGAAACATCCTCCTTGCATGACTACACCATCATGTATCCATCGATGCCCAAACACAAAATATTGTCCAGATGACAGGACACTACAATCAAACAAGTGCTGACAGTAAAAACAGCTAACACTACATATCATACGAAAAGCCAGGACCATAAAAAGAGCATACAGATTCAGAATAATCGTAGGTTTCCCTAGTAATGGTTGATGAAATTATTGGAAAGGTACAAGGGTAGGTTTGTCTAAATATTAACTCCAAATAGGAAAACTATCAACTCCAAATAGACCAAACTGCTGATATAAGTTGCAATACTTGAATTTCAGAAGAGAATGATTAGTTGAGTGACTATATGTGCAGTTTAGAACTCAACTTTTACTACTTCTACAATTCACCGACTCGTGTCAAGATTGTTACTCCCTCCATCCCTAAATACCTATCACACATGTCTAGATTCTTATGTATTCGGACGTGTTTTAATGTTAGATACATGCAAATCTAGACTAACTAGCGGCAAGTATATAGAGCTGGAGGGAGCAGTTCTTATTTGGGTTGTAGTGTCTCACTATGGACTCGCTATTTGGTTGACAAATGGCACTGGCCAATTCTGCTGTAGCACTAGTAGCTCTC
The DNA here is from genome assembly GCF_022539505.1 of Lolium rigidum. NCBI lineage: Eukaryota > Viridiplantae > Streptophyta > Magnoliopsida > Poales > Poaceae > Lolium > Lolium rigidum. The sequence goes on along the minus strand of NC_061511.1, from coordinate 194,301,438 downwards.
TCATATATACCTCTTGTAATGTGTGTATAAACACAACTCAGGTAATCAATAAAATTAAGGAGAGTTCTGACATCTTTCTATGATCACATAATGTTCAGAACTTTTGACTGTCATAAATATCCTTCAGATTTCTCATCTATGTTGTTCAGAGGGAAGTGTGCTATGACAATATAAGGACAAGATGCTATAGGCCTAGTGCCGAAAGGAGAACTTACTACATCCACCAACCACTCCAGCATCATGGTTCTAGGCAGAGTCGATGTGATGATTGACAAATTGTTTAATACATGTTGTGTCTTTAGATCCACTTTTAGAGTCGTAACCTTGTACATATACATATATGTTAACATTATTATGATCATTGTATTAAGGGCCTAGTTTGGTGCACGCCAACGGCCGGATGAGGAAGACGAAGGCGGCGACGCAATGAACTGGAAACAGGTAGTCGCGTATGCGTCTGGTACATTGTAGGGTTTACGTCCACACTTATATAGTGCGGTTCGGGAAGGTCGTGGGGCTTTTCCCGAACAGCCGGCTCGGCGAGATTCCCGCAACCCGCGTCGGGACGTGTCGCGTCGTGACAAGGCGAGGCGGGCGGCGGAGGAGGAGGAGTGCGCGAGGGCTCTCTCTCTCTCTCTCTTCTCACTCACTTACTAGCACTAGAACAACTTACCTTATATACCACTCCAACTATCTCCCAACTAGCAATGTGGGACTAAACTTCAGTCCTCACTAGTGCTGCCACTGATTTTTGGAATGGATCATGTGAGTTTCAGAATTTGATAATGGGATATGAACCAAAGGCAAAATGCCCAAAAATTCTAACAAAACCTGCCAAGCATAACATGTTGCTTCTATCTCCCTACCATGTTTTCCTCTTTTCTTATATCTTCTCTTTTCCTCCAGTTCTCACCCAGCAATCCGAAGCACCATTGGCGCCCACCCAATACTGGATGTCTTGGATAGAAGGGTGCTGCATTGACTTATAGTACAAATCTACACAAACATAGGTGACGAACCGAACAATAATAGCCCCAATCACATTTGCCGGCGAGGTAGTAAACAGGGTCACGATTTGAAAAATATGGTTACGACCCATACAAAAGCACTTTCCATGGCCAACCAGGCACACAAACACTTACTCACAATGCATCACTGTTTTCATTGGGACGGCGGATTTTGCTCATGAAGATCACCGAACATGATGTGTGGAGAAAAGGTTCGTCAAGGCCGTGGCTCGCCTAAGTCCGTGGAAGGGCAAGTTCCTGAATCGTGCCGGCTGCACCGCTCTGGTTAAGTCGGTCTTATCCTCCATGCCTATCTTCCTACTGACGGCACTGAAAGCTGACAAAGGCATACTCAAGGCCTTCGCAAAAATCAGCCGTGGTATGCTCTGGGCGTGCAAAGAAACAGTCAGTGGGGGGAAATGCAAGGTAAACTGGCAGAAGGTCTGTCGTCCAAAGGAGGTCGGTGGTCTAGGTATCTTGGACCTGGAAAAATTCTCTAGGGCTCTCAGACTTCGATGGTTATGGTATAAGTGGACGGTTCCGGACAAGCCATGGGTGGGCACTGAAACCCCCAATGATGCCGCTGATTTAGAACTCTTCAACGCAGCCACTCGCGTCACCATTGGTAACGGTGCCAAGGCCTCCTTCTGGTCTTCTTCATGGCTTCGTGGCACCCCTCCAAAGGACCTTGCTCTTCTGATTTTCAAGGTCTCCAGAAGGAAGAATCGGACGGTCCAGGAGGCAATGGCCGATCATAATTGGGTCTCGGATATCGTGGTCGACGCCTTCACCGTAGAGCACTTGGAACAATACGTTCGCCTATGGGATCTTCTTGCCGAAGTCCAACTTGTTCCAGACTCGAAGGATTCCATCACCTGGTCTTTGACCCCTAATGGGTGCTACTCTGCCAGCTCCGCTTACAAAGCCCAGTTCCTCACAGCTCTTCCTAGCCAGTTCGGGAAAATTGTTTGGAAGACCTGGGCCCCTCCGAAGTGCCGCTTTTTCGCGTGGCTCGCCGTCCAAAATCGCCTTTGGAACGCCGACCGCCTGGCAAAACGGGGATGGCCCCATCACCCCGGCCACCTGCCAGCTCTGCAGTTGCTCCCCCGAGACGGCTCGGCACATCCTCTTTGAATGCCGTTTCTCCAAGCGCATCTGGACCATGGCGGCCTCCTGGCTCTCTTGCCTGGATCTTATGAACAGTCTTGGAGAAGGTAGAGCGAAGGTCATTGATTATTGGCAGGACATCACAACGACCACTACCTCCTCTCCCAAAGGGCTGCGATCTGCGGTTGGAAGGAGAGGAACGAGCGCGTTTTCAACAAGTCTTCGATGCCTTCGATCGTTATGCACAAGATCAGGGAAGAAGGAAAAGATTGGATCCTGGCAGGTGCCAAGAGCCTTGCGGACTTGATTACCTGAGTTGTTTTTTGGGCGGTTTTTTGGTCCGCCTTTTTTTCTTTTTATGGTTCTTGCCATGTACCTGTTTGCTTCTCCTATATCAATATAAGACAAACGTTTTTTTTGCCCGTTTCAAAAAAAAAAAACAGCAAGGTGGATCTACCTAATTTTCGTCGGCGAGAGGGATGACTCGACTATGGTTTTTACGACAACGATCTGAACATCTCCTCGTTCGCTAATTAGGATAACCATCTTCTCACAGTAGGAGGCTACGACTCACTATTTACCGAACCCTTTCGGTCTCTTCCTCCGGATTTACAACACCAGTTACAGAATTTGTATGGTTTGATTGGGGAGAAGATGGATAAATAGCTTGACATGGGTATTTACGGTCAGAAAACACCATATCGCAGGAAACATGATGTACACAAATTTGGCTAGCTATCTCCAATGTCTCACAATATAATATAAGTTGGTATGAGAACATTATTAAAATATCACGCTGAGATAACACGAGATGCTTTTATATCTGTTGGGAACTTGGGATGGGTTAAGTCATCTAGGTCCTGCCTTGTTGTCATGCACTTGGTAATGGTTTCTCATATCTTCATTCACGAATCGTGAGTTGTTCTACGATTCATGCTTTTGCTCTAAGCACATACAGCCCGTGTAATTCTGTCCTTGCATAAATATGTGGCTCTTGTTTACATTTCTGAAATCACATGTGCAATTCTTTGCTTTTTTGAAATATATGTTTCTTTTTTTATTATGTCAATAGATTATCTGGAGTTCAGAATCACCATTTTGTGCACATATCAGGACTCCTTTAATCTTCAAAGGGATTTTATTTTTCCAAATACGTCAATTGGGAACTAGATGAATGTAGAGTGTAGACTCTTCTCAATTCTTCATTATTAAGCACAACTCAGTCTAGCACGTTTTAAAAAAAAACGTTATGATACTGGATAGAAGGGAACAGGCTTGACTCGTCAAGCCTCCACGAACATAAGCCAGGAGCCCAAATGCTAACAACTCCCATTACATTTGCGTCGAAAGAGGAAATGTCAGGGCAAAATCACCAATAAATTCTAGTCAGCTGGCTATAAGAATTAAAATACTTATATTCTTATCTAGTTAGAGTAGAGAGAAGAGAAGAGAGAATATAAAAGCAAAAATAATAGTGTAGCCAGCTGGCTACAATGGTTTGTCATGTCATCTATAGCCAACTTAGAGCATCTCCACCAGCGCGCCCCATTTAGTCGCCGGCGGGGCGCCCGCACTTGTCGTATGGGCCGCGCCGGCACAACATCCTCCATTTGGGGGAGCTGCTCCCACACCGGCGCGCCCCATACGACAACCCCGATAGATAATTTGAATTGAAAACTCAAACAAAAGCTTAGAAATTCAAATAAGTTTTCGAATTTAAAGTTTGAGCCAACACACGGCCACCAAATTTGAATAGGTTTTCGAATATGAAGTTTGGGCCAACATACGGCCACTGAATCGCTGTCTCCGGCTGCAAAAAACAACTTCGGCTTCCAAGCCAACTGATCAGATGAACGGGGTCAAGGGCGGCTCAACCTCGATGGCTTCCTCATCGGCGACGAGCCTTGGCCGCAGCTCCATCGCTGCAACAGGATCCACGGTTGCCGGGGAGGCACGAACGTCAACAGTGCCGGCGGAGACATGAACGTGGAGGGTGCCGCTGGAGACATGAACGTGGAGGCTGCCAGCGGAGACATGAACGTGGAAGGGACGGGGTTTTGGTGGAAAAGATGTATAATTTTGAGATGTGTGGGCTGACGGGCGGCTCCCACGCTCAAAAAATTTCGCCTCGCGAGGCGCTGGCGCGCCCGATTCGCGCTCTTCACCAAGGGGCCGACACGGGGTTGTCGGTGCTTCATTGGGCTCGAAAAAGCGCCGGCGCTATTTGGGGCGCGCCGGTGTGAGCCCATTTTCGCTCCCGGTTCCCAAAACGCTATCGAGATCGCTATGGGGCGTGCCGGTGGAGATGCTCTTATAGCACATATATAAAATATATATCATTATTTTTTGTGGGAAAAGGAACTTTTTATTAAGCATGAAAGGTTACAAGACGATCGTGGTCTAGCACCTGAAGGACATCTTCAGGCCTATAACCTAACCACGTAATTGTACGGCATTCTGCCCCTTGCAAAATTTGAGGCTAACTATAACCTGCGATCGCTCCATTTTTATAAACTCACACAATCTATTACGATTTTCTAATAACGTAACTTTTGTGTTGTACAATTATTATTATGTTAACCAAATTTACTACCTAGAAATACACACAAGTTTTATGAACTAGGACGGAGGTACTATTCTAACAACAAGGTGGATCAATCCAGATTGTGGTCCGCGGGTGGGACGACTCCACTACACTATGGTTTTGCGACAACGATATGAACATCCCCACGTTCACAGTAAGAGCATCCCAGCCGTTGGGGCTCCCCAGGCCGAAATCCGGCGTTATTTAGCGCCGGATGGATGTAGTTTTTGGCCGGGGAGGCCCATTTTTCCAGCCGCGAGCCCATGGACGCGCACCCGCGTGCATAGCGACGGCGCAGTCACCGGGAAGGGCAATCGTCGGAGTTCTCTCGACGCATTGAACCGTCGCGAAGTGGTCTGGAGAGCCGAAACGACTCGTCGGGAACGGTCGAAGTGGTCTCGATGCGAGAACCGCCGTAATGGAGCACGAACTCCGCGGAAGAGCAACCGCCGCTCTCTTCGTCGGGAGACCTACATATACGGTTTCCGACGGCCGACGCCATTCATCTGTTCGCTCGTCACCATCCTCCGTCAACCATGAGCGATCTCTCTTGGCCATCGGACACCGACAGCGAGGGGAAGCCGCCTGGATGGCGCCATTGGTGAGATCCAGCTGCATCGTCCAGCAGCGACGATTCCCCCCCGCCGGCCAGCGAGGACGAATGGGATGACGACGAGGAGGAGGACGAAGAGGCCGAGGAGCAGGCCGAGGAAGAGGCCGAGGAAAAGGAGGAGGAAGAGGCCGAGGAGAAGGAGGAGGATGACGAAGAGGCTGAGGACACTGACGAGGAGGAGGACTCAACTTCCTCCGACGAGGAGGTGACGAGCCGGAAGCGTCGCCGCGACGACGATGAGGCGGGGCCACGTAGGAAGAAGAAGTAGTTTAAGTTTGTTTTAAAGTTTTTATATGTAATTTTTATGTTTATTCGAATTATATTCGAAATATATATAATCTATCTATGTTGCACCACTTGAGATTTCAAAGCTTTCGTTCGACGAGGGTATTGCCGTAGATCGAAAAGACGAGGGTATTGCCGTAGATCGGAGGCCATTGTCGCCGACAAGTTGGGGCCACGCGCGCTTTCGTTTCGTCCGGAGTCCCCGAGCGCTCCCCGGGGGGCCGGGGATGGCGTGGGATCGCCGGATGAATTTAGGCCCAAATCCGAACGAAAACGAGGAACCGGGGGCGCGACTGGACCGAATTACGCCGTCCGGATGGAAAAAACGCTCGCCGGGAGCCTGTTCGGGGGGACGAGTGGAGATGCTCTAAGGGGCTACGGCTCACTGATTACCAAACCCTTTCGGTCTCCTCCTCCGGATTTACATCACTAGTTACATCATTTGTTTGGTTGGAGTGGGAAGATGATGGATACACAGCTTGCCATGGGCCTTTACGGTCAGAAAACACCATATGGCAGGAAACATACTGTACACAAATTTGGCTATCTCCAATGTCTCACAATATAATATAAGTTGGTATGGGAACATTATTAAGATATCTAACACGAGATCCTTTTATATATGTTGGGAACTAGGTCATGCCTTGTTGCTATGCACTTGTAATGGTTTCTCATATCTCATTCATGAATCATGAGTTGCTGTACGATTCCTGCTTTTGCACTAAGCACATACAGCCTGTGTGATTCCGTCCTTGCATAAATATGTGGTTCTTGTTTACATTTCTGAAATCACATGTACAATTCTTTACTTTTCTGGAATATATGTTTCCTTTTTTATGTCAATAGATTATCCAGAGTTCCGAATCACCTTTTTGTGCACATATCAGGACTCCTTTAATCTTCAAAGGGATTTTATTTTTCCAAATAATCAATGGGGAACTAGATGAATGTAGAGTTTATACTCTTTTCAATTCTTTATTATTAAGCACAACTCAGTCTAGCACACATTTTTATAGAAAAAATACGTTCTGATACTGGATAGAAGGGCACTGGTTTGACTCATAAAGTCTCCACGAACATAGGCCAGGAACCCAAACGGCAACAACTCCCATTACATTTGCCGTCGAAACAGGCAATTTCAGGGCAGAAGCACCAAAGATTCAGCTCATAATTCAATGTCAAAACGTACAATTACACCCAGAAAAGTCAGCGTCCATTTGCAATGAACAAATAAGATGGGCATTCTGTTCCTCTTGCCACATAACACTAACAATCCACCACACAACACTACATGTGTTTAAGCTGTTTCTCTACCAGGTGTTCACCAGCACATGCCACCATGTACAGTCAACGGATGGGATTTGTCAAGGTACCTGGATTTGTATCCGGAACTCACAGTTGCAGGTCAAGTAAGCACGGTGGCTAATGGAGCCTCTAGCAGACATCTCATGGAACCAGGGTCATCACAGCTTCTTCCTTCCTACATCTGTGTCTAGAAACATCTCAACCTGTCAACAGCAGAAATGAAATTCTGCGTCATGACACCTAAATTAACTGGAAAACAAATTGAATGATACTGCAATTTTCTCAAAAAACAAAATAGAGATCGGTACCTCAAATCCCTTCTGATGTTTGCAGATTAGTTCCATTGCTGTCATCCACTAGCATTCCCCTGTGAAAGAGTTTGTCAGGGCTCGTAAAGAGAGGGAGAGAGGGGGAGCGAGAGCAGGGGAGGGAGATCGTACTGTTCTTTAGCTTCAAGTTTAAGCTGATCAATCTGATTCTGCAGATCAACACAGGCAGCTTGAATAGCTATATTTTTCTGGCACAGTTCCTGCCATTCTACTGTCAATGCATGGAGTTGCCCACCAGTGTTTTGCTGATCCAAAATAATAATAATCAGTTAACTGCAAAGTACACGCATATTGGTACAAATTTAGGACAAGAGATCAACAATTTGCTACCTGATGAAATTTCCTCTCACGGTTGACGGTTTCTATTTTTTCGTTGTATTCCAAAGCCATCTTTTGCATCCTGCAGAGTATCAGATTACCACAGTGAGTCATAGCTGGTGATCAACTTTTTGAAAAGCTGGCATGCATGCCCAATAATAAAGCATGTACAAGCAAGTGCTTGCACTAACACTGATGCATCACACAGGTGAGACCGGCCTACAGAAATATTGGTTTCTAGTCACCTTCGACATAGAACAGTACTGATAAGTGATAACGCAGACACTAAACTGAACCATGTCAAACGAAATTCAAGGAAAATAGGACGATATGCACAGCACTGAAATCAAAGTGATACAACACTGTCAAGGACATTGGTGAGAACAAATTACCTAGACAAAACCGATTCCATTTTCCTGTTCTGGAGCTTCCAAACCTCAACACCGTGCTTCAGCATAAGCTCCAGATTCTCAATCCTGTAATACTAACTTCATTTCAAAAAAGGATAAAAGAAGTATGTTTGAAAGCAATAGCACATGATAACTTGATAAGAACCATATGCATATGGTGAAACAAAGAGACAGCAATTCCTAAATAAAATGCATAGCACAACTGAAGCTAAATCATTCAAAGACTTCTATATAACACTCAAAACCACTAAACTAAAACTGGAGCATGAATTGTTAACAATATGGTTATTATAGTATGTCTATTACTCTATACAACTACGAGCACTGTGCTACCTTCCATTCTATAAATAGTATCTATATGAAAGAAATAGCTCTTACATCGCAACAATATTTTGCTTGTCATTTCAACAAACTGGAGAACACTCTGTTAATAGTTCTGCCTTTTGAATCAAATTCTTATTTGAACATATTATAACCTGTATTTTTTACAGCATAGATAGCTTACAAGATATTATAGTAATGGAAAACTTTGGTGATAACTAATTACTAAAAAAATGGTCAGCAGGGCATGATACAACAAGATGTTGATCAACGTAATAATGTAATATTCTAATGCAGCTAAGTGCAATATACTGCTTGAACTTCACAGTACAATTCTAATTCAATGCCCAGTGTGTTTAGCTTATTATTAGTAAATGACATTTTGTATGGGGAAAGGTTCCATGAATATCCTGACCACAGCACTAAAAAAATCACTACAGGAGCTCATTTGCTTTATGACTTCACAAATACACAACATTCATATTCATAAACTGAAACTGTTATAAACAAGCTGCCTTAGAAGGCCACTTAGAGTTGCCAATCAGCTAATTGTCTATCTTCTCTAAAGAAATGTTGATTCACAACACGTGATTATTCAAAATGCACCACCTTACCTTATAATTTGATGCTGCAGTTGGCTCTGAGCATTCCGTAGAGCCTGCCTCCAAGCAGCAACATCATTCCTCTTGTTTGCTGGGGGTGGCTCCAAACCATAGCGGGACATCTCTATGGTAGCAGGTGGCTTGCCTGCTCTAACACGTTCATACTCTTTCGCAAGCATAGGATGATCCTAAAACAAAAACAATTGCTAAATGAGAACCTGACAGATTTTACATCGACAAATAAAAAATCCAAATAATTAAAACATGTGAGTCTTAAGTCTCCAGTTATACATTATTGACATAATCTTTCACAAGAAAAGTACTGATCATTTAATAGATCCGCATATGTACATAGAAAATGTGCAACAGATTTACAGTTTATAAACACATGTAGGTGTTAAGTGCCATCATATATGCAACTTATGCACGGGATGTGGCTTTATTGACACATATGAAACACTTAACAAGTTAGCATTCAACTGCTACCAGAGATCCAAGTGCTGCAAATTATGAATAAATTGTTGTGTCAACGCCTAACAGCCTAGCTACCTAAACTAATCGTTAGTTGTGTTCATCAAAGGAAAATCAGAACTGGTCCAAAATATATGTAGTTCAGAGCTGGTTTTGGTTTGCAAATACTGCCTGCTGTTTTTAGGCAACATGTCCAACAAACTGTGTTTTAATTGCTTGCTGGCAGTGGCATTACAGAGTCACACACACAATTAACAGAGGACAAGCTAGGCTTGAACACTTTTAGTTTGGGTCCTTTAGTAATGGCACCATGGCAGTTACCCTTTGCAGGCGATCAGCTGAACCTGATTTTTTTTGCTCTGTTATCTTAACTTGATGATAGTGAAATCGCTCATTTTGAGGGATATGGCAAAAAGTAAATTAAAAAAAAATGGTATGAAGTATGTACATGTTATGTTGTATGTGAATGAAACTAAAAAACATCTATTTTCGACAGTAAATAAAACTGTTCATTTCAAGGTGAGAATGTCCTTCCAATCTAACTGCAGTTCAACTAGTACGTATAAGTTTTTCTGAAATAAATCCATCAGAGTATGCCCCATGTTATTGATATTAGCATATTTCTCTAAGCTAGTGTGGTCAACATCGGTGCGGATTACCTAAGTATAGCTTCACACATACAGAACAAGGACTAAGCTAATGTATCAGCTTTTGGTATGGTTTTCACAATATACGCATTTCTGTAACAGCATGTTCCATTAAGCAAATCAATATTGGCCTTCAGAGAAACATTACAACCTAAGAAGGCATCAATATTTTACTGGATGACATAGTGCTTGCATTGCATTTGTGGTAAAAAAATACATCGTTTGCTTCAGCGGAATTAAAGGCACAGGATATCCAATGGCTGCTTTCGATACCAGCTTAGTAGTGAAAGTATACCACAATAATTTTAAGCAGTTAGCCTTTCCCTCCAGACATTACTATCCATCGTCTGTGGTAAGATTACTCCTGTTGCTTCAGCAAGGTTAAAGGCACGGGATATTCAATGGCTTCTTTCTATACAAGTTTACTAGTGAAAGTATGCAACAGCAGAAACTAATAATATCAACAGTAGCCAACAAAGGTGGCTAACATACTAGCATAGAGCAAATTGGTTCTGCATGAGCTTATGCAAATCTTAATGAACCAGGCAAAATGAAGATAAAAATATAGCCATCAGTGCATACAGAATTAAGTCCTTAACAAAAAGGTATGTGTTATAAGATACCAGCAGCAGTGAGATCTCTGATGAAAGCCATGCTATTCTGTCAACAAAATTTTGAACATCAGAGACATCACCCACAATTCTAATTTAATTAGACCTACAATCATAAGCTTTACACAGACCTTTCTTTATAAGCATTTCGAAGATAGTACCTTTACGATGCAGTGCAGCAGCATCTACAGTAACACACAAGTATTCATTCAAGAGAACATCTCATAACATGGGAAGAAGCTTTGTGCACTTTGATGCTATAAAGATCTTAGAAGACTGAACAGGAGAAGCTATGGTGGGCACCTGAACCCTGGTGTAATATCAAGTATAGCTCCATCAAGTAACATCATGCACACACACCTCCAACAATATGTAATCATATCCATAAAACATAGGCAGGTCTGCGAAATAAATAGTGCAAATTACAGTGCTGAATTTATAAAAAGCACAATACAAGAATCCACAAGGCAGGAACCAACAAAAAGGATCTCCATGATGGCCACTGAAGCTTGGTTGTAAGTGTTGCCCTATGAGTAAATTGGGGAAAGAAAAGCTCATTTTTTCCTCCCACCACGCTCCCTCAGAGCTAGATTGATCACAACCCCAGGGCCAACATTGTAATAAGCAAGAGAAAGATTGTCTTTGAGGAAACTAGTCCTAACACTCAGCTTCTGCTTATTAGCAGGAAGCTGCAGCTCTCCAGCAATCTGCTCCTTGAGACTGCCGACGGTGTCTGAGAGAGATTGGACAGGGATCTCCAAAACTTGGCCTTGCAAGTTTCTTTCATCAAGGCTGGGTACAGAAACCGAGATGCGAGCAGGGCCCTGCAGGAAACAGATATGTTAGCATTACCATGCCAGATAATAAGAAAGAGAAGTAGGTAATTAGTGCAGAAATAGATGAGAAGAGACATTACCGGATGCTGAGCAAGGAACTGCTCTGCTGGAATGAGGGAAGCATCATCTGTTCTTGGCCTCTTAGGTTCTGGTTCATCAGGTAGAGGTGGCTGCTCCTCAGCAGGTGGTTGAGGAGGCAAAGGTGGTGGAGGCTGGGGGATTCCGATGGGGTTGACCATTGTTGGCATGGTCTGCATGTGTGGCGGCGGGGGCATAGGGAACCGTGGTGGACCAGGCATGAACTGGGTAGTATGGCCTGGAGGAGGAGGGATACTGTTTGGCATATGACCCATGGGACCAGTCATTCTAATCATCTGCTGTTGACCTGGTGGTGGAGGTTGGTGCATGTTGGGCATCATATGTGGAACTCCTTGCATATGATGAGGCGGGGGTGGATATGATAAGGCATCGGATTTGGTGTAAATCGGGGAACATTAATCAGAGGAAGTGGTTGAGGAGGCCGGGGCAACGACATGCCAGGCTGAGGAAGTGGAGCTGGACCTCGCACATTGGAAGCATCAAATTGCTGCTGTTCCTCACCACCCATAGACATTGCCTGAGTGGCAGTCCAACCAATGCTACCAGAATGACCATCCCAAATAACCTGCTTTGGCTGCTCGTCCTTCTTCTTTTCAATTTCTGCCTTGACAGCATTAGAAACCTCTTCCTCGGTCGTTCCAAATATATCAGGCCTTGTGCGCGCAAGACCAATGATGTTACGAGAGATCTCATCGTCAGGAGCAAGTGTGGTCTCCTTAATCTTGGCCATCATTCTTTCTTTCTGTTCCTTGTACTTGGGGTCAATGAGCGAGATGCGCATGTGTTCTTCCATCTCGCTGATCGGAATGAGCTCCCCGGTTATCGGTGAGACAACAACCTTGGTGGGATCCCTCTCTGCAGGCATCCTCTCCTCAGGCCTCTTATAGTTCTTGACAATCCTCATAGGTGGCTCATCATCACCAGTGACCATAACTTGTGCTCCTCCTTCAATCTCCTGGAGCCTTGCAGCCTTCATTCCCTCCTCAACAAGTTGCATCTCATCATCATCCATCTCCATGGCATCATCCTTAGCTGGTTCAGCTAACTCCGCGGGTTCATCGTCGTCCTCTCTCAAGGTCTCCATCCTCTTGCGGCGCTTCAATTCCTCTAGGGTAAGCGGGACAGGAAGCCCCTCGTACTCATCATCTGCAAACTCAATCGTCTCGACGACGACAAAGTCATGCCAATCAATCATCGACATCTGCATCCTCTCCAGCTCAACCTCATTATCTGCCTGCTGCCTAGCCTGCTCCTGCAACCGATCCCACTCCAGCCGGTTGAGGCAGCGCTCGAGCACGGTGGTGAGGTCCTTGGACCCCTCCCGCAGGTCCCTGATGAGCGCAGGCACGCCCTCATCTGGCCTCATCACCCTCGAGTAGGCATCCGAGAGCATGGTGAAGAAGGTGAACAAGCTGTGGGTGGGGCGGATGAAGTTGAAGTGCGGGTTGGTGGCCTCGCGCTGGGCCAGAGCAGTCATGAAGTTCTTACCGTTCCGAGCCACAAACTGCGCGGTGAGCTTGATGATGTCCAGCTCCTCCTCCCCGGTGATACCCTCGGGCAGGTGCACGGTGTAGAGCTCCGCCTTGGGCGGCACGAGCACCTTGGTTGGCGGCGCCACGCGGAAGGGCGCGGAGTGGTCGGGCTTGTCATCCGAGCCGCCATCGGCGGCGGGGTCGGACGGGAGCTGCTGGGAGTCGGGAGGCTGGGCGGCGATCTCGGCGATGCGGTGCTGGTAGTAGGCGTGGTAGGGGTCGGAGGGCTGCAGGAAGTTGAACTTGGCGTTGCCCTGGTTGAGTTGGACGATGCGGCGCTCGAAGTCGGGGCCGTTCTTGGCGACGAAGGTGGCCGTCTTCTCGATGATGACGCGGATGTCGGGCGGAGGGTGGATGATGCCGATGGTGCGCGTGTGCGTGGCCACCGTCGGCTTCGAGGGCGCGGCGGCGACGGCGGCGGCGACGGCGGCGGACGAGAGAACAATCTGAAGCTGCTCCTGGCGGTCGACGTCGCCGTCGCCGTCCGGCGCGGGAAGGAGGGGCATGGGGGCCACCGTGGGGGCTCCCATGTGGGCGGCGGCGGCGGCGGCCTCTAGGGTTTCGGCGACCGGAAACGAGAACGATGGGGCAAGCCCGCTACTACGCGAGGGGACTGTAATGTGGTGGGATCCGGTTGGAGCCTTTGAGGGTTCAGCAGGGTCGGTTTGATCGGGATAAGGTTAAGTCGGTCGGCCGACCAACTCAAGTGTGAGTCCATAACAACCCCTCTCATTTTCATTCTCGTTTTTCGTGGTGGTTATTGTTTGAAAAAAAATGATCTATGTGTATAATTTTTTATATATAAAACTAATATTATTTTCAATAAAATTCTAACAATATTAATTATGTATAATCGATATATTATTGTCCAATTTATTAGGTCAAAGTTCATCTTGAAATGCATGTGAGCCTTATTCATAAGAGAAGAGGTACTACTACCTCGGGTCTGTTTTAATTGACGCGGACGTAAACTAGTTAGATACATGTTCTGAACTAAAGCCGTGTCGATCAAACACGTCCAGAGGGAGTACATGTTTAATATCCAGTTCGTCCCAAATGGCCAAATTCTATTTAGGACGGAGGAAGTACAACTTTCGAGAGTTTAGTTGGACTAAGCATTTAGCATAAACATGTTTTTCTTTGTGATGATTATAACTCAATTTTTTGGACAAGTTGTTGTATCTATGGTTAAATTTGTAGGTAGACTCAACTTAATAAATCACTCGCATAAAATACTTAATAAGCAACCCATTATTAAAAAAAAAACCTAACCATCGAAATATTGAATGTTCTTCGGAACCAAACATTCCACTGCAATCTAGCTTGCACAGAGGAGAAAGAAAGTGGAACAAAGAGTAAGGAAGATAGAATACGTGATCGAAACAACGATAAGTGATTGTCATCATAGTTAAACAGTGATAAAACCACTACTAGAGGTTTAACGGGTAATACTACGTTCCCAAGTGCGTTTAAAGGGGAGCTTGAACCCGGCGCTAGAGTACCCCGCCTTTATTTGGAGAGCAACGTGCGAGGTGGGATTGATGCGGTTGTTCACGACGAGAGTATGAGCAACATGAGAGACAATGCCGATTCATCGATACACATGGAATGAAACTAGGGTAGAGGTAAGCTTCTGAAAAAAGGAACTAAATAATGTTTTAATAAACTAAGAAAAGCAAGACACTTAGTTCTTCATGCCCACACTTGCTTTCCTTTTAGCTTTGCGGATCAGCAAAGCCATCTTCCCTTTAAAATCCTTACTGTAACAACATACATTAGGCATGATACAAAATTAAAATAGCTATTCGTGGCACATTTGACTATCCACGTTGGAATAAGTCAACCTAGCTAGAACATTTGACTATCCACGTAAATAACCTTCATAGTATTCAAATACTGTACCAACAAGCCCCTAGTAATGATTTTTTTTTCTGGTTATCATTGCAAGCAACTTATTTTATTATCGTCCTAATAACCAAGATAATGATAATAAATCCATTCATTGCAGAAAGTTGCCCAGTTACTTAGTCTTTAATTTTATGTTTTCATGGGATGGTAGTAAAAGAATTGCACAAGTTGGCGCACGAAAAGATTTGCACAAGTTGGCCCACGCGACCTCAAGTGCCGCACCGAAACGGTGGGTCGGCCGGGCCAGCCAGATGGTGCCGCTACGCGCCTGCCACCGCCTCCTCCGCCTGCGCTCCTCGCTTCCTCTCCCCATCACCATCACCATCACCATGGCGGCGCCCCAACCCCAACCCGGCTGCAAAACCATTTCTTCGCGTAAACTCCTCCCCTCCCGCCCTCCTCCTCCTCCCCCGTACCCGCATGTCTGCTGCTCTGTCCCCAGCGTCTACCGCCGGCCCGCCGCCCAAGAGGTTCAGGACAATGGCCACCGACGCGGCGCCTCCTCCGGCCTCGGCGGGGTGCTCCGCGATGAAGGCCGAGTTCGCCAGGCACACCGACTACCTCAACGCCCACCCGCTTCTTGGTCCCTGGATCAAGCCGCTGCTTGACGTGCTTGCGCTTCCCGAGATTTTTTTTTTTTGTGCTGTGCGATTGCGCTCGGAGAGGGGAAGCCAGAACCATTTAGATTGCTCTTACTTTCTAATTTTGATCTAATGTGAATTGGTATATGTCCTGTGACATTAAAAGGTGGAATACAGAATCTCTCTCTTTTTTTTTCCAATTAATTTGTGCTTGTATTGGTATAAACACATCATGCCGGATTTTACAAAACACATCCCAAGTCAGTAATTAACTGCCCGGAGGATCAGGAAGTTTTCACGAGTTCAGTCATTCAAAGTATTTGCTTCCTTCAAATCAAATGTGACAATAAGGTACACCATTTTAGTTTAAAATTCTTGTCCATCGTGTAGCTCGTTGCTAAGAACAAATTATAGATAGCTCCAGGAATTCATCATACTTGTGGTTCCTTCAATTGCCAACGTATGAGTAATCAGATTACTCATTTGCTAATTATCATTTAGTTTCACCACTATCCATCTTACTTAACAACACTGGAGAATAATACGTACTCACCTCAAAGTGTTCTTTCATCATGACTACATTTTATAATTATACAAATACGGAATACGCCTGCTTAATTATGTGTACCTAAATCTTCTCTGCCAGTGTATTTGCCGGTAAACTTCACATGTATCCCTATACTATTGTTCTTTTCCAGGATCAGCAGAAATAATAAGGAGGAAGTTCTTTCAAAGGCAGAAAATGATCTTGCTGCTGTGGTTAACCAACACATTGGAAAGTTAGTAAAAGAATTGCAAGGAACCGACTTCTGGAAGCTAAGAAGAGCGTATACCTTTGGTGTGAGTATCCAATATTGTCTTTTTGCATTTATTTTGCCGGAGATCTGATATGTCATAAATGCTGCAGGTACAAGAATATATCGAAGCTGCGACCTTTTGTAGATTTTGCAAGACTGGCACTTTATTGAGTCTAGATGAGATCAATGATTCTTTGCTAGCGCTAAGTGATAAATCTGTTGAGCCCTTGCAGATAAACGTGCTTGACTATATTTTAGGGGTAAATACTAATACTACTCTAGTTCATTCAGTATCATTCCCTTTTCTGTGCTTGCTTGAAGCTAATGCTATTTCTGTGCTGCCAATGACTAGGTTGCTGATTTGTCAGGGGAGCTAATGAGGCTTGCAATTGGCCGTATATCTGATGAGGAAGTCGAATATGCTAAAGATATATGTTCATTTGTACGTGACATTTATAGGGAGCTGACCCTTCTGGTGCCACTGATGGATGATAATAATGAGATGAAGAAGAAAATGGAGGTTATGCTTCAAAGTGTTGTGAAAATTGAAAATGGTATCACTTCTGTCATTCCCAGTACTATTAAACTTACCTACGATTCTTCGTTTGTGTAATGTATGCTAAGTAAATGCGGGTGTAAACCTCTGAGGGAAGATCACAACAAGAACTGCCTATTGTTTGGTTTGAAGAATCATTTCATACTAGTATGGCTGATCATTGGACAAGCCCATTAGTATTGGTGGAACGATTCCATCTGTCATTTTAGACTAGTCTTGGGCTTATAAGGGATGAAGTGGTGGCAGACAAACCAACTCTGTTCCACGGATCATACAAATGGTTAGGCCCAGAGCTAGGATTGAACGATACAGTCTGTCATTCAAACAAAAGAAAATACGTCTTCTTCGTTATTTTCCTTTTCTTTCCTGTAATTAATCTGGTGCGTGCTTTACATAGTGCCAGTGATAACATCTTGACTAGCCAAATAACTGCAGATGATAAGAAAAAAGATAAGATATTGACACAAAGATTGGACGTGCTGACTTACAATAGCTAATTTATCTTTCTGCTCAAATGTAAGGAGATATGCACTTTAATGATGAATTTAATCGGCAAAAGCAGTGAGTAACACTTGCAGAACATATGAACAAGGCATGATATCACACCAACATGATGAATATCATATATGTCATATGTATGTCCTACCATAGTGGCAATATGTAGATATCAACTTCCATAGGTGTTCCCATGGAAGTGCAATAATTTGTTGACTAAGTGGTGTATATGTTATGCAAATGTTAACCACTTTTTTATTGATTAAATTAGTTAGTGAATTGCATAAATTGCCAAGGCATAATTGGCTAAGCATGATACTTAATAATCTTGTTTTCTGGATAATTAAATATGAGTCACGATGGAATATACTATCTTCACCTTTACATACATGATATATTGTCTAGGGTCTTTGACACATCCATCACATCTTAGTTCCTAGACCATCAGACTGATCTTAAATGATGATTCGTACCTACCACCGATAGATGCTAAGAAAAGAGGAATTTGTGTATAGTTGCTAGAATAGCCAGTCTGAGAAGGTTCTTCTCGACTGAAAATGTGATGTCCTGTAACTGCTAAGTTATATTGTTGTGAAACTGACCGTCCTCTGTTGGTCTTATCTGCGAGGATTAATGATGCTGACATTGCATTAAACATTGTATTCCAGTTCTGTAAGCATGATTTTCATTCTTAAATCACAAGTTTTTTGTTTGGTGATGCATTCCGTTATGGAAGATTCGTACATCTATCTGTGTTTGACACTGGATATTCATCTTTAAATCGATTTGTTCTTTTCGACAAGAACCATCATGATCATGTTAAAGTTTGTCAATGATCAAACTGGCATTATTGTTCTACTATAGTATATTTGTTAGATGTGACCTTAATTGTGTTAGTGCTAATCAACTAGAATCATTTGGTGTGACCGTAATTGTGTATGACGTGAGCTCATGATTTATTGCAATACATCTAGATAAGTCTTATGTAAAATGTTGTTTGAACTTAGTTTCACATTTTTAAACAAAAGAATGGAGAGTAGATATTGTATGTAGAAGGGTGGCGTGCTTGAGCTTAGGCTTTAACTACCTGTGCATCTTTAAAGAAGTTCAAAAAAGGCAAAGATGTGCACCATGTTATAACTTGAGCACCTACTTCATGCAGAGATATGAGTTAATGGAATTAACCATCTTTTTTGCATGAATTTTTTCATCATATTTTCTTTGCCTCTGCGCAGTTTTAAGATGATGCAAAGTCTCTGGATTATTCTTGAATTTTCGAATATGCAGAAGTTGCTAAGCCTTGAACTCAAGCATCCACCCTTGCTTGTCCATTTGCTTTTTCCCAAACAAGCATCTTGCACTCACACTGTTAAAATGAAGAAAAATACAAGCATGCGATTTTTCCGCTTTAAATAATAATTGGGACTCACCTAGTTTAATTACCTGATTCTCTGACAAGAGGAACTTACTTGGTACAAAAGCTTCTATAGTTTTTTTCTCTTCTGAACTTTCTCGCAGCAGAATAGACATAAGTTGAAATCAGTCTACTGATAGTTTTTAAAGCTTTGTTTGTGCTTTTGTGGAATTATGTTTCGAACGCATCAGGTTCAGACTTAGGTGTGCTTTGAAATCACCTCATCAGTTATCTTTATGCATTTGTTTCGATATTATTAATGCTATTGTTATTGGGCCTATCTTTCTGCCACTTGTATTTGTCTCTGTTAATCACTGTGTATATATATTTTTAAAGCATGTTGCACTCCCTATTTGTTAATATTCTTCTTGTCAATTTCTTTATGTAATCTGGCGTGTGTTGAATTAGTTCAAAACCATCTCATCTGCTTAGATCTGCATTTGTGGTATCATCTTCATGTTCCAGTTCGTTAATATTTGATTCATATGTGGGACAGATGCAGTTATCTTTTAGCTGGTTTGCATTGTTTGAGATAAATCCATTTCTACTTGTTTTCCAATCTCTAACATTGTGTGTGTATATGTTTCAGCTTGCTTCGGTGTTCATGTGAGAGGATCGGAGTACATTCCTATGCTGGGGTCATCTGCCAAACCAGATTACGCGTTTTTTGGTGGCGCCGACTACGACTAGTGAAGCCAGACAAATCACAAACTTCTGAAAAAAAAAGACCTGACGGACATGCTGCAGGAACTTGTTTCAAAAAAGACAATATGAACTAGACATAACATGTATTCTTGTCTAAGGTTTGTGTGGTGTAGCAAGACTGGCCTTCTAGCACTAAAATGATCCATACTTACATGCAATTGTTTCTATCTCCTGGTTCTCTTTTCCGCACTTAGTAGTCTCCTTAGTGTTTTATTTTATGTTCGCAAAAAAGAGTGCGAGGCCTGAACGTGCGTCAGGTGGCTACGGCTAATTGTTCACGAACTTTCCAAGCATGGTTTCAGCCCCGTGCGTTATCTACTATCTTGTACATACATGGTTGGATTACAAAGCACTGCATCCTTCTCACAGTTTGATTTGTGATGATATAGTGAATAATCCTTATTGAGAAACATTTTAGTACTAAACATCACAGAAACAACTTAGCTATCATGTAGTGATGTAGGGCTATGTGCAATGAAATTTTTGAAAGAAAAGCTAAAAGACCAGTTTGAAAGTGAAGCTTCGTCAGATCGTAAACAATTAGGGTTTACAATAGCAGGCACATATTCGTAGCAAAATGAAGACCTGGCGCTAGTAATAGTCAGAAATGTTATGGCCTGAAAGGCATGAAACATTTTTCTTAAAAAGGACCTATTTGTAAGGCACGTAAAATAGAAGGGCTCAAGTAGAAACCGCAAGAGCACGCCTGTGAGCATAGACGGACTGGAGCGCTAATACAGAAAAAACCAAGGTCGCGAAAGAAAGAATCTAGGGGCATATCTGAGAGTGGGAAGGACCGGCGTTTGAAATCTCAAAAAAATTTGGACCATTTCTCGATTTGTGCGTGTCATCCTTGCGTAGGGGCCATGCTAATCTTCTCTGTATCGTTCCAATTTTATCGGATGTCCCCGAAGGGACAATCACAGTTGCAACAAGCGAGCTTATAAACCGGTCACAACTCCGGTCGATTGTCGATGTGGGACTAAACATCGAGTCTGTTTCCCTCCGCGGTTCCCGTGCGCCAGCCTCGCGACCCCGCGTGGGCTACATCTTCTTTCATGGCCCAACTCGGTAGACAGCCCACCAAGCTTCTTCCGGCCCCTCTCCTCCAATTTCACGCCACTCCCTCTGATCGTCTTCATCTAAAAAAAATCCCTCTGATCGCATTGTCCATCGATCCAGGCGAGAAAGAGCTTGCTATAGAAAAAAACACGATTGCCTTCTCATGATTCTTTGATGAGGCGTGTGCGCCATGTCCGACACGAGACTGAGTTTGGAAAATTGGAAATATGATATAGCACTCATAAGAAAACCAACCATGATGAGCTCTATCATTCTGGTTATTTCTCAGTCATAGGCTTCAATGAAAGTAGTGATTCATGGACATGCACACCGTGTGCTAAAAAAAAGACGTATTCGAAGCTGAAGACACGTAAGACGTGGGGGCTCATAGTTGTTCAAGACCTTGTTAGTTCCTCAGTCCTCACATGGGGCAAGTTATAGTTTTGTTTTCTTCATAAAAGTTGGCGAGGCAACATTTTGTTGGGGGAAGTTGGCGGATCAGCGAAGTCTTTTCGAAAAAATAAGGATTAACTATGTATTTTACCCTTAAATGTTGGTGATTGGAGCAAAATCCCCCTAAACTCAAATGTTTGTTACGAGCAAAATCCTGCTAAATTCTTGGTGTGTGATTTTAACACTTACTTATTCAATACTAGGTAAATCTCCCCCTCGGTCGGTTTTTGGGCGGAGTTGGGTGGTTTTGGGTAGATTTTGGATGGTTTGGGGTATTTGGCCGTTGCAGACTCGTAGCACTGACGTGGCGTGGTTCTATTAGATCATAATGGGTGCCATTTTGACAAGGCTCTGCTAGGTCACTCTTTCCGACGGAATTCGCTGAGATGCAAACTGCCGATGCGGGCGTGTGATAGTTGATACATGTATCAATATGTTTACCGTGAACCAGTGCCTCATGGCGCTTTTTAGCCAGGATAAGATTCATCTACAAATCTTCATCAGGTTGGGAAAAACAAAAGTGTTCAACCGAAAAGAACTAATTCAAGTTGGAAACCACCGGATCAAGGTACTATAACATAAATGTTAACGATGGATTTATGGATTTAATATTGAGAGTAATGAGGGCACATATGGGTGTGTTATACGTGACCGTACATGTAAACTTCTAAAGGCACAAGCCCTTTGGTATAACCAGGGATCGCCTACCCTAGTGATGGAAGCTCAAGCTTTAAGAGATGGAGTTCGGCTGATGAGGGCATCCCTGCACCTCCTATTGTTCCTATGAAGAGGAGGTGAAGCCCAACTTCAGATGATACGGGCATGAAGCCCGAGGTGAAGCCCAATTTCAGGACTCCACCTAGTTAGTTATCTTATCTATCGTATTTTTATATCTATGGTCATATGTGGGCCAATTAGGTGTTGCCCAATCTTTCACAGCGAGAACCCGGGTAGATAGATACCTCCAATTACGCGCGGAACGCAACCTGAAGTAGAGGATAAATCGAGGAGACACCTTGATCGCCACGCGTGCACTGGTCAAGCCCTAAAAACTGCCCGCGCAGAGCTAGGGTAGGCCCGTCAGGTCAAGTCCTGTCAATCAGCCCACAGCTGCTACACGTCAACAGTGACGTCATAAAAAAAAACCTAGAAGCATTCGAAGGAAAAATGGAAAGTTATCGGCTGAAGGACTTGAGTCTACGCACGAATTGCAAGCATCCGTACCTAGACTCAGGGGCTACTCCCATCGGGAGCGCTGACGCGCACCCGATAAAATGAAGACTCGAAGGAAAAATGTTTTGGAGGAAGAGGTAATTACTTGACCTAAGTCTGCACTCGGCTGCAAACACCCGCGCCCAGACTCGGGGGCTACTCCCATCGGGAGTGCGAGATGCGCACCCGACATAATGAGCAGTTGAAGGAAAAAGGAATAGAAGAAATATTGTTTAGCTCGAGTCTGCACTCGGTTACAGGCACTCGCACCCAGACTCGAGGACAACTCCCATCGGGAGCGCGCGACGCGCACCCGATAGAAGTTTTTTGCACTCCAGGATCATGCCCGGGGACTTGATTTTGTGTAGGGTAACGTTGTTTTGTCATCGGCAGTTAACCAACAAAAGTTGGGCACGTTACTCATTATCCCTTACATAAAGAAAATATATCGACTGACCCATGAAGACCTGCGGAGAACTTCGGCAGAGGAGAATATTCGAGTGGTACAACTTGAATCTACGCACGGATTGCAAGCATCCGTACCTAGACTCGGGGGCTACTCCCATCGGGAGCGCTGACGCGCACCCGATAGAAGAAGATGAAGCAGATTCAAGATGAACAAAAGCAATGAAGGAGAAGAACATCAGGAGAAGACATGTTTTAGTCTCTACCCAAACTATCTTCGGCTCGACACTCGGGGGCTACTGACGTGGGCACTACCCTTCGGGTAACCGACATTGCCCTATCTTGTATTGACTAATTGGCGGCCCATGAAGACACCCGCAGGCGAGATGGGCCACCTGGACGACGCACCAGAGGAATCCTTGGCGAGCAAGACAAGGAAGCAGCCGAACAAGGAAAGATTAGATCTAAAACTACTGTAAACCTAGTCGTACTCGGTTAAGACTCTTGAGACCTGGCCTCCTATATAAAGGCCAGGAGAGGGGCTGCCGAGGGACACGATCAATCTTAGCAATCTTAGCCAGCAAAAGCTTAGAGCTAGGTCACCTTAGCAATAGCCATCTCGACGAGATCTCAGCCGAACTATTCGGCACCCCATTGTAACCCATTATCATCATAATCAAGAACAGACATGCATGACGTAAGGGTTTTACCTCATCGAGGGCCCCGAACCTGGGTAAATCGCTCTCCCCGCTTGTCTGTGAACCGATGTCTCGTGTCAGCTTGCAGGATTCCATCAACCCTAAGCCCCTATCGGAGGGCATTGGCGAGGAGTACCCTCGACGGATAGTGAAATACAAGTAATATGGATGATTATAAGTAGTAATTGCATTCTGAAATAAAAATGACAGCAAGCGAACATGTAGCAGAACTTGTTGGAAACGGTGTTTCAATGCTTAGAAACAAGGCCTAGGGATCATACTTTCACTAGTGGACACTCTCAACAATGATCACATAACTGACTAAATAAATGCTACTCTCAAACACTCTCTTATTGGATAACAAACACCATTCATTGTGTAGAGCTGCAAAAGCACACCTCAAGCCGGAGTAAACAAGCTCCACAACGTCATAAAGGAATCACACACGATACGCACACTGTCACCATCACACCGTGGAGAGTGACTCCGGAGTTCATATTAAAGTAACCTCTAGAGTGCATAATATACAAGAGCAACATCTACATATTCAACTAGATTACAAAGCTCATGATCACATAAAGATCACACCATGGGAGAGAGAGATGAACCACATAGCTACCGGTAGAGCCCTCAGCCTCGGGGGAGAACTACTCCCTCCTCATCATGGGAGACAGCAACGGCGATGAAGATGGCGATGGAGTCGATGGAGATGGCTCCGGGGGCAATTCCCCGTCCCGGCGGCGTGCCGGAACAGAGATTCTGTCCCCCGAAACTTGTCGTCGATGGCGGGGGCGCTGCGGAACCCTTGGTGGAATATGATTGATATCCTTAGGGTTTTCGCATCTGGAAGAATATATAGGCGGAAGGGCGGCCTCAAAGGGTCCCCAGGGTTCCCTCCCCACCTGGTGGCGTGGCCAAGGTGGGCCCGCACCATGGTATGGTGTGGGGGCCCCTTGGCCCCCTCTGGCCCTTCTCTGGCTCTTTGGTCCCGTCTCGGCAAAATATTGACTTCTGTCTTCATGGGGTCCAATTCCGAGAATATTTCCTATGTAGAATTTCTGAAACCAAAAATAGCAGAAAAAAGGAACTGGCACTTCGGCATCTTGTTAATAGGTTAGTCCCGGAAAATGCATAAAAATGATATAAAGTGTACATAAAACATGTAGCAATTATTATAATATAAGCATGGAACATCAGAAATTATAGATACGTTGGAGACGTATCAACGAGCACGTGTAATTCCATCCCACCAACGCAATGCATAGCCATCAAATTCTGAGGAAGCAAGGTTAATCTTCCTATCTTCAGTATAGTCATGTAGGCGCCACAACTTCTCAATTTTCATCTCCCAAGTGAGGTATTCTTCAACATCACGACCTCCTTCAAATTTGGGTATTGAGAACTTTGGCTTACCTGGACCATCGTCTTGCGGTTGTGGATGGACACAGCGGGCTCCAAGTTCGACAAAGCCACAACCACGGTTACCACGTCCAACACCACGACCAGCAGCAGCAGGTTGTTCTTCATCTCTATGAACATTGTCCCCTTCTTCATGTTGTTGTTGTTGTTGTTGTTGTTGACGAATAGAGCGTTGAATATCCGTCACTTGTACTTGCATTGTAATGACGGTTTTAGTAGTGGTATCAAGCTGTAACATCCCAAATTTCAATAAAAAGAAAGTTAGAGAATTCCAGAGAGCAAAATTTCAAACCAACAAAAACTTTTTAAATTGCATATAGTGCCATGCATAGGACTTGTGCATTTGATTGATATGCCATGATGATTGTTATTATGTGTATAAGCTAAACCCTAAAACCCTAATGTGATCATGAGAAGATCACCAACCAAATAAATCAAAAAGAGAAAGAAATCAAATAAATGAAAAACCCTAAAACCCTCACATATGCCCTATGGCATTTTTATAAATTATGACCCTAGGCCAATTTGGTCTTCACCATTAGTTGAATAATGTTACTAAACACTTATTACAACTTTTGTAATCAAAAGAGCACAATTCAAATGGATTTCAAATCCAAAACTTGCTCACATATGATAATGGCCAAATCTGCCAATTATAGTCTGATCACTACTTTGAGCCCTTGCAATTCAAATTTCTCAAACTAAACCTTGCTAACTCTTTGCACATCATCCAAGACAACATCAAGGTGAACACTTTTTGTAAAGATCACCATGCCAAATTCTTTCTTGATCATTTGCTATGCTCATCCAAAGTTGCAACATTTTAATAGATGCAACAATCTCACACTTGTCAATTTTTGCAAAACTTTGAATTTAACAATTCCACCACCACACTTCATCACCTCTGGTCATTTCTAACTCAATGAAATACTCACAATTCAAAACTTGCAACCATTTGAATTGAATCAAATTTGGACAAAATTCACAAATAATCATTATGTAACTATTTGACACTATCTGAAATAGTGCTCTACACAAACCTAATCTACGCCACACTACTCTAAATGGTTCCCCTGCCCCCTCTCACCCTTAATGACAAATAGAAACTCTAAGGAGGAGCTATGCATGGCATGGACATGGCCATGCCGGCCATGGACACCATGTCCACCCAACCCCTCTCTCCTTCCTTCCCCAACCCTGGCCACCGTGCCAATGCTTGCCACCACACCCTACTGGATCTCCTAGAGCAAGCCCTGGTCGAGGAGGAGCTCAACAGCCGCCGGAACACACGCGCCCAATGGTGGCCACGCCATGCCGACGACGTCGCGCGTGGACACTCGCAGACGCGCCCTGGACACGCGCCGTCTGGCCACCTCGAGCACGCCCTGGACCACCTCGCCACGAGTTGAGCACCGCCGCACACGTGCGCAGCCGCCAGACATGCTCTCGACCACGACCCGTGCCCGCCGGAGATGAAGAGGAAACCCCGACGCGGACACCGCCAGACACGGAAACATTGCGACCGCGTTAGGCACCGCCTACCCTAGCTGTCACCGCCCAGAGGACCACGGCGACGCCACAAACACACCTGCGCCCTCGCCTAGCTTGATAGCTCGCCGGAGAAGACGCGCCATGGTCGACCGCATCACTGCCCC
Source organism: Lolium rigidum (assembly GCF_022539505.1). Taxonomy (NCBI): domain Eukaryota; kingdom Viridiplantae; phylum Streptophyta; class Magnoliopsida; order Poales; family Poaceae; genus Lolium; species Lolium rigidum. Next base: position 194,275,001 of record NC_061511.1, on the reverse strand, counting down.
GCCACCTTCTCTCAATCCTATAAATAGCGAGTTCCCTGGAAGCAATGGAGCACACCATCGCACTCGCCACCCTTCACTGCCTCTCCACCACTCCACCACTCACTCAATCATCGCCGGAGCTACCCCAATTTGAAGATCGACGCCGCCAGTACCCGGAGGTCGCCGCCGTCGATTGGAGCCGTTCCAGGAGGAGCCGCCGGTACCAGGAGCTCCGCCGTCGTCCACAACGTCATCACGCACACTGCCCACCCTAGCTGGAGCCACGGTGAGTTCTCCGACCCCCTACCCTCGCCGCCAGCACGTCGGGTTCTCGTCGGAGAAGACGATGAACCTCGACCGTCCGATTCACTTCTAATCCAACGCGCCAGTTTAAAACATACCGATTCGGTCGTTATGAGCCGCTGACGCGTGGACCCCACGCTGTCAGCAAGCCCACGCGTCTGTGGACCGTGGTGGGCTGGACTGGGCCGTTTTAATTCGAACTGGCCCAGTTTCGTTTTCCCGCCGGCCCTGTTAATTCAAATTTCATTTAATCAAATCCAAATAAATTTCAATACTCCCCAAACTTTGAAATTGAATAGATTCAAATTGGCTTAACCAAATTCAATGATTGTTTGAGAAATTAAATCTTAAGAAGATTTCACTGAGAGGAAATTATTTCTCAAGAACCCTATGGAAACTATCATTTACATATTAGATAAAAGGAAATTAAATCCCCTCAAGCAACACAACCCATGCACCCTAATTAGATTAATTGTGTGCATAGAATAGTTTGTGTGATTATATGTGATGTATGGAATAGCCATTGAATTAGTTGAGTGATTATACTCGTATTTAAATTTAGACGCTAGCACCGGAGAGTACACGGAAGAAGAAGGTTGCTACCAAGAGGAGGAGGAGGAGAATTTTGAGAACTACCAAGGCAAGCTAATATTCTTGCCAAGTGCAAAGCCCCTTGGGGCAAGGCACCATGAATCTTACCTTTTCTTACATAAGCCTATACCAAGTTTATACATTACAAGTCTTTACTTGTTTTCTCAAGAAGTTACTTTTATAGTTAACTTTGGTCAATGAAAAGAGGTTTACTAGAGTAGTAAAGTTAGTCTTACTCAAGCAAGGCAAGATAGCACCCCTCATGATTTAGAGCTAGTGCTAATGAATAAAACCTGACTACTCTAGATGGGAACAATGTGACTTGAATTGAGTTTTGAAACCTTGGAATGATGAAGCATTCCATTGAATGATTTTTGAAGGTGAATATGACCAAAGAGAAGATGGTGATTTTTGATAAACATGATATTGGTTTGAATGCGATACCTTTCCAATATTGAGTACCCCCACAATACATGATTATGGGTAGGGCTTAACTGGAAGTTTATGCATCTTAGTATGGGTTCCCTCTGAACACACGTCATAGGGGTTACGCTTGAGGCTGCCTCCGTTGTTGAGAAATGATGTGAAATTGAGGTGAATTGTACGGCCAAGCCTCGTGCGGTTCCCGGAGTTGACAGTTGGTCTTCACTGGGAGGCCAAGCTCATGGGGAGAGGTGCTCATACTAGGATTTGTAAGTGAAAGGTTATGGTTGATGATCCGCGTACTGTGTTACGATGATTCGGGGTAATCCCAGCGGATGAAATCAAATGTTGTGGCACAAGTGTGCAACCTTTGCAGAGTGTCAATCTATTCGAATAGCCGCGTCCACGGTTATGGACGGTTGGAAAGGCCATACAGTTTCCGATGTCAAATTCTTGAAAATGATGTTGAAATGAGATGGTGAAATGACTTGTGGTGAATTGAATTGAAATCACCACCTGAATGGTGGGAATGACACTAATGTTCCCACTTGAGTTAGTTAGCACATGAATAAGGTTTTACTCAAATATTGGTGAACTAGAATTGGCTTTCTGCAAATAAACTAGAGCTTAGAAAACCTTACTAGAAATGTCTAGCACTTACATTAGTATTAGTTTGTGAGTACATGAAGTACTCACGGCTTTGTCCCTGGCTATTCAACTGGCCAGAGTATGAAGATGAACAAGGAGATGATCAGCAGGACGCCTACGACAACTAGGAGTCTTCCGACGTCAAGCGTTGGCCTGTGGACTTAAGAGTCCTTGTATCTTACGCTTCCGCTATGAACTTGTGTTTGTTCGTTGATCGATAGATCAACTATTCGTGTAATATGGATCATGTGATTCCAATTTGTAAGACATTATGGTTTGTAATGAATGATGATCGTGATACTTAACTATTATGCCTCGCAACAACAATATTCCTGGGATTGCGATGTATGACATAATAGGCATCCGGACTTAAAAATCCGGGTGTTGACAAGTTGGTATCGAGCCATTGTTTGACCTTAGAAGACCTTAGTTAGAATGGGCGTTCGAAAAACTTAACTTTGAAAATCAAATGAAGAGAATATTTGTGAAAATTTACTTACACTCTTGCCTTTGAGACTTTGCCAAAATTTGATGAATCATGCTCTATCTTGTTTGAATCTACTTAAAATTTTGCCACACTTTGCACTCTCTAACTTACTCATCCAATTCTCTTTTAGATGGAGCCGAATGAACCCATCAACACCAAGTTTTACCAGCTTGGGAACGGAGGGAGCTTGATCTTCGAGCACGACCTCAACGCCGTCTCTGACTTCCTTGGGCGCGCACACCCCGAGTTCCACGGGATTCAGTTGGACGACACGCCGGAGGAGAGTTGCAGTGGGTGATCACTGCCGACTTGAGGGGCAAGATGGAGCCTCCCACCTCGGAGAGGATCCTCTTCTCCTTCCGCGAGAGCAACTGGCTCGATGGACTCGCACGTGGCCTTCAGGAGGCACTTGCACGCCTCTGTGGACAGAACGTGGTGCGCATCCTCGCTTCGCGCTTCGCGCATCTCGTGAGGCGTGATGCCATGGGAGTGCCCATGGAGCTGCAGCCGCACCCGGAGTTGAGGCACCATGCTGAGCACCTGGACTTCATGCTCTATCAGACTCAGAAGGACCTCGACGCCACTCGCGCTTACGCGAACCAGACCCATGCTCACATCATCGAGCAGGGTGAGGCGATCAAGCTACTCAACAACGACCGCAAGAGCCTTCGCCAGCAGCGTGCCAAGAAGGACGCTATGATTGTGCGCCTTCGCGCCAAGATCGCGTCACTTGAGGCCACAATCAAGGCCCAGGAGGATCAGCTCAGAGAGATGGAGGATGACGACGGAGGTATCGACCTTCAGGGAGGAGGAGCCTTCCTGAGCGACGACGACGACTTTGAGGAGGACGAGTTCACCGAGGAGGAGGACTACGAGTTCCTGGAGGCAGGACCCGACGACTACGTCCCGATCGACGTCGAGGATGAGGAGTAGTTGCACTAGTTTCACTTATGTAGGTGTGAGTTGTACCCTGTCCTTTGTATCGTAGCATGAGAATGGTTCTTAAAACCATTGGAGTATGAGTGTGCTAGTTTGTACTATGTGTTGAATGAATGAATGAATGTTATGTCTGTCATGAAAAGATTACAAGTTTCAAATGTTTTCAAACTTACCCAAAATAAACCATAGAAATGTTCCCTCTTATCTCATGATCTTCTCTATCTTCAGATGGCCCCTCCCAATCGCACCAACGATGCGATGATGCAACTGCTGCAAACCCTGCTTGCCGACGAGGAAACCGAAAGAGCTGAACGCCAAGCCAACATCGCAGCCTTGCGGAACATTGCCAATCAAGGCCCCGGAAATCATGACCACCCCGGATCCAAGCTCAAGAACTTCCGAACACCAACCCTCCGGTGTTTAGCAAGACCGAGGAACCCCTCGATGCCGACGGCCGGCTCCGGACTATGGAGAACAACCTGGAAGTAGCCGGAGTGGAAGCCAACGAGAAGGTCTTGTTTGCAACCCACTATCTCGGCTGGACCAGCCCGCGCTTGGTGGACAAGCACCCGTGCCATGAACGGAGGTCAGTTCATGACTTGGGAAGATTTCAAGCTAAAGTTCAGCAAGTACCATGTACCCCCGGGTCTTATCAAAAAGATGAGGGATGAGTTCCATGAACTGAAACAAGGTCGCATGACGCTGGTAGAATACCGCGACAAGTTTCTTACACTGTCGAGGTACGCCCCTGATGAGACCGACACAGTTGAGAAGAGGAAGGAGAGGTTCCTGAACGGACTGCATGATGAGATGCAGACTGTCCTCGTCAACATCCCCTTCGCCGACCTTGAAGCCCTTGTCGACTCCGCCATCCGGATGGAGGGCAAGCTAAACCAAGACAATGAGAACCGCAAGCGCCGCATGATGAACCAGAGTGGATCTAGCCACACCCAGAAGTATCGCCCTAGCTCAAGCGGAGGTTTCACTCCGAGAGGCAATAACAACAGACCCCAGACGCAGAACTCGCGCCCCGGTTATCAGAACCGGAGTGGAGGAAACTCCAAGCCAGGAGGCTACAACAACAACAAATACAACAACAACTACTACTACTACAACCGCGCTCCGCCCAGAGCCCCCAACAACAACAACAACAACACCAACACCGCCCCCAGAACCGGAAGCAACGCCATTCCCGTTGCGAATAAGGACAAGACCACCATCACTTGTTATGAGTGTGGTGTAGTGGGGCACTACTCCAACGAGTGTCCCAAGCGTCTCGCCAAGCTCGCCGGCAACACCGCAGCACCTGCTCAGCAGCAACGCCGTGTCTCCACCGGCAAGATGTCGTGGTATCGTCACGGCATATGCCATAGGGTGGCTAATCGAAGGGGCTCCTGAGAGATCTCACGGCGGTATCCGGAAGCGGGTATGGGCACAAGCGACACGGCGACGTACCCAGGTTCGAGGCCCTCCGGTGGAGGTAAAACCTCTACTCCTGCTAGAGTGTATATGATATCACACGGTACAATGGTGCTCCTAGAGCTGTGTCCGGCTGGCCACGAGAGGCTAAGGGAGACGAAGGTCTCTCTCACAGGGCAGCGCTGTAGGTAGGCGAAAGCAATAAGTGATCGATCCTCCCTGCACGAGAGGGGGTAGTGCGGCTTATATAGGCACCGTCACTTTACACATAAGACCCTATAGTCTACTAGCCGGCTTGGCCGGCTTCGGCTTCCGCTCCTTCCCGAGGCGGTGACGTCAGGAGCCGTTGAGGCGTCATGGCCTGTCCCATCCGGCTGCCCAGGTCAGCGGTATGGAGAGGAAGCGTCCCTGTCGCCGTCGGCCACCGTAGCTCAGTGCGGCGCGTCGTAAGCCATGATGGCCTGTCCGGCGCGTGGCACTATTGCTCCACGGTGCCCGCGCTTTACGGAAGATGAAGTCAGCGTGGACTTTGGGAACCCGGATCACCAACCCGGTTCCTTCCAGTGCAAGACTCGCCAGCCTCGAGTCGGTCGAGGTACATACCCCCGGTCGGATATGGCTTGTAGAAGCCGGCCCGGCTACGGCATTGGCGGCCGTAGCCGGGCCGACTAGGACCTAGAGCCGGCCGGCTTCCGGACCAGCCGGCCACGGCGCCGGCCGGCTGCTCCTCGGCCGGCCTTTGCCGCGAGCCGGCCGGTGGCCAGCCGGCTGCTCCGCGTCCATTGCCCTACCCGGGGTCTTCCCCGACATTAGCCCCGAAGGCTGGCAAGGTCCTGCGTTTAGAAGGACCTAGGCAGGTTTTCTCGGCTTCTTGAATATATTTGACGGCACTTGGAGGGGCCGGCCGAGAATTTTCATTCAGCCGGCTGCGCCCTCATCCGGCTCGTTCTCGCCGGCTGCTCCCAGCCGGCCGCTTTTTACACTTGTATAGTTTTCGCTTCCTTACAAGATTTGATGGCGCCTCCGCCTTGCTGATGAATTTTGGTTCGAGTGGAACTTTTTGTCCGGCTCCGGCTTGCTGCGCGCCGGAGTCTCCGCCGCCTCGGGTCCTGCGCCCGACTTGACCGATCCGACGCACGGCCCGGCGGTCGGTTCGTCTGGTCACATCAATGTCCCTCCGGATTCGGTGCGGTAGTGGGCGACGTGGTGTGGCGGTTTCGGTAACGGTAGCGGTCGTGGGCGACGTTAATGCGCAGAAGATCCGGGCGGCGTGGCCACGATCGCCACGTGGAGGCCAACTGCCCGCCGCGGTCGGCTATAAATGCCGCGGGGGAGGGTACCGAGGCGGCACTTGCTCACTTCTTCTTCCTCGCGCTCCTGCCTCCATCGCTCTCCGCGCGCTCGAGCTCGCTGTTGCTCCGGCGAACGCTTCCCGCTGGCGAACTCCGGCGGGCAAATCTTCACCGATCCGCCGCCGCTACTCCATCAATCCGGCACCACGGGGCCGCGCGTCTCGACGGAGCGTCTTCAGCCGCCGTTGTCGCCGCCGCGGTCGCAAGGCTCTTCCTCGCTGTTCCGCCTTTCCTGGTCATCTTCTTCCTCGACCTCGTCAATGGCGTCTCCCAGCGGATCCTGGAGGGGCTCCTATATGCGGGAGGATGACATCGATCGCCTGGTGCGCCTCCGGCGGATCCCGCAGTCGGTGATTACGCGGGCGCCCGGCGGGGAGGTGGAGCCCAAGCCGGAGCCCGGCGAGCGCGTCGTTTTCGGCGCGCACCTCGATCGCGGGCTGGGCCTGCCGCGGCTTCGACGTTCTTCCGGCGGTTCCTTGACCACTTCGGCCTTCGGCCGCATCACTGCCGGCCAACGCGTGCGTCCTCTTGAGCTGCTTCGTAGCGTTCATGGAGGCTTACGCCGGCTTGTGGCCCGACATCGACTTCCGGAGCCGGCTCTTCTACTTGAAGGCCCAAACCCGCGAGGGCCGCTGCGGGCTGCGGCGCCGCCTCGATCTACACTCGGCCCGGTACGCCTTTCCCCAAAATCCCCACCGTCGACTCGGTGAAGAGCGGCGGATGTCATTCTTCTATGTGCGCAACGAGGGGCGCTCGTCGACCGGATCAACTTGCCGGAGTTCAACCCGGCTCCTCCAGTCGGCCGGATCAACTGGAGCCACAACGCCCGCTCGACGGATCAGAACGCCGAGGTGAACCTGCTGCGGGACTTCTGGCGACAGCCACCGATGGTGGGCTGGCTGCCGAAGATCTCCTCTGCACCATCGCCGAGCGCCGGGTGCTGCCGCTCCGGATGCGCTCCCACAAGATCGGGCACATGTCCCGGCCGGTTCGATCCGAACCGTACGTCCAAGCGCCGCTCAACAAGGCCCGGGTGGCCAGCCGGGTGAACCACATCACCAAGGCGAACCTCACCGGAGAAGCTGGAGCTACGGGCTGGCGCCTTGCGGCGGGGACCATCCACCGGCGCGGGTAAGCCTCGTGTCTTTGCCATTTTCCGGCTTGCGGGCTGCGAGGCCGACTTCCTTTTTCTTCGCCGTCTTCCGGCTTGTCATATGTTCATGTTTTTCCTGTCTTTCTAGCTTTTGAGCGCCGAACGCCGAGGACGGCGACTGGCGACGAAGAGGTGGACGCCGGATCACGTCGATCCGGCCGACCAAGCCGGCGAACATGCCGGCGACGACGACCTGCCGCGGGCACCGATCTAGGCGGCCGGGGGAGCACAATCCGCCCCCTTCACCAGAGCGGCAAGAGGAGGAGGAGGAGCCGGCGGCGTCCGGCACGGGGCCCATCCCCGCCGTGCCTCTGCGTACGAGGCCGCCAAGCACCACGGCGACTTCGGCGCCCAAGGGCACGAGCGAGCCGGCTCCACCGCCGCCTTGGAGGCGAAGGCGAAGAAGCTGCGCCGGCGGCGGCCGAAGATGGTCCCGGAGCGGGCCGGGTGAGCTCTTTCTCTCCTTTTCTTGTTTGATTCCTTTTCTTTCCTTACTTTTATGCTTATTATCTCTCGTTTATCCGGCTAGGGCCCCTATCAAGTTTGCCCGGGGCGGCGGCTCCCGGCAAGCTCCGCGTGTTACGTCGCCGCTTCCCGCCGGAGGAGGGAGCGAGACGCCGCAGCCTTCCTCGCGCGCACCTACACCGCCGCCGCCTGCCACGGGGCGCCTTCCTTCGCCGTGCCGCGGCCTCGGCGCCGATCGCGGCACGCGGGTTGAGCCGACTCGCCGGGCGACGGCCCGGACGACATGTTCCCGGGCCGGACTCGTCCTCCGGGCCCGGCGCGCTGGGGCTGGTGCGGGTATGCCGCCTTCGGCCGGAGCCGGAGCCGGCGGCTCTGCGCCGCCCGCGGCCGGAACCGGGCCGGCGGGGCTGCGCCGTCCACGATCGGGGCCGGAGCCGGGCCGAGCGTGGTGGTGCTCGGACGAAAGCCGGAGGGGGCACCTCGGGCGCCGGAGATGGCTGCGCCGGCTGGACCGTGCTGCCTCGCACGGAGCGCCGCCGCCGCCGGAGCCGACTATGGGGGAGTCGGCCGGGCGAGGAGCCGGCAAGGGACGAGCCGGCGCGCACGGAGGGCGCCGACTCGCGCGCGCCGGTGAGGACGGGGACCTCGTCGGCATCAACACAAGGCCGCACGTGGCCAAGGGCGCACTTCTTCTTCGGTGCCGTCCGCCTCCGACTCCAGCCTTGGCTCGGCTGGTACTATGGAGCAGGCGTGGCTCCGCGCCGACTCCTATGAGGTGACCAGCCGGGAGGGGAACCCCGGCCAAGCGTCGGTGGAGATGTTCTTCTCCAGCCTGCAAGCCAACCTCAAGGCTAGGGCTGCCGAGTCCGTGGCCAACCTGGCCAAGGTGGAGGAAGCCAGCAAGGTATGCTTCAGCTGTTTTTTGATTTGGTTATCATCCTGGTAGCCCTCCGAGGCATGGGCCGGCTGCTTGGAGCCGGTCCGGGTTTCGTCTGGCATACTGACTTTTCTTTTTTCCTTAGGCTGTGGCGGATCGGCGCACCGCTGCGCACAACCGCGCCGTGACCCACTACCACAAGGCCAAGGCTGGATCGGGCCGGTTTGGCTCGTGAGCTGGGGGCCGTCAAGGGTAAGCTCTATGCTTCTTTCGACTTGATGTCTTATTTTTTGTTGGCTGTCGTTTCTTTCGTGCGACGGCTTGTTTTTGCCGGTTTGCAGGCTGAGGCCGCCCGGGTCCCACAGGCGGAGTCGGACCTCCGAGTTGCCCGCGCTCGGTGCGTCACGAGCGAGGAGGCGAGCCGGGCTGCGGCCGCCAAGCTGCGGGTGGGCGACGGGGAGGCTGAAGCGGCTGCGCCGGCTGGAGGCTAACCACCTTAAGGAGCTTGCCGCCCTCAAGAAGGACGGGGAGGAGAAGCTGGTGGAGGCTGAGCAAGCGGGCGGACGAGGTGGAGAGGCAGCGGCTTGCGCTTCGGGAGGAAGTCACCACCAAGTCCACGGAGGCGACGGCCACCGCCAAGCGGCTGGACGGAGGGATTGGCGCGCTTGATCGCGGCTTGTCGGGTGAGTGCCTCTATGTTTCCTTCCCTTTGCCGGCTTTCGGCTGTCGGCTGCCGGCTTAGGTTGGTAGCCGGCAGCTGAAACTTGTCTTTTTCGCTATCTCCATCTTCGGGCTGGGGGCAGTCGGCTCGTGCCGGCTGCCGCCATGCTTTTGCTTTGCTCCTTCGAAATCTCCATCTTCGGGCTGGGGCGGTCGGTTCGTGCACTGGCTGCCGCCGGATCTTACTCGTAGAGACCTTCGGAATCTCCATCTTCGGGCTGAGGGCGATCGGTTCGTGCGGCTGCGCGATCTCTGACTTCGGACCGCGTCGGCTCGTCGGCTGCCGATCTTACTAGGACTTCGAAAATTTGCATTTTTCAGCTTATTTCGGCTTTTGGTGGTTTCCGACATGCTTCTTCCCGCAGCGGCCTTCCCGGAAACGCAGGATGCGGCCTTGGCAGCCGTTGGCGTTGAGCGCGAGTCCGGAGGCGGGCGGCGGCGAGGGCAGCTCGGAGTACTTCGGCATGGAGGATCACACGGCGTCCATGGCTGCCCGCATCGAGCCCATCACCAAGCTCGGCTGGGAACTTCGGAAGGCGGCCGAAGGCGGGTGCCCATGCTGTGGCTGAAGAGGCGGCGCCGCAAGATATCTCCGGCCTCATCTCTGCCGATGGAGCGAGGCGCCGGACCGTTTCCTCGGCCGGAAGGAGTCGGCCACGCGCGCCGGTGCCGACATGGCGGCTGTCCTTCGTCCTCTCCTGGTACAACGAGGTGGACACGGGGCAGCTTGAGTTCGGCGAGCCGGCGTGGAGGACAAGCTCCCGGCCGATCTCAAGGCCGCCCGCCTTGCTCGAGCCAGTACCATCGCCGAGTTCGTCGACAAGGCCCTCTTCGTCGCGGACCCGAACCCTCCTCCATCCGATGGGGAGTACGAGATGGAGGATGAGGAGGCGGAGGACGTGCCTGAGGACGACCCGGCAGCCGGCTCCCCTGCTGCTCCTCCAGGTGGCGCTTAGTTTACTGTCTTTCGATTGTTGCTTTTGCCAAGACAATTTATCAAACCCCGGGATGCCGGGTGCATATGTAAGACAATATTATTATCCTTTTATTAAGGCACACTTTAATGTGTTTGTTAATCATTTGTGTGCCGAGTTGCTTTCTTTCGACTCGTTCGCTTTTTCCCATCCGCCCCACTCTTTGGCTGTGCCCTTGCCGGTCGTACGTCCGACTTGCGATCCGTCGCCGGATCAAGAGCGGGCCGGCTGGGTGAGGCCGACGGTATTTCGGTCGAACGAGGCTGAATTCGGCAATCCGGCACTTTTATGAAAAGTTGCAAGTCAACTCGCTTTTACTCTTTCCCTTAGTCGTTTTTCGCGTGCCGGCTCCCTAGGCCTTACTCCCGCCGGCCGGACAGCCGGGTTGCGGTACAGTAGGCTGGATCGGAAGCCGGCTGTCGGAAACCGGATCACGTTACTGAGCCGACCGCGTGAGAGGGTTCAAGCCAATTGGCGAAACAAGGTAAAGTACGCGAAAAACTTGTCGGAAATGGCGCTCTTGGCGCGAGCTTTTTCATAACTCACAAAAGGGATACAAGGGATACATACATTCCTCCTCTCATGTGTAAAATGGGCGGAGTAACACGACATTCCGGGGACGTTTAGTCTCCTCGTCGGCCTTGTCCGGCTTGTTTTTCTTAGCCTCTTGGGCATCTATGAGATAGTAGGAGTCATTGCCTCTTGCCTTGCTCACGATGAAGGGACCCTCCCATGGGGATGCTAGTTTATGCTTTGTCCGGCTGTCCGTTGGATCAGCCGGAGCACTAGGTCTCCTTCTCGGAATGCTAAGGTCTTGACCTTCCGGCTGTGGTAGCGACGGAGGCTTTGCTGATATACGGTTGACCTGGACTCGGCCATCGGCCGGACCTCTTCAACCAGGTCGACTCCATCTTCGCGAGCTTCTTTGGCTTCGGCTTACGTAGTAGAGCTTGATCCTTGGCGCGTCGTGCTCGATATCGGTCGGCGGGACGGCTTCGGCCCCGTATACGAGGAAGAAGGGTGTGAAGCCGGCCGAGCGGTTTGGCGTCGTGCGTGAGCTCCACGGCACGGCTGGGCAGCTCTTCAATCCGGCGGCCGGCTGAGCGCTCAAGCGGCTCCACCGGCCGGGGCCGGATGCGGCTAGGATCAAGCCGTTAGCCTTCTCCACTTGGCCGTTGGTCTCCGGGTGCGCCACGGACGATAGGTCCATCCGGATCCCCATCTCTCCGCAGTAGCGTTTGAAGATGCCCTCGGCGAAGTTGCTGCCATTGTCGGTGATGATGCTATGCGGGTAGCCATATCTCACGATTATTTCCTTGAGGAATGTGACGGTCGTGGAGCCGTCCGGCTTCTTGATTGGCTTGGCTTCGATCCACTTAGTGAACTTGTCAATCATCACCAAGAGATGAGTCATGCCGCCTCGGGCTGTTTTGAATGGGCCCACCATATCCAAGCCCCATACGGCAAATGGCCGGGTAATGGGGATGGTCTTCAAGGCGGAAGCCGGCGTGTTCCTTTGCTTGGCGAAGCGTTGGCAGCCGTTACACTTCTTCACCGGTTCTTCGCGTCTACGAGCGCGGTCGGCCGGTAAAAACCGTGCCGGAAGGCTTTGGCCACTATGGCTCGGGAGGAGGCGTGGTGGCCGCACTCACTACTGATGGATTTCCCTTAGGAGTTCAATCCCTTCGGCCGGCTCGACGCATGCCGTGGAGCACCCCACTTACTGCTGCGTTTGTACGGCTCGTGGTTGATGATTGTATAGGCCTTGGCCCTTCTCTCAATCTGCACTGGCCTGGACTCTGTCATCGGGCGGCACACCGTCGGTGAGGTAGGAGAGGAATTCTTGTGCCCATGAAGGTACGCATCTTATCTCGAATACGGCGACCAACGGGGTCTCCCGCGTGGGAGCTTCCGGCTTGGGCGGCATGGTCGCCGGGTTCGGCTTGCTAGCCGGCGGGTGCGGCTTGCTAGCCCCCGAGTGTGGCGATGAAGCCCCCGGGTTGGGCTGAGAAGTCCCCGGGTTCGGCGTGGTAGCCGGCGGGTTCGGCTTGTTAGCCCCCGACTTGGGCGATGAAGCCCCCGGGTTCGGCTGAGCAGTCCCCGGGTCAGCCGGCACGAATATTGAATCCGAATCCGGTGACGGTATGATGGACGGCTTCTTGATAACCGCCAAGGCGATGCCCGGCGGAATGGCTTGCCGGGTTGAGCCAATCTTGGACAAGGCGTCGGCCGCCTCATTGTTTGCCCGTGGCACATGGTGGAATTCGCGGCCGTCGAAGAAGCCGGATAGGCTGCTGGACATGGAAGCGGTATGAGGCCATGTTGGCGTCCTTCGCGTCCCGGTCGCCGGATGCTTGCTTGTATAACCAAGTCGGAGTCGCCAGAAGCAAAGTATGCGACGCACGCCAATCTCCTTGGCCAGCTTCAGCCCATGTATGAGCGCTTCATACTCCGCCACATTGTTGGATGCGGCGAAGTGGATGCGCGGGACGTAGTCCAGCCGGTCTCCCTTGGGAGAGGTGATGACGATGCCGGCTCCCAAGCCGTTGCGCATCTTCGAGCCGTCGAAGTGCATCTTCCAATGTGTGGAATCCGGCACGGGCGGCGAGTGCGCATCTCAGCCCGGTCGACGAAGAAGTCCGCGAGGATCGCGACTTGATGGCTGTGCGTGGCTCGTAGAGGATGGTGTGGGCGGCTAGCTCCAGGGCCCATTTGGCAACTCGGCCGTTGGCATCCTTGCTGCCGATGATTTCCGCCCGAGGCGCTGTGGCAACCACCCGGATGGGATGTTCTTGGAAGTAATGCTTGAGCTTCTTGGCTGCCATGTAGACACGCGTAGGTGACCTACAGTAGTGGGGGTAGTTTTGCTTCGGCTGGGAGAGCACTTGCGAGGTAGTAGGCGGGGCGGCTGGACCAGCTGCTCTCTGTTTTCGGCTTCTTTGCGCTCCACCACCGGGACAACGCTAACCACTCGGTTGGTGGCTGCGATGTACAACAGCATCGGCTCCATTGAACCCGGCGTTGCAAGGATTGGCGCGGTTGAGAGCACGCGCTTTAAGTCACGGAAGGCTTCATCCGCTGCGGTGACCGGACGAACTTGTCCGCCTTCCTCATCAATTGATACGGGGCGGTGCCTTCTCCCCCGGCCGGGCGACGAAGCGGCTCAAGGAAGCCGGACGGCCGGCGAACCACGGAGCGTCCTTGAGGCCACTGCGGCAGCTCCATCTTCTCAATGGCACGATCTTCTCCGGGTTGGCTTCGATTCCTCGGCGAGAGACGAGGTAGCCCGGGAGTTGGCCGGGCGGCACGCCGAAAGTGCACTTGGCCGGGTTGAGCTTCATCCGGAATCTTCGCGGATTGGTGAAGGTTTCTCTCGGGTCATCAAGGAGGGTAGGCATCTCCTTGGTTTTTACAACGACATCATCCACATATGCGTGAACATTTACGCCGATTTGATCCTGCAAACACTTTTGCATGCACCTTTGGTAGGTGGCGCTGCATTTTTCAAGCCGAACGGCATAGTCGTGTAGCGGTAAGCCCGTACGGGGTAATGAACGAAGTCTTTATTTGATCATCCGGATTCAAAGGAATGCGGTGGTAGCCTGAATAGGCATCTAGAAAAGACAACAATTCACGGCCGGCGGTCGAGTCTATGACTTGATCTATGCGCGGCGGGGGAAGGGGTCCTTCGGGCACGCCTTGTTCGGGCTTGTGTAGTCGATACACATGCGCCGGGAGCCGTTCTTCTTCAAGACCGGGACCGGGTTCGCCAACCGGTCCGGGTGCAGCACTTCCATGATGAAGCCGGCGGCTAGGAGCCGGGCGATTTCTTCACCGATGGCCTTTCTTCGTTCTTCGGCGAAGCGCTGAGAGGCTGCTTCACCGGCTTGGCGTCGGGCCGGACGTGGAGGTGGTGCTCAGCCAACTCCCTCGGCACACCGGCATGTCTCTTGGAGTCCATGCGAAGATGTCCCGATTCTCACGGAGGAAGGCTGGTGAGCTCGCTTTCCTATTTCTTGCTCAAGCCGGCACCGATGGTGACGTACTTGTCCGGCTGCGCCGGGTCCAGCAGGATCTTCTTGGTGTTGTCGGCCGGCTGGAAGTGAGTCGTCCCAGCCGGGTTGCCTGCAGCCGGCATGTCTGTCTGCGCGGCTTTGGCGAGGGCAACGGCGTCGTGGATGAGCTGCTTCTCGGTGGCGATGACCAGCGTCTGGGCCATCTTGGAGCTCTGCGTGGCGCGGTCCATGGAGCGGCGATAGTCGCCGGCTATGGTGATGACCCCCTTTGGGCCAGGCAGCTTCATCTTCGGGTACCCATAGTGGGGCACCGCCATGAACTTGGTCAGGGCCGGCCTGCCCGGGGAGCGCGTGGTAGGGACTCACGAGGTCCACCACCTCGAACTCGATTCTCTCGGTGCGGAAGTGGTCCGGCTTCCCGAACATCACCTCCGGCGTGATCCGGCCGATCGGCTGGCAGCGATGGCTGGCACGATGCCATGGAAGACGGTGGGGGTGGGGCGCAACTCGGCCTCCTGGATGCCCGGCTTGCGGGCGGTGTCGCGGTAGAGGATGTTGATGCTGCTGCCGCCGTCGATGAGGACGCGCGAAAATCGCACGCTGCGCCGAGTCGTGCCGATGGTGGGGTCGAGGACCATGGCGTAGCTGCCCGGCTTCGGCGGGACAGCCGGTGTGTCGCGGCGATCGAATGTGATGGCCTGCTCGACCGGTTTAGGTGCTTGGGGGACCGGCGGTATGACCGCGTTGACCTCGAGGGAACGGCTCTGCTGGCTCGTCTTGTCCTCGGGCTCGGAGGTGAAGATGATGTAGGTAGCATCTTCGGCCGGATATCGGCCATGGTGCACTTGGTTAGCCTCGTGGTGCTCGAGGTTGGCGTTCTCGCGCCGCCTTGACCACCCGGCCCGCCGGCTGGAGGAGGCGGGGGTGGAGGGGGAGGGGTTCGCCGCTTGTCGGCCGCTTCATGAAGTGGCGGTCGCGGGTGGTGTGGTTGGAGGGGTTCTTGCCGCTGTGGTACTTGCACGGCGAGTCGAGCATCTGCTCGAAGGTGTACTTCGGCTTCCATTGCCGGTCTGTTTGCTTACGGCGGCGGCTGCCGCCTGCGCGTTGTCCGACACGGCTGCCACATGGGCGGAACCGTACCGGCGGTCCGGCTGGTCGCTGTGACGCTTGCCGCGGTAGTTGTCCCGCCGGCTGCCATGCGAGCCGCCCTCGGCCGGCTTGTGCTCGGCCGGCTTGTTGTTGTCCCGTCTTGCTGGGGCCGGTGAAACGTCAGCCGGCGCCTTGCCGGCTTCCTCAGCCAGCGCGTACTTGTCGGCGATGGCCATCAAGGCGGCCATCGTCTTGGGCTCGCTGCGGCGTAGCTTGTGCCACAGCATGGTGTTGGGCCGGCAGCCTCCCATGAAGAAGGCTGATGGCTTGCATCTCGTGCACGCCCTCGCAAGAGTTGCGCATCTCGCACCAGCGCGTCGGGTACGCGCGATCCGTCTCGTCCGGGCCACTGCTTGCACATCTCAAGGCTGTTGAGGGCGACCGGCCGGCGATAGGTGCCGGTGAAGTTGCTGATGAAGGCGGCCTCGAAGTCCAGCCAGCCGTTTATGCTGCCGGCTGGCAGGTTGTCGAGCCATGTGCGGGCGGCGCCGAGCAGCATGAGGGGGAGTAGCGCACAGCCCGGCGCTTGTTGCCCGAGAGATGCCGGCTGCGGTGGAGTAGTCCAGCAGCCGGTCCTCCGGCTTGGCGGTGCCGTCGTACTTGGGCGTGTCGCGGGGAGGCTGGAAGCCGTCGAGCACGGGCTCGTTGGCGATGCGGGGCCCGAAGCACTTGGGGCAAGCCGGCTCCTCCTCTTCCGCGATGCGGGATTCGATCAGCCGGTCGAGGCGGTCTGCGCGTCGGCGGGCTCGATGCGCGGGCCCGGCCGGGAGTGGGCCGGCTGGCGGCGCCGGCGGCTTCTGGAGCCGGCCGATGTGGGCGACGAGGCTCGGAGTCTTGCTCCTGGTTCCTGCTTGGTGGGGCCCGGCCGCGGCTGCTGCCGCCGCCTGGTTGGTGGCTCGGCCGGCTTGAGGTTGCGTGCGTGGCGCGGGAGTCGTTGCGCCGGCTTGGTCGTCGGGGAGGCGGATTCGGCCGTGTCCTCGGCATTGCTGCGGCACCACGAGCGTGAGGAGCCCTAGGGTCTCGGGCGTACCTGGGGTCTTTCGACTGCCTGTTGGCGGCCTTCACCAAATCAGCCACCCGCGCGGTCTGGCGGCGTAGCTCTTCGCCTTCGAGGCGGTGCAGCTCTTCTGCGGCGGCTTCGGCCGCGAGCATGTTCTTGTCGGGGGTGTTGTAGATGGGCAGCTCCATGGATGGAGCCGGCTCGTCCGCGCCGTCGCGGTCGATCTCGGCGCCTAGGTCGCGGCCTCTGCGGCGGATCTCGGCCGGCTCGGCGGGGTTGTCGCCGCCTGGGGTGAGGCCGTGGGCGCGGTTGTACTCGCGGCTGGGTGATGTCCCAGCGGCGCTTAGCAGCAGCCAGCTCCTCGGTGCCGCGAGGAGGAGCACGCGGTGCGCCTCCGGGTCTGCCTCGACGGCGGCGGCGTCGGTGCCGGCGCCGGTGGTGAGCGGGGGGCTCGGCTTTGCCCGGACTTGCTCCGGCCGGGACGGGGGTGGTGGCGCGTTTGGGCCCGAGCCGGGGGCGTTGGGGTCGACGTTGCGCTCCGAGGTTGGGGCCGCGGGTGCGCGGGTTCTTGGAGGGAGCTCCTCGCCGGCCATCATGACTTGCACGACGGCGGGGGCTGGCGGGAGCGG
The DNA here is from genome assembly GCF_022539505.1 of Lolium rigidum. Classification (NCBI taxonomy): domain Eukaryota; kingdom Viridiplantae; phylum Streptophyta; class Magnoliopsida; order Poales; family Poaceae; genus Lolium; species Lolium rigidum. The sequence goes on along the minus strand of NC_061511.1, from coordinate 194,257,877 downwards.
CTGCGGCCGGCTCGCGGAGGAGGGCTGGCGCAGCGCAGCACCTGCCGCGGGTAGCGCGGCGGTGCGGCGGTGGCGACGTAGACGTCGTGGCCGCCGAAGGAGATGACGCTGCCGCCGGCTGGGAAGGGCCGGTCGGCGAAGCAGCCGGCGTTGTCGGCGACGCGGTCGAGGAGCCGAATCTCCGGATCAAGCACTGAGGCGACTCGCTCGCCGGTGGTGATGGTGAAGCCCGTCCGGATGAAGACACCGGCCGAGGATGCTGAAGGCCCCACGGTGGGCGCCAAATGTCGTGGTATCGTCACGGCATATGCCATAGGGTGGCTAATCGAAGGGGCTCTCGAGAGATCTCACGGCGGTATCCGGAAGCGGGTATGGGCACGAGCGACACGGCGACGTACCCGAGGTTCGAGGCCCTCCGGTGGAGGTAAAACCTCTACTCCTGCTAGAGTGTATATGATATCACACAGTACAATGGTGCTCCTAGAGCTGTGTCCGGCTGGCCCTGAGAGGCTAAGGGAGACGAAGGTCTCTCTCACAGGGCAGCGCTGTAGGTAGGCGAAAGCAATAAGTGATCGATCCTCCCTGCACGAGAGGGGTAGTGCGGCTTATATAGGCACCGGCACTTTACACATAAGACCCTATAGTCTACTAGCCGGCTTGGCCGGCTTCGGCTTCCGCTCCTTCCCGAGGCGGTGACGTCAGGAGCCGTTGAGGCGTCATGGCCTGTCCCATCCGGCTGCCCAGGTCAGCGGTATGGAGAGGAAGCGTCCCTGTCGCCGTCAGCCACTGTAGCCTGTACGGCGCGTCGTAAGCCATGATGGCCTGTCCGGCGCGTGGCACTATTGCTCCACAGTGCCCCGCGCTTTACGGAAGATGAAGTCAGCGTGGACTTTGGGAACCCGGATCACCAACCCGGTTCCTTCCGGTGCAAGACTCGCCGGCCTCGAGTCGGTCGAGGTACGGACCCCCGGTCGGATATGGCTTGTAGAAGCCGGCCCAGCTACGGCATTGGCGGCCGTAGCCGGGCCGACTAGGACCTAGAGCCAGCCGGCTTCCGGACCAGCCGGCCACGGCGCCCGGCCGGCTGCTCCTCAGCCGGCCTTTGCCGCGAGCCGGCCAGTGGCCAGCCGGCTGCTCTGCGTCCATTGCCCTACCCGGGGTCTTCCCCCGACATTAGCCCCCGAAGCTGGCAAGGTCCTGCGTTTAGAAGGACCTAGGCAGGTTTTCCTGGCTTCTTGAATATATTTGACGGCACTTGGAGGGGCCGACTGAGAATTTTCATTCAGCCGGCTGCGCCCTCATCCGGCTCGTTCCTGCCGGCTGCTCCCAGCCGGCCGCTTTTTACACTTGTATAGTTTTCGCTTCCTTACAAGATTTGATGGCGCCTCCGCCTTGCTGATGAATTTTGGTTCGAGTGGAACTTTTTGTCCGGCTCCGGCTTGCTGCGCGCCGGAGTCTCCGCCGCCTCGGGTCCTGCGCCCGACTTGACCGGTCTGACGCCTGGCCCGGCGGTCGGTTCGTCTGGTCACATCAATGTCCCTCCGGATTCGGTGCGGTAGTGGGCGACGTGGTGTGGCAGTTTCTGGTAACGGTAGCGGTCGTGGGCGACGTTAATGCGCAGAAGATCCGGGCGGCGTGGCCACGATCGCCACGTGGAGGCCAACTGCCGCCGCGGTCGGCTATAAATGCCGCGGGGGAGGGTACCGAGGCGGCACTTGCTCACTTCTTCTTCCTCGCGCTCCTGCCTCCATCGCTCTCCGCGCGCTCGAGCTCGCTGTTGCTCCGGCGAACGCTTCCCGCTGGCGAACTCCGGCGGGCAAATCTTCACCGATCCGCCGCCGCTACTCCATCGATCCTTCTCTGGCTCTTTGGTCCCGTCTCGGCAAAATATTGACTTCTGTCTTCATGGGGTCCAATTCCGAGAATATTTCCTATGTAGAATTTCTGAAACCAAAAATAGCAGAAAAAAGGAACTGGCACTTCGGCATCTTGTTAATAGGTTAGTCCCGGAAAATGCATAAAAATGATATAAAGTGTACATAAAACATGTAGCAATTATTATAATATAAGCATGGAACATCAGAAATTATAGATACGTTGGAGACGTATCGACGAGCACGTGTAATTCCATCCCACCAACGCAATGCATAGCCATCAAATTCTGAGGAAGCAAGGTTAATCTTCCTATCTTCAGTATAGTCATGTAGGCGCCACAACTTCTCAATTTTCATCTCCCAAGTGAGGTATTCTTCAACATCACGACCTCCTTCAAATTTGGGTATTGAGAACTTTGGCTTACTGGACCATCGTCTTGCGGTTGTGGATGGACACGGCGGGCTCCAAGTTCGACAAAGCCACAACCACGGTTACCACGTCCAACACCACGACCAGCAGCAGCAGGTTGTTCTTCATCTCTATGAACATTGTCCCCTTCTTCATGTTGTTGTTGTTGTTGTTGTTGTTGACGAATAGAGCGTTGAATATCCGTCACTTGTACTTGCATTGTAATGACGGTTTTAGTAGTGGTATCAAGCTGTAACATCCCAAATTTCAATAAAAAGAAAGTTAGAGAATTCCAAGAGAGCAAAATTTCAAACCAACAAAAACTTTTTAAATTGCATATAGTGCCATGCATAGGACTTGTGCATTTGATTGATATGCCATGATGATTGTTATTATGTGTATAAGCTAAACCCTAAAACCCTAATGTGATCATGAGAAGATCACCAACCAAATAAATCAAAAGAGAAAGAAATCAAATAAATGAAAAACCCTAAAACCCTCACATATGCCCTATGGCATTTTTATAAATTATGACCCTAGGCCAATTTGGTCTTCACCATTAGTTGAATAATGTTACTAAACACTTATTACAACTTTTGTAATCAAAAGAGCACAATTCAAATGGATTTCAAATCCAAAACTTGCTCACATATGATAATGGCCAAATCTGCCAATTATAGTCTGATCACTACTTTGAGCCCTTGCAATTCAAATTTCTCAAACTAAACCTTGCTAACTCTTTGCACATCATCCAAGACAACATCAAGGTGAACACTTTTTGTAAAGATCACCATGCCAAATTCTTTCTTGATCATTTGCTATGCTCATCCAAAGTTGCAACATTTTAATAGATGCAACAATCTCACACTTGTCAATTTTTGCAAAACTTTGAATTTAACAATTCCACCACCACACTTCATCACCTCTGGTCATTTCTAACTCAATGAAATACTCACAATTCAAAACTTGCAACCATTTGAATTGAATCAAATTTGGACAAAATTCACAAATAATCATTATGTAACTATTTGACACTATCTGAAATAGTGCTCTACACAAACCTAATCTACACCACACTACTCTAAATGGTTCCCCTGCCCCCTCTCACCCTTAATGACAAATAGAAACTCTAAGGAGGAGCTATGCATGGCATGGACATGGCCATGCCGGCCATGGACACCATGTCCACCCAACCCCTCTCTCCTTCCTTCCCCAACCACAGCCCACTGTGCTAATGCTTGCCACCACACCCTACTGGATCTCCTAGAGCAAGCCCTGGTCGAGGAGGAGCTCAACGGCCGCCGGAACACACGCGCCCAATGGTGGCCACGCCATGCGCAGACGACGTCGCGCGTGGACACTCGCGAGACGCGCCACTGGACACGCGCCGTCGGCCACCTCGAGCACGCCACTGGACCACCTCGCCACGAGTTGAGCACCGCCGCACACGTGCGCAGCCGCCAGACATGCTCTCGACCACGACCCGTGCCCGCCGGAGATGAAGAGGAAACCCCGACGCGGACACCGCCAGACACGGAAACATTGCGACCGCGTTAGGCACCGCCTACCCTAGCTGTCACCGCCCAGAGGACCCTGGCGACGCCACAAACACACCTGCGCCCTCGCCTAGCTTGATAGCTCGCCGGAGAAGACGCGCCATGGTCGACCGCATCACTGCCCCGCCACCTTCTCTCAATCCTATAAATAGCGAGTTCCCTGGAAGCAATGGAGCACACCATCGCACTCGCCACCCTTCACTGCCTCTCCACCACTCCACCACTCACTCAATCATCGCCGGAGCTACCCCAATTTGAAGATCGACGCCGCCGGTACCGGAGGTCGCCGCCGTCGATTGGAGCCGTTCCGAGGAGGAGCCGCCGGTACCGGGAGCTCCGCCGTCGTCCACAACGTCATCACGCACTACTGCCCACCCTAGGCTGGAGCCACGGTGAGTTCTCCGACCCCCTACCCTCGCCGCCGGCACGTCGGGTTCTCGCCGGAGAAGACGACGAACCTCGACCGTCCGATGCGCTTCTAATCCAACGCGCCGGTTTAAAACATACCGATTCGGTCGTTATGAGCCGGCGACGCGTGGACCCCACTGCTGTCGGCAAGCCCACGCGTACGTGGACCGTGGTGGGCTGGGCTTGAGCCGTTTTAATTCGAACTGGCCGGTTTCGTTTTCCGCCAGACCTGTTAATTCAAATTTCATTTAATCAAATCCAAATAAATTTCAATACTGCCCAAACTTTGAAATTGAATAGATTCAAATTGGCTTAACCAAATTCAATGATTGTTTGAGAAATTAAATCTTAAGAAGATTTCAATGAGAGGAAATTATTTCTCAAGAACCCTATGGAAA
>NC_061511.1:194148169-194253132 GCF_022539505.1 Lolium rigidum | reverse complement strand
CTTATTGTTAAATGTATTAACACTTGTCAAATGAAATCCATTCCCCAAATCAACAAGATACAAAAGAGATCATGTCGAAATTTCCCTAACTCACATGGCCTAACCCTAAGTGCAAAATGAGAGAGAACCTCGATCCCTCTTAGGTTTAGTTGCAATAAGGCGCGAAAATTTCCCCTGTTTTGCGATGAAATGCACATCCCATTTCTAAATCTACCCTTCGTTGTTCCTATGTTCTAGGTTATTACAACAACTTTCCCGCCGTACCCTGCGCACAGCCCATCGCGCACCTCGTCGGCCCGGCTGGCCGTGGCTTCTGCCGCTGAAAACTACTCCATCGTCCTCAGCGCACAACCGCCGCGCGCCTCGTCGGCCCGGTCGGCCTTGGCTCATGCCGCTGAAAAATCCACCGCCGTCCCCCGCGCACAGCCCGTCGCGCGCCTCGTCGACCCGGCCAGCCATGGCTCCTGCCGCTGAAAACTTCCCCGTCGTCCCCCGCGCACAGCCGCCACGCGCGTCGTCGGCCCAGCCGGCTGTGATTCTTGCCGCTGAAAAGTGAAAACTCCCCTGTCGCATCCGCGTTCAACCTGCCGCGAAGACGAAGGGCGCGACCCCTCATCGGCGGCACTGTGGAAGCGGGTGGCGAAGAAGAAGGCCTCCCCGCACTTGCACCTCCGTCCGTGGAGCCATCCCGGCACCGGTGGCCGACGTGGTGCCTCCGGCCGCAACGACGACGCCGAAGAAGAACCGTGGTGGCACATGCGGTTGGAGAGTTCACCGGCGTCGTCGTTGCGGCGGGAGGCACCACGTCGGCCGCCAGTGCCGGGATGGCTCCACGGACGGAGGTGCAAGTGCGGGGAGGCCTTCTTCTTCGCCACCCGCTTCCACAGCGCCGCCGATGAGGGGTCGCACCCTTCGTCTTCGCGGCAGGTTGAACGCGGATGCGACATGGGAGTTTTCACTTTTCAGCGGCAAGAATCACAGCCGGCTGGGCCGACGACGCGCGTGGCGGCTGTGCGCGGGGGACGACGGGGAAGTTTTCAGCGGCAGGAGCCATGGCCGGCCGGGTCGACGAGGCGCGCGACGGGCTGTGCGCGGGGGACGGCGGTGGATTTTTCAGCGGCAGGAGCCAAGGCCGACCGGGCCGACGAGGCGCGCGGCGGTTGTGCGCTGAGGACGACGGAGTAGTTTTCAGCGGCAGAAGCCACGGCCAGCCGGGCCGACGAGGTGCGCGATGGGCTGTGCGCAGGGTACGGCGGGAAAGTTGTAAGCGGCAGGAGCCATGGCTGGCCGGGCCGACGAGGCGCGCGGCGGGGCTCCAAGCCTAGGCACAACGGCCTTGGCTTCGGCCGGACCACGCCGGGAGGAGAGCGGGATTCACGGGGGCTCGGGCAAGGTCGGGAGAAGCCTCCATGGCCGGAGCGCTGGCCGAAGACGCCAGCGGCGGTGAGGCGGGTTGCGTTCTAATGGTACAGCCGTACGGGAAATTTACCTCCGTCGTGGACTATTGGGCTAAGAAGTAGGTACTGGCTTTAATTATATCTACCTAAGTGGACATAGTCACTATTCAGTCACTGTTTGGAACAGAGCTACATGGTGAATACGTAGTTGAATACCTTGTCATTGTTGGAGCACGCTGAACTTGATTGGTCCAAAAAAAAAGAGTATCTGGACCCGAGATCAGAAACGGTTTTCCGCTACCCAGCGTACTTAATTAGTCCTTCAAACAAGGACATTGACTACACTTACTGGTATTCTTGTAGCTTCACTTAGCTACCTGGCATTATGTTTCTCTTGGTATACAGCCATTTTATCCAACCATGATGGTCAATCAGTTCTTTCTCAGTATATCTCGAGTTATAGCTTTGATCATGTTTAATGCTGAAAGGAGCCACTGATTTATTATACTAGGATTTTAACGCACGGCGTATGCATGTGTTCAGCACAAGTTTCATGCTTGAGATCTTCGTGGCATTAGCTTGTTTCGTACTAGCCTCTAGAAGAAGTTAACAGCGGAATACTAAGAAGTATGGAAAATACAAGTAGGGGTAGAGGATAACTAAGGTTGACAGGGCAGAGGTGGTAACAAGAGACTTGAGGGATTGGATTGTTCCTAAAGATTTAGCTTTTGATAGGACAACATGGAAATCAGCGATTCATCTTCTTGTTTTGGTTCCTTATGTTTACGTTGAGTTTCATATCTCGGGTATCCCAACTTAGGTAGAAAAAGGCTTTAATATTGCTTTAACATTATTGATGCCCCATTGTGGTCGTTGTTGTAACAACGAGTTGATGGATCGATCTCATTGCACAACATAAACCCGAAACAAGAAAAATGAAAAGTTTATGTGAGATTTTTGTGGGACAAGTGGAACATTACACAAAAGCCTACTTAATTTTTTGTTTGCTGGGATAATAGAGTTGGTGAAAGTGGGATAAGTGGATGATTAAGTTGGTGGGAGGCGGACGATGGTTCCTAATGTAGGTACAATATAAAAAATAGTCACAAGATGGTGCAACATCATATAGAAACCTCGGATTTAACTTGATATTTTCTTGATAAAGAAAATATATTAATATTGTGAAGATACTAATTACACCTATCCTCTACATCAAGATAGTGCCCTAATGGGATACGGACGCGCACATACAAAAAGTTAAAAAAAGAGAAAGAAAAACTACAGAAAATATCCCGCTACAATTATCTATTTCTTGTACCAACCGACCAAACACTATCAAGACAATGCAAACCCATCTTCTCCAAAAGTAACATCTTCAAAAAACGAACAATGCACAAACGTCATTATTGTCTTGATCATAGATCACAAGTTTTACCGAGGAGAAAGTAAAGTATATGCTCACAAAACAATACCTTCAACAAGATTATTGCCAGGCACAAGCCATTAAGGCAAGATCTTGGGTTTTCACCCTGCAAGTTTAGACTGATTTTCTCATGTGCCGTTGTTCCCACTTTCCGATGCCGATGCTTCAAGCCACGAATCACCAAGCAAAAACCCTTATCGCAACCAGGAATCGAACCACCATTACCAGTCCTAAGATCTCGGCTTCCATGTCATTCTCCGTGACTGACTTCACCTTGGAACTAAAGGCATGTCTCATGATGGCAACAAATTGCGGATCTTCGCATCACTCCCTCTTGTTGAGAGTAAAAATATGGTGGAAATACTTTACCAACAAAGAAGTTTGCATAATCAGCAAACCAATGAGATGCAAATCTAGCACTAGACACATTTATATTATCAATTCGTTTATTCGCAAAACTATCATTGATAGAAATAGAATCCGAAGGAATATTTTCCATCCTAGATAAGTGATCAGCTACAGGATTGTCTTCACCTTTCCTATCAACAATGTGTAAGTCAAATTCTTAAAGTAAAAGAACCAATCTTATTAGTCTAGGCTTAACATCTTTCTTATTCATAAGATATTTAATAGATGAATGATCAAAGTGCACAATGACATTAGAATAAACAATATAAGGTCTAAATTTATCACATGCAAATATCACAACTAATTTTTTTCAATAGTATTATAATTTCCTTGAGCACCATCAAGTGTTTACTAGCATAGTAAATAACATTTAAACCTCTTATCAACTCGTTGGCCTAACACAACGCCAACTGCATAATCACTTACATCCCACATAATTTGAGAAGAAAATTTTCAACCGAGATATCACGCGTTTCTTGTACATATAAGCTGACATTAGGGACCCATCATCCTACCACGTTAACAAGGCGGCAGGGTATCGAAAGAAAAGGTAAAGTAGCCAGAAATTAGGGGTCAAAAAATGAAAGAAAGGAAACGTTTATCGTTCAGAGAGGCTGCCATGCGGGACCTATGAGCCAGCAACTTCCTCAGCGTTAACCATGCGGCAGGAGATCAAAAGAAAAAGGTAAGTAGCCAAAAATTATGGATCAAAAAAATCCAAGAAAGAAAACATTTATTGTATAGAGAGGATGACATATTGGCCCATTTTTCACCAGCGTCCTCAATGTTTCAAAGGGGTCAAAAAAAATCCAAGAAAGAAAATATTTATCGTTCAAAGAGGCTGACATCTGGGACCAATGAGCCAGCAGCGTCCTCAACGTTAACCAGACGGCAGGATATCGAAATAAAAAAAGCAAGTAGCCAGAAATTAGGGGTAAAAAAATCTAAAAAAGGAATCATTTATCGTTCAGAGAGGCTAACATATGGGACCCATGAGGCAGCATCGTCCTTAACGTTAACCAGGCGGTAGGAGATCGAAAGAAAAATGCAAATAGCTAGAAATTATGGGTCAAAAATAAATCCAAGAAAGGAAACGTTTATTGTACATGGAGGATGACATATGGGACCCCTGAGCCAGTAGCATCCTAAATATTTCAAAGTCGGCAGGGGATCGAAATAAAAGGTAAGTAGCCAGAATTTAGGGGTAAAAAATCAAAGAAAAGGAAATATTTGTCGTTCAAAGAGGATAACATGCGTGACCCATGAGCCAACAACATAAACGACTCGATCGGAGAACGTGGATGAGAGGGCGCGATCGGAAAAAGATGCGCTAGCGACACTGCCATCTAGGCCCTACCCTCTGTAGGGGTGCGGATTTGCGTTGACTTAGCCGGAGCACCCTCGAATTCATCATGCACCACGTCATGGGCCAACATGCGCGCCGTTTTTCCCGATTCTGTGGTGCTAGATGGCGTCAAAAGCAAGAAAAAAAAGTTTTGAGATGCACCACAGAAAGAGCAAAATTGCCGGGGATGGTGAATCAACAACCACGTTAAGACCTCAACTTCATCGCTCATGGCGAATTTTTTTGTAGTGTCGTCAAAAAAGTATCTTGATAATCCCCAAGTGCAGGGAATCACCATAGTACAATTCAATAAGTATTTTAATGTCGAACTCACGAGGAGCTGAAGGTAAACTATCTATTCTCTAAAGCCCTATAACCCACTTATATGGCCCTTCGTGAAAAGCAATGAACCAGAGTGTGCAAGGTACTTTTTACTATTAACTAGAAAAGTGTAAAGTGTTGAAAATAATTGCAGAAAGTAAAACAAGTAAAATTAAGTAAGGTGAAGTAACTCAAGGGAGCAACTGTTTTGGAAAATTGTTATTTCATTTGTTTGGTTTTCACAATTAGTGAAGCTCTGTGATGGTCTTTTTTGTGTTTCGTCTAGAGAGGAGCCATAAATAGGTGCATCCATAAGCATGTGTAAATTCACCCCTAGTGGTTGATCTAAGGCCGTTAATACGAGCAAACAAAGGAATTATTAAGACATAAAGTCCAACCACCACTGTAAGTTTCAAGGTCCCCACAATAATATCCTCGTTAATTAACCATTAATTAATATAACATGCATATCTAAGACTTGGGACACGATTTCTGTCAAACTCCGGCTATCCCTCCTCCTATCATCATGCAACGGGGAAAACCTTATTCATTCCCCAACATATGTGTGCACTCATATATCAGTACATAAGATCATCATAGAAGATAACATATACTTATATTCAACCATCAACAAACTATGTCGCAATTGCCATAAACAAGTCGCTACTCAAACAAAGACATAGATGTACAATAGATCATGGGAAAACGGTTGATTGCATCACACATCATTTTGCCAAGATGTTACAAAGGGTTAGATGGAGGATGTTGCGGTAGGTGTTGATGAATATGTTGATGATGACCTTGCCAGAGGAGTGTGGAGTCCACCAGAGGAGATTCCGGGAGCGTTTCCCCCTCTGATCTCAGCGACGGCGGCCTGCTGACTCTCTGCTTATGTGTTTTTGATCTATGCATCCGTATGTTCTAAGATTGCATCGGGGGACCTTTATATATGTGTGTTTAGGTCAAGACCATTAGGTATGGCTTTGGAAGAACGGTTGCGGACGCTCGAGGAGGGAAAGAGGTGGTGTGGCACGGCCAGGGGTGGTGGCCACGCCACTTAGGCTCTTTCATCCTTCAGGCCTCTCTTAGTGAAATTCCAGGACCCCAGAATGTTCATCTTCGCGAAATATCAATCCTCAAAAAATCCCAAGTCCATTTGACTCCGTATAGGTCAGTGAAAGTAGAAAATACGCAAAACAGAGAATCCCTATTCTGTCGAGTTATAACCAAAATTTGGGGATCATCAAATCCCCCCAAAAAATATAAAAAATGGATGTAACAATATAAAATATGCAAATATGTGGGAATATGTGGCAATAAACTACAAAGTTCATGTATGCATTTTACATGCATCAACCCCTTTCACCTTCTCGTCCATTGGCTTTGGAGGCTCTAGCTTCTCTCTTTTGCTCAGTCTCAACAACCTTTTTCATCATTCTAGCCGTTCCTTCTTTCTCCTCTAAGATTTTCGCCTCAATTGGAGCAGTTTATCCAAATGGGTTGCTGGAAGATCCAAGATAATAGGAAGCCAAAATAAGTTTTGGAATGTTAGGTGGAGAACAGATATGGGCTCAACAAATAAAGGATCCTGAGATATTGGAGGAAGTATTCTCTCGAGCTAGAGGAAGAACAAGAAGGGATGTGGCACGGTGAGAATGGGGTTTTTTCCCGTCCCCTCACGTTATTTATAGTGGCTTACCAGAGAAGGCGAGTGTTGGATCCTACGGTAGGTACGCAAGGGTCGCATCGTTGGATTACCGCCACGTGTCCTAGGTCTTAAGCGGCAAAATCACCGCCAAGGTGCTTTTACTGTTGAAATCACCTACATCCAGGAAAGTTATCTGTGCTGGAATTTATGCCCTGGATTTTAGGAGATTCTCAGTATAACCTTTCCATGGAAGACATGCAAAATCCACGAGATGACTGTTGGTAGAATCTGACCGTTGAAGTCAGGACGATGAAGTTTCCGACTAAGTTTGGTCGGCGATATGAAGTTTGGAGTCCTTCAAGATTCTTTGTTGAACGTTCCGAGTAAAGACAAAGACATATGCGTAAGATGAATTGGACAGAAGAATGGTGAATCTCGGAGTACTCCGGGGCTACTATTGTGGATATGTGTTGTGGATATGCTAACTAGGTATACCACATCAAGGTCTAAATTCTGGCAAGCCCGGGTGACCCACATATGGTGATAAGGACATCCCTACCAATCCACTACCTCCGTCATTACAAGATGAAGACGATGCTGCTGCAAAGCTCAAGTCCAATGAAGTCAAGATTGGACCCATTACAAGGGTTCGTGAGAAGCTACTAAAACAACAGGTGAATTTGTTCCTAAATGGAACTTTGATTGATGAGAACTTTATACTGCCTAAGTCTTGTTACTTATGTATGATCGGATACAAAGATGGAGCAAGCATCGCACGAGGAGAAGAGGAGCAGCTAGACGTGAAGCTGGACATGGATCTGGTCATGAAGCTGGACAAGAAGACATCCAATGGACGTGCGAGGGAGGAGAGGGAGGCATGTGCGAGGGAGTAAGACGATGTCCAGACCGGTGCCACGCCCGGTCGGCCGTCACGCCGGACGGCCAGGTCCCATGTCCGGTCCAACCGGCCCCCACGCCGGGTGAGCCCGGCACCCGCCGGATCCTGCGCTGGTGCCAACCGGGGAGGTATACTGTGTGACACCGCCTTGGCCTGATCATGGTCCGGTCCCAGGCCCGGTCCAAACCGGACCGGCCGGTCCCTGGCCCGGTCGATCGGCCTCCAGGACGGCCGTGTCCGAGTCAGTCTCGACTAGATCCCGATCTGGGTCGGTTTTTAATGTATTTTCTCGACTTCTGGTCATCCTGAACCCCTATATAAGTGCCTAGGATGCCCCCAAATTAGGTTTAGACCACGTTTAAGATAAACCCTAGTTCATAGTTGATTGCTTTGCAACTCTATTGAATCTCTACACCAATTCGCATCGATTTGGTGTTTTGTTACTGAAAGTCTTGTGTGATATGCTGTTCCATTGGGAATTAGACGGTTGCAACTTACCGCTCCGTGGTCGGAGGCTACGTCCGCAAGTGTGTGGAGTTGCGAATATCTTGCAGGGTTGAGAGATGTTGCATTGGTGACAGGAATCGATCGAGAGATTCGTCAGCGTCATACAAGTTATCATCCACTTCATCATCGTGTATCTCCGATGTGTTCATTGTGTGTTCATCACCACCCCCGTCGCTTACTGAGAAGATCGGGCAACCCCTTATCATCATGGTATCAGATTTCAGCGTTTCCTCGGTAAGCCATCTACAATCCACCCCATAGTTGAGTTGTGAGTGTTTCCTATCCAGAAAAATACATAAAAAGTTAGGTTTAGGGTTTGCCATAGCCTTAGATTGCATCAATTTTGAGTTTTAGTTGCTTTTCGTAGTTGTTTTTGCATATCTTTTTCTTCCTTTTAGTACATTGTCTAGGGTTTGTGTTTACATATCATCTAGTTTTCGGTTTTTGTTCCTCCGAGTACACATATCATACAGTTTGCTTGTTCCCAACCATAGACACAGCCTTTCGATATAAGTGACTAGGAACTTCCCCAGAAGAGACTAGTTTTACCGCTCGATAGGCTGCTCATTAGGGTTTTGGTGTTTTGCATTATCTGTTGGCCATGTTACAAGGAGTTGAGTAATAAAATAAATTAAAAAAGAAGCAAAAAGAGCTACATGTGTTGCGTGTCATAAAAAGAAAATCCAAAAAGAAAAGTGAAGTGCTAGTAGAATCAAGTGAAGGCGTAAGTTTACTTTCCTGCACCTGTAGTTGAGCAATCTTGTGCCTGTCCCGTTGAGCTTTGCTAGCGTCTCTCAAGTGCTTTGCAACCTATTTCATCCATATAGTTGAATTGCCACATTTATCACCTTGTGTGAGTATCTTTGGTTGTCTACGGTCAGCGCTAGAGCATGTTATTGGTGCAAATAGGTAGCCCACCTACAGCCCCACATATATCCTGCTTTGTCGTGTGATTGTTCTTATACCCTTGGTATTCGCTTCGCTAAACCCGTGCACTAGTTTGTCAATCCAAGTGGTAAGCAATACTAATTCACTTAGGAGAGGTAAGATTTACTTTTTCTTATCAGTTTTGAGTGAGTTGTAAGAGTACCACCACATATTTTTGTTTTAGTGCACTAACCTACTAACCATGTCTTCTAGTGATGCTAAAATTGTTAACCAGAAACAGAAGGATCAAGCTGATGTTATGACTTGGAGGGAGTATGAAGCCCTTCGTAATGAGATGCGACGTGAATTTCGCGAACAGGACGAAGGACTTACTGCTGAGATTCAAAAGGTCCCTACGAAGCTTGTGTCAACACCCGGATTTTTAAGTCCGGATGCCTATTATGTCATACATCGCAATCCCAGGAATATTGTTGTTGCGAGGCATAATAGTTAAGTATCACAGTCATCATTCATTACAAACCATAATGTCTTACAAATTGGAATCACATGATCCATATTACACGAATAGTTGATCTATCGATCAACGAACAAACACAAGTTCATAGCGGAAGCGTAAGATACAAGGACTCTTAAGTCCACAGGTCAACGCTTGACGTCGGAAGACTCCTAGTTGTCGTAGGCGTCCTGCTGATCATCTCCTTGTTCATCTTCATACTCTGGCCAGTTGAATAGCCAGGGACAAAGCCGTGAGTACTTCATGTACTCGCAAACTAATACTAATGTAAGTGCTAGACATTTCTAGTAAGGTTTGCTAAGCTCTAGTTTATTTGCAGAAAGCCAATTCTAGTTCACCAATATTTGAGTAAAACCTTATTCATGTGCTAACTAACTCAAGTGGGAACATTAGTGTCATTCCCACCATTCAGGTGGTGATTTCAATTCAATTCACCACAAGTCATTTCACCATCTCATTTCAACATCATTTTCAAGAATTTGACATCGAAAACTGTATGGCCTTTCCAACCGCCCGTAACCGTGGACGCGGCTAATCGAATAGATTGACACTCTGCAGAGGTTGCACACTTGTGCCACAACATTTGATTTCATCCGTCGGGAATACCCCGAATCATCGTAACACAGTACGCGGATCATCAACCATAACCTTTCACTTACAAATCCTAGTATGGGCACCTCTCCCCATGAGCTTGGCCTCCCAGTGAAGACCAACTCGTCAACCCGGGAACCGCACGTGGCTTGGCCGTACAATTCACCTCAATTTCACATCATTTCTCAACAACGGAGGCAGCCTCAAGCGTAACCCCTATGACGTGTGTTCAGAGGGAACCCATACTAAGATGCATAAACTTCCAGTTAAGCCCTACCCATAATCAGGTATTGTGGGGGTACTCAATATTGGAAAGGTATCGCATTCAAACCAATATCATGTTTATCAAAAATCACCATCTTCTCTTTGGTCATATTCACCTTCAAAAATCATTCAATGGAATGCTTCATCATTCCAAGGTTTCAAAACTCAATTCAAGTCACATTGTTCCCATCTAGAGTAGTCGGGTTTTATTCATTAGCACTAGCTCTAAATCATGAGGGGTGCTATCTTGCCTTGCTTGAGTAAGACTAACTTTACTACTCTAGTAAACCTCTTTTCATTGACCAAAGTTAACTATAAAAGTAACTTCTTGAGAAAACAAGTAAAGACTTGTAATGTATAAACTTGGTATAGGCTTATGTAAGAAAAGGTAAGATTCATGGTGCCTTGCCCCAAGGGGCTTTGCACTTTTCAAGAATATTAGCTTGCCTTGGTAGTTCTCAAAATTCTCCTCCTCCTCCTCTTGGTAGCAACCTTCTTCTTCCGTGTACTCTCCGGTGCTAGCGTCTAAATTTAAATACGAGTATAATCACTCAACTAATTCAATGGCTATTCCATACATCACATATAATCACACAAACTATTCTATGCACACAATTAATCTAATTAGGGTGCATGGGTTGTGTTGCTTGAGGGGATTTAATTTCCTTTTATTTAATATGTAAATGATAGTTTTCATAGGGTTCTTGAGAAATAATTTCCTCTCATTGAAATCTTCTTAAGATTTAATTTCTCAAACAATCATACATGAACTTATATTGACTTAAGTCAAACATTCATCATCATCATTTGAGAACATGATTTAAATGAGGTAGACCACCTCATACCATTTAATAATGCTACATATGATTTAAATCTCCAAGCAATTCATATAAGTGAGTTTGGCCAGGGGTCCAAACATCACACGAATTCATTTGAGACAAGGTTTAAATGAAGTATAGTACTTCATATGATCTACTTAATAGTTTTGGACAATATCAACTACATAAACTAGCCATATTATCCATTAATTAAACTAGGGCATGATCATGCAAAGTTACCACACCATTTTCTTGCAAAAACAATTAGTGTAAGTCAAATGTGAGCTATTAGAGTTGGAATTAACTTAATATCTCTTTTAGTTGATTTTTAATAATTATCTGAATAGGGAAAAGTCCCTGCCTTCTTCTTTTTATCAGATTAATTCTACAACAAATTTTGAGATGGGACCAGTGGCATTTTGTAGATCTTTTTACTAGCTTTCCAACCATATAAAATTCATTGAATTTGGTTAAGCCAATTTGAATCTATTCAATTTCAAAGTTTGGGCAGTATTGAAATTTATTTGGATTTGATTAAATGAAATTTGAATTAACAGGGCCGGCGGGAAAACGAAACTGGGCCAGTTCGAATTAAAACAGCCCAGTCCAGCCCACCACGGTCCACAGACGCGTGGGCTTGCTGACAGCGTGGGGTCCACGCGTCAGCGGCTCATAACGACCGAATCGGTATGTTTTAAACTGGCGCGTTGGATTAGAAGTGAATCGGACGGTCGAGGTTCATCGTCTTCTCCGACGAGAACCCGACGTGCTGGCGGCGAGGGTAGGGGGTCGGAGAGCTCACCGTGGTTCCAGCTAGGGTGGGCAGTGTGCGTGATGACGTTGTGGACGACGGCGGAGCTCCTGGTACCGGCGGCTCCTCCTGGAACGGCTCCAATCGACGGCGGCGACCTCCGGGTACTGGCGGCGTCGATCTTCAAATTGGGGCAGCTCCGGCGATGATTGAGTGAGTGGTGGAGTGGTGGAGAGGCAGTGAAGGGTGGCGAGTGCGGTGGTGTGCTCCGTTGCTTCCAGGGAACTCGCTATTTATAGGATTGAGAGAAGGTGGCGGGGCAGTGATGCGGTCGACCATGGCGCGGCTTCTCCGGCGAGCTATCGAGCTAGGCGAGGGCGCAGGTGTGTTCGTGGCGTCGCCACGGTCCTCTGGGCGGCGACAACTAGGGTAGGCGGTGCCTAACGCGGTCGCAATGTTTCCGTGTCTAGCGGTGTCCGCGTCGGGGTTTCCTCTTCGTCTCCGGCGGCGGCGGGCACGGGTCGTGGTCGAGAGCATGTCTGGCGGCTGCGTACGTGTGCGGCGGTGCTCAACTCGTGGCGAGGTGGTCCAGGGCGTGCTCGAGGTGGCCAGACGGCGCGTGTCCAGGGCGCGTCTGCGAGTGTCCACGCGCGACGTCGTCGGCATGGCGTGGCCACCACTGGGCGCGTGTGTTTCGGCGGCTGTCGAGCTTCTCCTCGACCAGGGCTTGCTCTAGGAGATCTAGTAGGGTGTGGTGGCAAGCATTGGCACGGTGGCCAGGGTTGGGGAAGGAAGGAGAGAGGGGTTTGGTGGACATGGTGTCCATGGCCGGCATGGCACTATATGCAATTTAAAAAGTTTTTGTTGGTTTGAAATTTTGCTCTCTGGAATTCTATAACTTTCTTTTTATTGAAATTTGGGATGTTACAAACCCTTCCCCCTTACAAAAGATCTCGTCCCGAGATCGAAAAGAAAGTTAGGTACTAAAGAGATCTGGGTACTCCTTTTTCATGAAGTCTTCGCGTTCCCATGTGGCTTCATCCTCGTATGATTGCTCCATTGTATCTTCGAAACTTGATGCTTCGGGTGCGGGTGGTTCGGTAAGCTTCCTCCGAGATGCGAATCGGCACTTCGCGGTATGTCAAGTCCTTGTTGATATCCACCGATCGGTGATCGATGTTCTTGAACACTTCGGTCTTCTCAGGGACTTCAAGGCACTTCCGGAGGAGTGAGATATGAAACACGTCGTGCACAGCAGACATTTCTTCAGGCAACTCCAGTTGATAAGATACTTCACCTCGGCGGCTGAGGACTTTGAAAGGTCCGAAATATCGGGGTGCGAGCTTTCCTTTCAGTTGAAACCTTTGCATTCCTTTCAAGGGGGATACCTTGAGATAGACGAAGTCTCCGATCTCGAAGGTCATCTCCCTACGTCTCTTGTCGGCGTAGCTCTTCTGTCTTGATTGCGCCGTCTTGAGGTACTCGCGAATCTTGTGCACTTTCTCTTCGGCTTCACGAAGAACATCCGGGCCAAAAACTTGGCTTTCTCCGACTTCCGACCAGTTCAGGGGGGTACGGCATTTCCTTCCGTACAAGGCTTCAAAGGGGGCCATCTGCGAGGCTAGCTTGATAGCCGTTGTTGTAAGGTAAGGTAGCGTCTTCCCACTTGGATCCATATTCCAGTACACATGCTCTCAGCATGTCCTCCAGTATCTGGTTGACTCTCTCAGTCTGTCCGTCGGTCTGAGGGTGATAGGCGGTGCTGAAATTTAGACGGGTTCCTAGGCCTTCATGCACTTTCTGCCAGAATCTTGAGGTGAACTGTGATCCTCTATCTGACACTATTGATTTAGGGGTTCCGTGGAGGGCGACTATTCTGGAGATGTATAGTTCGGCTAACTTTGGGCCTTGGTAGGTGGTCTTGATGGCGATGAAATGGGCGACTTTGGTCAATCTATCGACAACTACCCATATTGAATCATTGCCTTTGCTGGATTTGGGCAGTCCGGTGATAAAGTCCATTCCTACGGAGTCCCATTTCCATTCTGGAATCTGCAGTGGTTGCAATAGTCCGGCTGGTCGTTGATGTTCTGCCTTGACTCTTTGACAGATGTCACACTTGGCGATGTAGCTGCCAATTTCTCTCTTCATTCCATGCCACCAGAATTGCTCCTTCAGGTCTTGGTACATCTTGGTACCTCCGGGGTGGATTGAGTAAAGGGTGTCATGGGCTTCTTGCAGGATGACTTGCTTCAAGTCTGAGTCCGATGGTACGCAGAGGCGTTCTTTGTACCAAAGAACTCCGGCTTCATCTATGGTGAATCCGGGGGCTTTTCCTGCGGCTATCTGTTTCTTGATTCCATCGATGCTAGCGTTGTCCTTCTGGGCTTCCTTGATCTGGCTAACCAAGGTGGGTTGCAGTTCTATGCTGGCTAGGAATCCTTCACTAACAAGTTCAAGTCTGACCTGTTCAAACTCTTGATGCAAGCTGGGCTGTTCGATTGCGAGCATGGAGTTCAACTAACACGGCAGTCTACTCAAAGCATCTGGTGGTAGTGAATCTCCATGTCGTAATCCTTGATCAATTCGATCCATCGGCATTGTCTCATGTTTAGCTCCTTCTGGGTGAAGATATATTTCAGGCTTTTGTAGTCGGAGTAGATCTCGCATCTATTACCCATGAGGTAATGACGCCAAACTTTCAAGGCTAAAACCACGGCTGCAAGCTCGAGGTCATGGGTTGGGTAGTTCTATTCATGCTCGCTTTAGTCTGTCTTGAAAGGTAGGATACAACCTTGTCTTCTTGCATAAGCACACATCCAAGGCCAGTCTTGGAGGCGTCGCAATATACGTCAAAGGGCTTTGCGATATCGGGCATGATCAGGATTGGGGCTGTTGTCAGTCTACTCTTGAGCTGTTGAAAGCTCTCTTCACATTTGTCGGTCCACTCAAACTTCTTGTCCTTCTTCAGCAGTTGGGTCATGGGTCGAGCGATGCTCGAAAAACCTTCTACAAATCTGCGGTAATATCCGGCTAATCCAAGAAAAGCGCGGACCTCGGTCTGGGTGGTTGGGGCTTGCCATTCCATCACTGTCTTGATCTTGGCGGGATCTACGGCAATTCCTCCAACCAAAACTCACACTTGCTGAACTTAGCATACAACTTGTGTTGTCTAAGGGTTTCTAGGACAGTCTCCAAATGTTGTTCATGTTCCTCTTCGGACTTGGAGTATACGAGAATGTCATCGATGAAGACCACGACAAACTTGTCCAAAAAGTTCATGAAGATCTTATTCATGAGATTCATGAAATAAGCGGGGGCATTGGTTAGTCCAAACGACATGACGTTGTACACGTACAACCCATATCTGGTGGTAAAGGCAGTTTTTGGAATGTCGGTGGCTCGGATTTTCAGCTGATGGTATCCAGTTCTAAGATCTATCTTGGAGAAAACTTTGGGTCCGGTGAGTTGATCAAACAAGTCTTCTATCTTGGGTAGGGGTATTTGTTTTTGATGGTGACATCGTTAAGCTTACGATAGTCCGTACATAAACGATTTGCACCATCCTTTTTGTCCACAAACAAAACTGGGGATCTCCAGGGGGATGCACTTGGTCTAATCAGACCTTTGGCTAACATGTCATCTATCTGTTTCTTCAGCTCCACAAGTTCGGTTGCGTTCATGCTATAGGCTCTCTGGGCTATGGGTCCAGTTCCGAGGATTAACTCGATGATAAACTCGATATCCCTATCCGGGGGCATACCAGGTAGATCATCCGGAAATACATCAGGGTAGCGACAAACGACCCTGATTTGATCCAGAGTTGGCTTGGATACACTTTGGTTGCAGGTAAATTTTCTGGGTAGTCTTTCAGAGACATGTTCCACTACGATACCGGTGCTGCTAGTCATGGTTATGGCTTTCTTGGCACGGTCTATCAATCAATTGTGTTTTGACATCCGAGTCCATTCCTAGGACAACTTCCAAACCTTTGGTTCCCAAAATGATTAGATTGGCATAGAAATCTACATCATGGATTTTGATTGGTACATTTTTGCAAAATTTTCCGGCTTTGGTGGTTGATCCGGGGATTTGAACTATCATAACATGCTTCAAACCGAGGGGTTGAATTTTACTTGTTGATGCAAAGTCTTTGGTGACAAAAGAATGAGATGCTCCGGAATCAAACAACACTCGGCAGGGATGTGGTTGACGAGAAAACATACCCAGTACAACATCTGGTGCTTCCTGGGCTTCTTCAGCGTTCATGTGGTAGAGGCGGCCGTTGCGGTTATTGGGGTTGTTGGGGGCGAACATCTTGCCGGTGGAGACACGGCGTTGCTGCTGAGCAGGTGCTGCGGTGTTGCCGGCGAGCTTGGCGAGACGCTTGGGACACTCGTTGGAGTAGTGCCCCAATACACCACACTCATAACAAGTGATGGTGGTCTTGTCCTTGTTCGCAACGGGAATGGCGTTGCTTCCGGTTCTGGGGGCAGTGTTGGTGTTGTTGTTGTTGTTGGGGGGGGCTCTGGGCGGAGCGCGGTTGTAGTTGTTGTTGTTGTAGTTGTTGTTGTTGTAGCCTCCTGGCTTGGAGTTTCCTCCACTCCGGTTCTGATAACCGGGGCGCGAGTTCTGCGTCTGGGGTCTGTTGTTATTGCCTCTCGGAGTGAAACCTCCGCTTGAGCTAGGGCGATACTTCTGGGTGTGGCTAGATCCACTCTGGTTCATCATGCGGCGCTTGCGGTTCTCATTGTCTTGGTTTAGCTTGCCCTCCATCTGGATGGCGGAGTCGACAAGGGCTTCAAGGTCGGCGAAGGGGATGTTGACGAGGACGATCCGCATCTCATCATGCGGTCCGTTCAGGAACCTCTCCTTCCTCTTCTCAACCGTGTCGGTCTCATCGGGGCGTACCTCGACAGGTGTAAGAAACTTGTCGCGGTATTCTACCACCGTCATGCGACCTTGTTTCGAGTTCACGGAACTCATCTCTCATCTTTTTGATAAGACCCGGGGGTACATGGTACTTGCTGAACTTTAGCTTGAAATCCTCCCAAGTCATGAACCGACCTCCGTTCATGGCACGGGTGCTTGTCCACCAAGCGCGGGCTGGTCCAGCGAGATAGTGGGTTGCAAACAAGACCTTCTCGTTGGCTTCCACTCCGGCTACTTCCAGGTTGTTCTCCATAGTCTGGAGCCAGTCGTCGGCATCGAGGGGTTCCTTAGTCTTGCTAAACACCGGAGGGTTGGTGTTCTGGAAGTTCTTGAGCTTGGATCCGGGGTGGTCATGATTTCCAGGGCCTTGATTGGCAATGTTCTGCAAGGCTGCGATGTTGGCTTGGCGTTCAGCTCTTTCGGTTTCCCTATCGGCAAGCAGGGTTTGCAGCAGTTGCATCATCACATCGTTGGTGCGATTGGGAGGGGCCATCTGAAGATAGAGAAGATCATGAGATAAGAGGGAACATTTCTATGGTTTATTTTGGGTAAGTTTGAAAACATTTGAAACTTGTAATCTTTTCATGACAGACATAACATTCATTCATTCATTCAACACATAGTACAAACTAGCACACTCATACTCCAATGGTTTTAAGAACCATTCTCATGCTACGATACAAAGGACGGGGTACAACTCACACCTACATAAGTGAAACTAGTGCAACTACTCCTCATCCTCGACGTCGATCGGGACGTACTCATCGGGTCCTGCCTCCAGGAACTCGTAGTCCTCCTCCTCGGTGAACTCGTCCTCCTCAAAGTCGTCGTCGTCGCTCGGGAAGGCTCCTCCTCCCTGAAGGTCGATACCTCCGTCGTCATCCTCCATCTCTCCGAGCTGATCCTCCTGGGCCTTGACAGTGGCCTCAAGTGACGCGATCTTGGCGCGAAGGCGCACAATCGTAGCGTCCTTCTTGGCACGCTGCTGGCGAAGGCTCTTGCGGTCGTTGTTGAGTAGCTTGATCGCCTCACCATGCTCGATGATGTGAGCATGGGTCTGGTTCGCGTAAGCGCGAGTGGCGTCGAGGTCCTTCTGAGTCTGATAGAGCATGAAGTACAGGTGCTCAGCATGGTGCCTCAACTCCGGGTGTGGCTGCAGCTCCATGGGCACTCCCATGGCATCACGCCTCACGAGATGCGCGAAGCGCGAAGCGAGGATGCGCACCACGTTCTGTCCACAGAGGCGTGCAAGTGCCTCTTGAAGGCCACGTGCGATTCCATCGAGCCAGTTGCTCTCGCGGAAGGAGAAGAGGATCCTCTCTGAGGTGGGAGGCTCCATCTTGCCCCTCAAGTCGGCAGTGATCACCCACTGCAACTCTCCTCCGGGCGTGTCGTCCAACTGAATCCCGTGGAACTCGGGGTGTGGGCGCCCAAGGAAGTCAGAGACGGCGTTGAGGTCGTGCTCGAAGATCAAGCTCCCTCCGTTCCCAAGCTGGTAAAACTTGGTGTTGATGGGTTCATTCGGCTCCATCTAAAAGAGAATTGGATGAGTAAGTTAGAGAGTGCAAAGTGTGGCAAAATTTTAAGTAGATTCAAACAAGATAGAGCATGATTCATCAAATTTTGGCAAAGTCTCAAAGGCAAGAGTGTAAGTAAATTTTCACAAATATTCTCTTCATTTGATTTTCAAAGTTAAGTTTTTCAGAACGCCCATTCTAACTAAGGTCTTCTAAGGTCAAACAATGGCTCTGATACCAACTTGTCAACACCTGGATTTTTAAGTCCGGATGCCTATTATGTCATACATCGCAATCCCAGGAATATTGTTGTTGCGAGGCATAATAGTTAAGTATCACGAGTCATCATTCATTACAAACCATAATGTCTTACAAATTGGAATCACATGATCCATATTACACGAATAGTTGATCTATCGATCAACGAACAAACACAAGTTCATAGCGGAAGCGTAAGATACAAGGACTCTTAAGTCCACATGCCAACGCTTGACGTCGGAAGACTCCTAGTTGTCGTAGGCGTCCTGCTGATCATCTCCTTGTTCATCTTCATACTCTGGCCAGTTGAATAGCAAGGGACAAAGCCGTGAGTACTTCATGTACTCACAAACTAATACTAATGTAAGTGCTAGACATTTCTAGTAAGGTTTGCTAAGCTCTAGTTTATTTGCAGAAAGCCAATTCTAGTTCACCAATATTTGAGTAAAACCTTATTCATGTGCTAACTAACTCAAGTGGGAACATTAGTGTCATTCCCACCATTCAGGTGGTGATTTCAATTCAATTCACCACAAGTCATTTCACCATCTCATTTCAACATCATTTTCAAGAATTTGACATCGGAAACTGTATGGCCTTTCCAACCGTCCATAACCGTGGACGCGGCTATTCAAATAGATTGACACTCTGCAGAGGTTGCACACTTATGCCACAACATTTGATTTCATCCGCCGGGATTACCCCGAATCATCGTAACATAGTACGCGGATCATCAACCATAACCTTTCACTTACAAATACTAGTATGAGCACCTCTCCCCATGAGCTTGGCCTCCCAGTGAAGACCAATTGTCAACCTGGGAACTGCACAGGGCTTGGCCGTACAATTCACCTCAATTTCACATCATTTCTCAACAACGGAGGCAGCCTCAAGCGTAACCCCTATGACGTGTGTTCAGAGGGAACCCATACTAAGATGCATAAACTTCTAGTTAAGCCCTACCCATAATCAGGTATTATGGGGGTACTCAATATTGGAAAGGTATCGCATTCAAACCAATATCTTGTTTATCAAAAATCACCATCTTCTCTTTGGTCATATTCACCTTCAAAAATCATTCAATGGAATGCTTCATCATTCCAAGGTTTCAAAACTCAATTCAAGTCACATTGTTCCCATCTAGAGTAGTCAGGTTTTATTCATTAGCACTAGCTCTAAATCATGAGGGGTGCTATCTTTCCTTGCTTGAGTAAGACTAACTTTACTACTCTAGTAAACCTCTTTTCATTGACCAAAGTTAACTATAAAAGTAACTTCTTGAGAAAACAAGTAAAGACTTGTAATGTATAAACTTGGTATAGGCTTATGTAAGAAAAGGTAAGATTCATGGTGCCTTGCCCCAAGGGGCTTTGCACTTTTCAAGAATATTAGCTTGCCTTGGTAGTTCTCAAAATTCTCCTCCTCCTCCTCTTGGTAGCAACCTTCTTCTTCCGTGTACTCTCCGGTGCTAGCGTCTAAATTTAAATACGAGTATAATCACTCAACTAATTCAATGGCTATTCCATACATCACATATAATCACACAAACTATTCTATGCACACAATTAATCTAATTAGGGTGCATGGGTTGTGTTGCTTGAGGGGATTTAATTTCCTTTTATTTAATATGTAAATGATAGTTTCCATAGGGTTCTTGAGAAATAATTTCCTCTCATTGAAATCTTCTTAAGATTTAATTTCTCAAACAATCATACATGAACTTATATTGACTTAAGTCAAACATTCATCATCATCATTTGAGAACATGATTTAAATGAGGTAGACCACCTCATACCATTTAATAATGCTACATATGATTTAAATCTCCAAGCAATTCATATAAGTGAGTTTGGCCAGGGGTCCAAACATCACATGAATTCATTTGAGACAAGGTTTAAATGAAGTATAGTACTTCATATGATTTACTTAATAGTTTTGGACAATATCAACTACATAAACTAGCCATATTATCAATTAATTAAACTAGGGCATGATCATGCAAAGTGACCACACCATTTTCTTGCATAAACAATTAGTGTAAGTCAAATGTGAGCTATTAGAGTTGGAATTAACTTAATATCTCTTTTAGTTGATTTTTAATAATTATCTGAATAGGGAAAAGTCCCTGCCTTCTTATTTTTATCAGATTAATTCTACAACAAATTTTGAGATGGGACCAGTTGCATTTTGTAGATCTTTTTACTAGCTTTCAAACCATATAAAATTCATTGAATTTGGTTAAGCCAATTTGAATTTATTCAATTTCAAAGTTTGGGCAGTATTGAAATTTATTTGGATTTGATTAAATGAAATTTGAATTAACAGGGCCGGCGGGAAAACGAGCCGGGCCGGTTCGAATTAAAACGGCCCGGTCCAGCCCACCACTGGTCCACGAGACGCGTGGGCTTGCCGACAGCGTGGGGTCCACGCGTCGGCGGCTCATAACGACCGAATCGGTATGTTTTAAACTGGCGCGTTGGATTAGAAGTGAATCGGACGGTCGAGGTTCATCGTCTTCTCCGACGAGAACCCGACGTGCTGGCGGCGAGGGTAGGGGGTCGGAGAGCTCACCGTGGCTCCAGCTAGGGTGGGCAGTGTGCGTGATGACGTTGTGGACGACGGCGGAGCTCCTGGTACCGGCGGCTCCTCCTGGAATGGCTCCAATCGACGGCGGCGACCTCCGGGTACTGGCGGCGTCGATCTTCAAATTGGGGCAGCTCCGGCGATGATTGAGTGAGTGGTGGAGTGGTGGAGAGGCAGTGAAGGGTGGCGAGTGCGGTGGTGTGCTCCGTTGCTTCCAGGGAACTCGCTATTTATAGGATTGAGAGAAGGTGGCGGGGCAGTGATGCGGTCGACCATGGCGCGGCTTCTCCGGCGAGCTATCAAGCTAGGCGAGGGCGCAGGTGTGTTCGTGGCGTCGCCACGGTCCTCTGGGCGGCGACAGCTAGGGTAGGCGGTGCCTAACGCGGTCGCAATGTTTCCGTGTCTAGCGGTGTCCGCGTCGGGGTTTCCTCTTCATCTCCGGCGGGAAGTAAAATGAGGAGCGAGCAGTTCATCGTTTGTATAGGGAAGCCTTGCTTTTATAAGAAAACTTAGGTGGTATGCTATGACATGTAGTCCTTGGTCCTTTGGTAGATCAAACCATTTGGTGCGCTTGGTCCTTGGGTAGGACAAGGCTACAAGAGCTTTACTGATTCTGTAAGAAAATGATAGATTTCGTTGGCCTTTTCTTTAAAAAAAAAGGAACATTACTGATATCCGATCCTTACACCAAGATGATGCACGTACCCAACACACAATTTAATTTTACAGCTTGCATGAAAAGAAGTCCAGCGTCTAACAATCAGGTTCTGATCAAGGAAATCACATGGTAAACTCATGCGGCGGTAAAATGAACGCTTGGTCATAGTGCTGTGAATGCGGATATTACCGAACAAATGATTCTGCTTAGAGGCAGCTCCGGTCCTGAGTTTTCAGGGCCCAGGGCGAAACTAGAAACTAGGCCCTTAATACAATGATCATAATAATGTTAACATATATGTATATGTACAAGGTTACGACTCTAAAAGTGGATCTAAAGACACAACATGTATTAAACAATTTGTCAATCATCACATCGACTCTGCCTAGAACCATTATGCTGGAGTGGTTGGTGGATGTAGTAAGTTCTCCTTTCGGCACTAGGCCTATAGCATCTTGTCCTTACATTGTCATAGCACACTTCCCTCTGAACAACATAGATGAGAAATCTGAAGGATATTTATGACAGTCAAAAGTTCTGAACATTATGTGATCATAGAAAGATGTCGAACTCTCCTTAATTTTATTGATTACCTGAGTTGTGTTTATACACACATTACAAGAGGTATATATGAGAGAGCTACTAGTGCTACAGCAGAATTGGCCAGTGCCATTTGTCAACCAAATAGCGAGTCCATAGTGAGACACTACAACCCAAATAAGAACTGCTCCCTCCAGCTCTATATACTTGCCGCTAGTTAGTCTAGATTTGCATGTATCTAACATTAAAACACCTCTGAATACATAAGAATCTAGACATGTGTGATAGGTATTTAGGGATGGAGGGAGTAACAATCTTGACACGAGTCGGTGAATTGTAGAAGTAGTAAAAGCTGAGTTCTAAACTGCACATATAGTCACTCAACTAATCGTTCTCTTCTGAAATTCAAGTATTGCAACTTATATCAGCAGTTTGGTCTATTTGGAGTTGATAGTTTTCCTATTTGGAGTTAATATTTAGACAAACCTACCCTTGTACCTTTCCAATAATTTCATCAACCATTACTAGGGAAACCTACGATTATTCTGAATCTGTATGCTCTTTTTATGGTCATGGCTTTTCGTATGATATGTAGTGTTAGCTGTTTTTACTGTCAGCACTTGTTTGATTGTAGTGTTCTGTCATCTGGACAGTATTTTGTGTTTGGGTATCGATGGATACATGATGGTGTAGTCATGCAAGGAGGATGTTTCTGCGCTGATAAGAATTCGGTAATGATGCATTTCTGTCTACTACTTTATGTATCTTTGATGGTTGAATTATTTTGGCAACCTCCAAGTTGCTCACACTGTTTTGTTGTGTTTGTTCTTCGTGTGTCGTCCTATTGCCATGACTATTGATAAAACCACAACATATCATCTTGCTTTAGAGCTGACGGATTTGTTTAGTGATCCTGCTTGTTACTGTTTATTAGCACGAACATATATGGAGCAGTTTGATTTTGATGGTCTTTGCTTCAGTTTTAATAAAGCTTACTTCAGTTTTTGAACAGAGTAACAATTTCTTGTTGGTTTTCTTGTTATAGTATGTTACTGCAGGCCAGGATTACTGTATGAACTTTGTCAACCTCTCAGGATGAGGGACATGGTGCGTCTGAAGATCAACGCATTGTTAAATATCATGTACCTATACTGTACTTCAAATGTATTTTTTCCCATTATAGATTGCTCTGGTTTTTAGTAACTACCGAGCGGGGAGAGGTGTTTCTGGTCCCGAGCTCAACTGAACTCGTTTTGTGGACCATCCAGATCGTTTGGATGTGTGCGGCAGGGACAATTCTTGTCAGGAACAGCAGGCAAGAACAGTGTTGTACGCATAGCGTACGTAGGTGTACGTAGCGAGAGTTGCTGACGGACGTGATATCGTCGCGTGGCTGGCAGGTGAGGACAGTTGACGGACTGAGATCCGGTGCCTCGCTGAAAGCAAGGCACGCAGCGCCTTGAGGCATTCAATCCGCCGCTCGTTTACATCCAACGGACAGCACGCAAGGCGCAGTGAGAAACGAGTCAACATGTTTGTCCTCACGCGCGGGCAAGGCAAACGAACGACGCGGACGGCTCTTCCCGGGAAGAGCTCTGCCGCCGCCCGCCGGCGTCGTCTACCTCCGCTTCCGCCCTCCTTGCTCCGCCTTCGCGTACCTTCGTCTTCTTGCTCCGCCTCTCCTGCTGCCCCTGCGCTCCCACCCGACGGCCGCCGTCAGCCCATCAAGAACCCATCGACGCCTGTTCTGCTCCCTCCGAAGCTCCGACGGCCATCCTTTGTCGGGTTTCTCAGAGCCATCAACCTCGTCGTATGATTGCCGCAGGTGCCAGATAGGAGATGGATGGAGCAGCCGGTGGTAGGCGGCTGTCGTCCGGTCGAGGCTGTCTCCTCATGTGAGGACGTCGGTCACGTCGCCGGAGCTCACCATGAAGGAGCAGTCGGACCGGATCCTCTCTCCTTTTCCTGCGGCGCCCTGATGCGAGTTCTCTTCCTTCCCCGCGGCGACGAAAGCTGCAGGGCCAGGTCGATTGTTTGCCTTGGGCTCGTGAGCAGAAGATGTTTTTTTGGCGTTAACTGCTGCTGCATCACGTGAGTTCTGGTCGTTGTGCCCTGTTAGCCGTTGGATGTAAACGAGCGGCGGATTGAATGCCTCAAGGCCTGCGTGCCTTGCTTTCAGCGAGGCACCGGATCTCAGTCCCAAACATAGTAGCTTCACTGTGGCATTGAAGTCTGGTGCTTCTTTGGGCAAGAGACGGTGAGAAGATCACATGGATCTACATCGTTTATGGGCATGGTGGCAGGGAACTGCTGCCGCGGAAGAGGCCCTGGCAGGAGCGGTACATGGGACGTGCAGGCTTTGTTGAGGACGCGGGCCCTCGTAGATATTTGTACATGTTGTGGCTGACATGGAGGACCCACATTGGGTAGATCGTAATATAGCTGAGTGTGTTCCGAAAAGTTCTTCTGGCACATGAGCTCCACTGATGGTTTCAAAATAATGAAAATAATGCTGAACTTTGTCAATAATGTATCTCACAAGTATGCAAAATCACGATGCGAAATTCTTTTTTATTATGGGCTACATAAAAACGACAATATCTGATATATTTGTGAGATTTGCAAACGTGATACTTAGATCCACACTTTGTGCATTTTGTGCAGCCTAAACTACACATCATTTTTATTGATAGTTTGCACGTTTGTGGGATATATCGACTAGATCATAATTTTTTTTTAAATGAAACATAGAAATATAATTTTTTAAATTAGAAAAGGGAATCATTCTTGCCAATGTGCACCAAATCTCTTGCATTGAGTGAGACCCAGAAGCTACAATTCTACGGTAGCTAGAAGTCATGGTAGGATGTTTTGTTCCAACAGATTTGGCAAAACAAAAACAAAAAAATACATGAGGGTCACATGGTGCACCAACTAACCTAGACACAACTCACTGCTGCCACATGACACTGTCTGCTCTACCCCAGGAGCGTGCATGTTTCCTGGATCTAAATTTAAGCAGCAGCATGTGTGCTTTGCTTAAGATTAGTACAGGATGTGCCCCAACATTCAAGTTAATCAAGGATGCCTTGATGAAGCAAACCGTACGGTGCAAGGAACGCCTACATGATTGAGAAGGAGTGACTGATCTAGCAGCTAGTACTCCCGCCAGCCCAAGGTCAGCATGTAATCAATCCCAACTTGATATGAGCAAGTCTTTTGACCGCGTTGACTGGGGTTTCCTGAATAATATGATGTTGAAGCTGGGTTTCAATCCCCAATGGGTGCAATTGGTGATGAGTTGTATCACCTCTGTCACTTACAGAGTCAAGGTGAACAAGAATCTGACTGATGTCATCATCCCGCAACGTGGTCTGCGCCAGGGCTGCCCCCTCTCCCCTTACCTCTTCATCATGTGTGCCGAGGGACTTTCTTCCCTTTTCAAACAGGCCGAGGAGGATGGCTCGCTGCATGGAGTGCAAGTTTGCCCTGCTGCACCACGCATCAACCACCTGTTCTTCGCGGATGACTCCCTCATTTTCCTAAAGGTAAATGAATCAAGTGCAAAAAAGCTCAGGGACATTCTGGATCTGTACGAGGACGCCTCGGGCCAGATGGTGAACAAGGAGAAGTCAGCCATTATGTTCAGCAAGGGCACCACCGCTGCTGCAAAAAGAAAGTTCAAAGGGATTCTTCACATTGTGGATGAAGCTAACTCGGATCGTTATCTTGGCCTGCCGGTCCATTTGGGCAGGTCTATCACTCTGGCTTTTGATTATCTCAAGGAAAGAATCTGGAAGAAAATCCAAGGTTGGAAGGAGAAATTCCTTTCGAGAGTGGGGAAAGAAATCCTTATCAAAGCCGTGGCCCAGGCTATCCCCACTTATGCTATGTCTTGCTTTGACATCACCAAGACTTTCTGCGATGACATCAGTTCGATGGTCTGCCGATACTGGTAGAATAACCAGGAGGAGGAGAGACACCATTGGCTCGGATGGACTTGTCTCTCAAAGGCCAAGTGTGAGGGTGGTTTGGGGCTGCGTGACTTGCATCTCTTCAACATGGCAATGCTTGCGAAGCAAGGGTGGCATCTGCTCCAGGAACCCGAGTCCCTCTGTGCAAGGGTTCTCCGTGCAAAGTACTTCCCTGATGGCTCCATTCTCAATGCAGTGGCCTCTCCTGACATCTCTTACACTTGGCGCAGTATACTGAAAGGGGTTTCCCTGCTCAAGGATGGCCTGATCTGGCGGGTGGGCGATGGCAACAACATTAAGGTGTGGAGTGATCCCTGGATTCCTACCGGCGACACTCGTAGACCTCGTTCCTTCAGAGGTCGTACTCCTGTCTCTCTCGTGGCTGATCTGATCAATCCCTGCACCGGAGACTGGGATGTGGACATTATTCGAAGCCTTTTCCAGCCTGAAGATGTTAAAGCTATTCTCTCCATCAACCTTGTGGATGGCACGGAGGATCATCTTGCCTGGCACTTCGACCCGAGAGGTGTCTTCTCAGTAAAATCTGCTTATAAAGTGGCGGTCATGGTGAGGGATCGGCTTTCTGGCAGAGAGGTTGCGCACTCTGGCTCTTCTGCAACTTCGGGGCCTTGTTTTGATTGGAATCATATTTGGAAGCTCAATGTTCCGGGGAAGATCAAGATGTTTATTTGGCGCCTTGCTCATAACAGCCTTGCCAACCGCATGAAGATTCACAAGCTGTGTATCGATCTTGACACCAAATGTCCGGTGTGCAACAGGTTAAATGAGGATGCTGGCCACGTTTTTCTGAAGTGCAAGAAGGTCAGTACTTGCTGGAGCATCCTTGGGTTGGCTGAGCTCCGTGCGAAGCTTCTCTCCTGCTCCTCCTCACACGAACTTCTTCAGGAGCTCTGGAATTGCGATGAGGCTACTCAGGTCCGTGCAGTCACCCTCATGTGGGAGTGGTGGAACCAACGCAATAAGGCCAACGCCGGCGAGGGCAGCCCGGATCCTGCTGTTGTCTGCTCTAGGGTGGAGCGCCTTCTGATTGACTTCATGTCTCTTCGGGAGCCAGAGAAGCCAGCAAAACCACCTGACAATCACAAGTGGTCAAAGATTATGTCAAGATCAACTTCGATGGCTCCTTTAACGCTATTTCTGGAGACGGGGGATGGGGCTTTGTCATCCGTGATCAAGAGGGATTTTTCATTGCTGCTGGTGCAGGCAAGACGAAGAACCTGGGGAGTGCTTTGCAGTCGGAGGCTGTGGCCTGTTTGGCCGCAATCAACGGTGCGTGCAGAGTTGGTGCCAGCCGGGTTGTCTTCGAATCTGATGCCACAAATCTGGTCCAGGGTCTGAAGAGCAAAGACTATGACAAATCAAGTATCGGAGTGTTAGTTGTAGAAGCTAGAAGCCTCTGTATCCTGAACTTCGACTATTTTAGTTTCTCTTTTAGTCGCCGGAACTGTAACAATGCTGTCCATGAGCTTGCAAAGCTGGGAGCAACCTCTGAGTCTGCTGACTCCTTTTGGGATGCTTCTGCTCCCGTTTGTATTGCTACTATTTTGGACAGCGATTTAGCTGTGCCAGTTTAATGGAAGTCCGCTTTTAAATTCCAAAAAAGCATGTAATCAATCCCTAGATACCACAGCGATCCTTGAGGAGAAGAGTAAGATGGAAGAAGGGCTCCGATCATATTGTCCATCTTGCGTTTTACTCTATTATCATGCTTCATTGTTGCATATCTTTCGTCAAAGCTCTATGGAAGGTGTGTGTGCAAGATGGAAACAACAGGTGAAGGTCCAGCTACATGTAGTATTTTATTTTTAAAAAATTGAAAATTATATTTGAACGTTTCACAAAAATCTAGAGAAATCCTGATGTTGCCAATGATAGATGCTACGAACTACAAAATCTCAACGTCTAACTATTGGTGAAGGTTGAGCTAAGTCTACCCCTTTATTTAAAAAAAAACTTAAAATTATATTTTAAAGCTTCACAAAAATTTGAAAAGAAAAGCCCTGATGTTGCCAATGATAGATGCTAACAACTGCAAAATCTTAATGTGGAATTCTTTGTATTCTAGGCTACACAAAAAATGAAAAATGTTTGGATCTGAAAAAAGTGAATACCGCAGATTTCAAAACCTTAAAATTTGTTAGATTTTTTATTATGTAGTCTTAAGAATTTTACATTAAGATTTTGCATGCTTGTAGAATATATTATTGGCTACATCCAAGATTTTTTTTCCAGAATATTTGGAACACCAAAGTATGATTATTGATATTTAAAAAAAAATAAAGGGGTACATGTAGCTTGGCCTCCATTTGTCCAAATATATTTTGTTGCTAGATAGGGCCCGCTGACATGGTCGGCTGCATTGGCGATAAACCCGTTGCAGTATTCGCTCTCCGTGAAACTGACTCCCAAGATTCAAACATGGCCACATCACAGTCCTAGAAAGTTTGCGGAACTGATGCACATGTAAGGGCTAATGCATGCACACACGTTACCCTGCATAACTAGAGAGGTGCAGATGAAGAACTGCAAGTGCCGAGACATCATTACCAGCACAAACACTCAACTGAGTGAGCTAATACAGAATCATCACCATCACTGACCAAGTAAGCATGCAACTTTATGGCCAGATTGCCAGGACGGCTGCAAGCAGAAGCTACAAGCCATCCTCAGCTTCTGGCAGAAGAAAATTCAGAAGATTCTGATCACGGAACGGGGCAGTCAATCAATCATGCACGCAAGCAAAATTAGGTTGTTCTGGGGACTCTCTTCGAAAAACCAAATCTGAACTGGGGTGTAGATGCTCCTGGTTTAATAAAAAAATCAAAACAAATAGTAAAATAATTTTAAAAAATCTAATATTTTTGGACAATGAACATGAACAAGTGTTCTAACTGCACACCAAAAATTTCCGAGAAAAGACATCTATAGTGGTTTGTGCAAAAAAGCTAAAATACGGTGCTGTTTAGAACGTCTAGATTTGTTTCTTACATCACTTCAATTTGTCTTTTTTGCACAGATCACTACGTAAGTCTTTTTCTGGAGATTTTTGGTGTAAAGTTAGAACAAGTGTTCATGTTCATTTTCCAAAAAATTCAGATTTTTAAAAAAAATTTTGCTATTTGTTTCGAATTTTTTATTAAATCAAGAGCATCTACACCTGGGTTCAGAAATGCCTTGTCCGACTCTCTTCTGCCGCCCTTTGAATTGTGTGACCCAAAGAGGGAAGGCAAGTGTTCTTGTCACTGAAGCAAGCGTGAGCACATGATGACATGATAGCTGTGGCATTGCTGACATGGCAGCAGGGACTTTTTGTTGGCATCCAAGTATGCTTGCTTCCAACTGAGGAAACGAATCTTCTGACGACCAGGACAAGAACTTCGCAAGTTTCAAGCCTTGGGAGTAGCTGGCCACTGTTCTACTCTACATAGAGTGGCTCGAGGCTGCCTCGGAGGTGGAAAACTTCTGGTACAAGCAAGCAGGAATCAGGGTTGAAGTTTCGAAATATGCGATCAACATTATGTAGGATGGAAGACTTGTAGTAAACACACAAAGCTTATGTTCCTTTTCTTTTCACTTCTGAAACTTCGCAAGGCCTATGTTCAAAGAATGGTAGCTAGAATAGTGTACGATGTTCTTACATTCACAAAATGTACAGGGGAAACTTTGTGTTTTGGTATCACTTGATCAA
The DNA here is from genome assembly GCF_022539505.1 of Lolium rigidum. Taxonomy (NCBI): domain Eukaryota; kingdom Viridiplantae; phylum Streptophyta; class Magnoliopsida; order Poales; family Poaceae; genus Lolium; species Lolium rigidum. Next base: position 194,223,188 of record NC_061511.1, on the reverse strand, counting down.
CTCCGATGCTGCAGTATCCTCCAATTGCTCAGACTCCACTCCACTGGTGACAGCACTGAGAGTTTCACCATCGGCAAGATTGATCACATCTGGGCGTTCTTCCAACGTATCAAGATCACTTTCCTGTCTTAGCAGCTCCGGCGATGCATGTCCACAAAGGAAATCCTTTGGGGTTGGGTCATCGTGATCCTCTTGATTAGCATCGGCAACAGAAGAAAGGATATCAGATTCAGCAGCTACGCTCTGTTTAGACACACTCTTGTCACTGAACTGCCTCTGGAAATACCAAAGGAAATCCTTATTGAAGTCACTGTGTTCCGCTTGATCAGCGACCAGAGAAAGCGTACCGGATTCGGATGCAACACTAACTTTCGACACACTCTTGTCACTGAACTGCCTCTGGAAATACCAAAGGAATTCCTTATTGATGTGGCCACTATGTTCCTCCTGGTCAGTGACCAAAGAATGGGTATCAGACTCTGAAACGATGCTCAGTTTTGACATGCTCTTGTCACTGAACCACCTCTGGATATCCTTTATGACGACATCATCGTGTTCTTCTTGATCGGCGGCCAAAGAAAGGGTATCAGACTCAGAAACGATGCTCAGTTTTGACATACTCTTGTCACTGAACCACCTTTGGAAATCCTTTTTGACGAGGTCATTGAGTTCCTCTTGATCGGCAACCGTAGAAAGGGTGTCAGACTCAGAAACAACGCTCAGTTTTGAGATGCTGTTGTTACTGAACTGCCTCTGGAAACTGTTTGTGCTCTCTTCCTCGATGTCCATTTCCTTGAGCACGGAACATGGCTTAAATCGAGAACGTTGTCTATCTTGGCTGCCAAAGTTGAAGGTATCACGCCTCCTGAAGACCATGTCTTGGCGGGAACTTGTCACAGCGCCTTGAGAGTCCAAGTTATGATGTGCAGATACACCACTATCATTTGATTGTTCAGAAGGGAGTTCAAACAGGTTTGTTCCACGATGCATAACAGAAGGAGCCGAGCCAGGAATGGCTGCCTCATCAGGATCAGATGCAAGGTCAAAAGGGCTCCTCCTTGGTACTGAAATAGGCTGAACTTGCATACGAAAACGTGAAAATCTATCTGCACCATGAGAAACATCATTTCCATTAATATCTATCATGTTCCTGTCGAGATCAAACATTATGTTCTTCCTTGATCTTCTCTTAGCCATCAAGAACTCCAACCTACGACTCCTTTCCACCTCAGAGTACCCAAGATCCATGGCATTCTTGTCTTCATCGGCTGTCCAAGCAAAACCAGTCTTATTCCCACCATCATCCTTCTTCTCCTGTCCATCCTTAGCATCATTTTCAGCTTTGCTAGTATCCACCTTGTTATTATTATCTCTGTCAATCTGAGAATCCTGAGGGAAGAGGCTGGAGTCACATCCTGAATCACCATTGGCAGTGGGAATGGGACTAGATAATTCGTCGCCTAAAAGAGGACCAATCTCACCTAGCACCGGAGCAACATCACTCGCAGTGATGTCAGAAGAGGGACTCTCTGGCTTACCAGAATCAAAACCTGATGAACCATCATGGCTACCAAATCTTGCACATGGTGAACCTAGAGAAGAGTCTAACTGGCTGCCAACATCAATATTGATAGCCTCGATCACTAGACCATCAAGCTTCTTTCTCTGACGCACAGAAAAAGCCCGGCCCCACTTACAAGCACCTGCCGGCTTTTCAGCTGGTTTATCTTCTGAAGCCTCTCTCACGCTGTCACATTGTGAATCTGTTAACACTTTATCTTGATTTTCCTTTGCCAACATTACACCATTTTCCCTTTCATTCTCACTGGAAGAGCATAAGCCAAATGTTGCGTCCTTCTCATCAACTCGACCCTGATCAACATCCTCAAGCGAGTTAGCACACCCGGTACTCCTATCATTGCTAAAAAATGGATCTTTGGACTCTCTGTCATGATTAGCTTTCATGAATTCCTCCATACCAACCTCTTGCTGCAGTGTCACCACGGAAGGATTAAAGGCGAGTACTTGAGCAAGACTATCATCTGCATCGACTCTCTCATATCCTCGATCAACTGATCCCTTCAGAAGAGGAACAACTTCATCCAGCTCAACAAGCTTGTCATCCTTGCCAAAACTTGGGTTTCCGATTTCCCAACAACTGAAACTAACCGTGTTCTCCTTAAAGTCAGGCACTGAAAATCCCCGATGTGATTCAAAATAAACACCTCTTGAACAACATCCAAACCTGGGAGCTGAAAAATCTGTGGCAGTCTTCCGGTCTTCATCAGTCTCGGGAAGATGTGTGCTCCCATAACTCAGCAGTATTCCAAGAAGAAGGGTGGCGCATATAATTACAGGGGACGAGGATAGAACGAAAGCAAAGAAACCCGGTGAAGATCTGTACAGCAGGTATAGCAGTAGGGATAGACTGAAGAGAGCCCAGTGTTCAGAGGCACATTTATAGCTTATCCTGATAGAGCATCTCACAATTCTCTTGATGCATAATGTGTCATTCTTTGCCTCAACAGCCATGGCCCTCCGAGATTTAGCACGAACCTGGCAGAAAAATACAGAGTGGCAACATAAGCTCGCTGAATGAATGAAACATATGCGCCAAAAAGGAAACGGTAAAATTAACCTTCAGATTGTAATAAGGTTAGTTCAGACAATAGTACTACTACTAAACAGCGCACTTGCTCGAGTATTCCCAATCACTGACACATGAATGTGAAAACGGATTCAAGAAAGCGATTCGCACGATTCCTCTGTGTTAGCAGAATGCTAAATCTCAGAGAGGCTTCATCGATCTCAGCAGCATAGCTATGGCGTCCTACGATATTAGTTAGAAGCGCGATCAGATGGTCAGTACCTTCAATCAGGCGACGATCGGAGCCAGATCGAGATCCGACAGTCGGCAGCACGATGCAGAGGGACCGCAGTCGCCACGGGCGCCGTCGCCGCCGGTGGCAAGAAGCAGCAGCAGCAGATTCAGGAGTGGCAATGGCGGCCGGCAACAAGAAAGAATCCAAGAAAGGGGAGGAGAACATGACACGAGGTCAGGAAAGTGAAGCAGGTGAGCCACGGAAAATAGCAGCGGCGCTGGTAGTGGGGGAAGGTGGCAAGGGAGGGGGCGGGCCCGGTCGGCCTCACAGCTTCTGCTGGTACTTCCGGCACGTCGCCGCGGCCAGCGGTGGCGGTGGCACGTGTGTCCACGCCGGCGGTGGGGCCGGCGAGCCGGTGGCGTGGGGTGGTGGGTGCTGCGTTTTCCCGCGTGTTTGGTCCTGGGGGAGGGACGGTGGGTGGTTGCCAATTGCCGTCGTGCGGGATCTACATCTGCTGCCCTTCTTTCATGTACTAATCTTTTCATTGTCTGGATGGACCCATGGACGGTGCCGAAAAGCTTCTTTCCGGATTCTTTTCTTTGATCCAAGTGGTGTTCATGATGAGAACAGGTCAGTTCTTGAATTGGTGTACCCATCAGAGCTCTGCCTTTTTACAAGATAGTCTTTCTTTTTTCCATGTGTTTATAATTTGTTCACATAAAAACAGCATGATTCTTTATAAAATAAAGTAAAACAGCTTATGCTTAAATCAGCCGTGAAGGTAGATGGCTGCAATGATGTTCCATTTTAGAATGCTGGACTTGTGATAACCATGCTAAAAAACATCAAATCGGCGAAGAGTTTGGTCGAGCAAGCCTATTTTGAATGCAGAAATGTGTCAGTAAATGGGAACCATTCAGAACAAGTGAAGTAGGTTTTGAGTTTCAGAGTCCACTGTGACTGAGAGCAGCATTATGACAGAGAGAGCAGCATAAGGACAGAGAGAGGGGAAAAACAATGCAATTTTGACATTAACTCATACAGTAATATTTTTTGTACAATAGCCTCAGAGGTAGTACCCAGAAACCTCAGTCAAAAACATTGAGAGGCTTATGCTCCTGTAAAACCCTATATGTAATGCCCCTCTTGCTGTGCATACAAAAACTTGGCACAACGAAAGTAGGCAAGAATCACACAAAAGAACACCTTACTTGAACCTGTATATACTACCATATCTACAGCATAAGTGATCCAAACCCGCATTTGTCATGGATTCGATGGCCATATGTACAAATACTCATCTGATTGTATAATCCTAATAAGCTCCGCAGATTACCAAATACATTCCTTCCAGAACTCTCGGCTCCAATGTAGTTCAGAAGCTGCTCTGTGTCCTAACCACCCACCATGGAAATGTTAATAGCAGCCTTAGTTTGCTTGAGGAACTAGGTTAAACAAACATTGCAAGAGGAAACAAGGACATAGAATACACACCTTGTGTAACAAGTAAATGGCGTAGGAAGCTCTAGTAGAGTCATCTTGGAATTCCAAGAAAAGGGGATAATCTGTTAGTTTTGAATCGGCACTGCTGATGCTCGGATGTTCAGATGATGTTTTCAGCTGAAGGCAAACGATCACTGACATAAGATCGTGATCCTCCAAAGCGCAAAGGATACTGGAGGGGAACATCAAGATATGAGGCTATGAGCGATACTGCCTACAAGAAATTGACAAAGTAAGCATGTAGTGATTCTAACTATTTTGACTGCCGACAATAAATTAACAAAGCAGTCAAGTAAATGCTGGCAGACGAGCTTTGCACTCTTATCACAATTTATGCTTGATATTCTGACAACCACTATTAAAAAGGGGCCAAAGGTGTATATTGTATACACGCAAAACTCAATGCCCTTATCTTGATCTTTCCTATTGGATGTATCTGAAACCATATCACAGTTTTCACAATGTCAGCCACACACAAATATCATTTTCAGTATTTTCTCCTTTGAGAATGACAATGATCCTAGCTAGGCTAGGACATATGTGCTACGAAAAAAAAGTATTGACTTAATATGTTGCGGTACATGAGTTTTGAGCAAAAAAACTTACATGTGCCGCATATCCCAGGACAGCTGTTGACCTCTGAAGCTCCTTGTGAGTGTAACTCTGCTGTTTGCTTTATGCCTTGCAATTTGCCAACCAAGAAACGTGAAGTGACGAAGTTGTGGAGATTTGGCAACACCAAGCTCTAAAAAAAAAATCTTCTAAGCCTTGTAAAATAAAATCTTTCAACAATTCTCCAAAAGTTGCCAAAAGTTGGGGGCGGTGCCCCCCCTGACTTCTGAATAGCTACGCCACTGCTTGTGATAACCATGCTCAAAACACCAAATCGGCGAAGAGTTTGGTAGAGCAAGCCTATTTGGAATGCTGAAATGTATATGGGAACCATTCAGAACAATCATGGTTTTGTAACTTCTTGCGTTTGAACAGGTGAAATAGATTTTGAGTTTCGAACTCAGAAAAAAAATGCAATTTTGATATTAACTCATAATGTTTTTTGTACAATAGCCTCAGAGGTAGTACCCAGAAACCTCAATCATATACATGGAGAGGCTTATGCTAATGTAAAACCCCATATGTAATGCCCCTCTTTGCTATGCATACAAAAAAACTCGGCACAGCGAAAGTAGGCAAGAATCACACAAAAGAACACCCTACTTGAATCTGCATATACTACCATATCTACAGCATAAGTGACCCAAACCCGCAATTGTCGCGGATTCGATGGTCATATGTACAAATACTCATCTGACTGTATAATCCTAATAAGCTCCCGCAGGTTACCAAATACATTCCTTCCAGAACTCTCGGCTCCAATGTAGTTCAGAAGCTGCTCCGTGTCCTAACCACCCATCATGAAAATGTCAATAGCGGCCTTAGTTTGCTTGAGGAACTGGGTTAAACAAACATTGCAACAGCAAACAAGGATATAGAATACACACCTTGTGCAACAAGTAAATGGCGTAGGACGCTCTAGTAGAGTCATCTTGGAATTCCAAGAAAAGGGGGTAATCTGTTAGTTTTGAGTCGGCGCTGCTGATGCTCGGATGTTCTGCTGAAGGCAAACGATCACTGACATAAGATCGTGATCCTCCAAAGCGCAAAGGATACCGGAGAGGAACATCAAGATATGAGGCTATGAGCAATACTGCCTACAAGAAATTGACAAAGTAAGCACGTAGTACAAGAGGAATCATGTAAGTAAATGCTGGCAGACGAGCTTGACTCTGATCATAATTTATGCTTGATATTATGACAACCACTAGATTAAAAAGGGACAAACGTGTATATTGTATTCCAAAGTAATACACGCAAAAACGGCAAAACTCAATGCTCTTATCTTGATCTATCCTATTGGATGTATCTGAAGCCATATCACAGTTTTCAAAATGCCGGACGCACAAAATTTTGAATTGTGTATTCTCTCCTTTGAGAATGCCAATGATCCTAGCTATAGGTTAGGACATATGCGCTACGAACAAAAAGTATTGACTTAATATGTTGTGGTACATGAGTTTCGAGCAGACAAACTTACATGTGCTGCATATCCCAGGACAGCCGCTGACCTCTGAAGCTCCGTGTGAGCGTAACTCTGCTGCTTCGTTTTATGCCTTGCAATTTGCCAACCAAAAAACGTCAAGTGACGAACTTGCGGAGATTTGGCAACACCGAGCAAGCGCGTCCCGTTCCCGTTGTCGTGTGGAAGCACACCATTCTGTTCTGAAAGTGTTCCATGCCCTGCTGAATTTGTGCCATTTCGTCATAAACAGTTCCAGTTAATTCTCGTACATTTTAAAAACCAGAAGAAAAATCATGGACAATTTATTTGCTTATATGAAATGTAAAATCTTGCTCATACTATCATTAAACATGGTTTCCCAGGAGAGACGCACGCACACATGAGCACAGAATCCTCACCATTAGCATCGGGACGATGGTTTTCTGCAACCGGCCGCTCATGGAAGACCTTGACAGGGTACAGGGCGGCGACCTGGTTCACCATACACCGCTGCTTCGCCCTGAGCAGCCTCTGCAGATCCCCGAGCCGTGCCTTCTCCCCAGACAGCCCCTCTCTGGCCTCCTACAATCAGGAGGAAATCGACGCTGACGACCAAGGACACGCAGGCAGGCAGCACCCAATCCAAATCTGGCGACGTTCGGATTACCTGCACCCGCCGGTGCGCGGCGGCGAGGGCCCTGGAGAGCGGCAGCACCCGGCCGATCTGCGCCTGCAGCTGCCCCTTGCGGCGCTCGACGCCCTCGGCGGCCCTGCGCTTCCGCACGACGAGCTCGTCCGCGCGCGCCCGGAGCAGGTCCAGCCGCCGCCTCGCCTCGTCCAGCGCCGCGCCCTGCCGCACCGACTCCTTCCTCGCCTGCAGCATTAGCGGCGGCGGCAGAATCAGAGAAGTGGGGGCGATGATGAGAGGAGAGCGAGGGAGAGGCGTTAGTGCGTACCTCGAGCGCGGCCTCGAGGCGGCGCGCTAGAGCCGCCCGCGCCTCCTGCGCGGCGTCGAGGTCCTGCGCGAGGCGGGCCCGGAGGTCCGGCGACGCGACTGGCGCCGGCTGGGCGGCCGGATCCGCGCCCGCCCTCGGGCTCATCGCGGCGCGCGCGACGGATGGTGGCGGCGGCGGGCCGCGGCGGCGCCCATGGGTCCTGCCCGCCGTGACGAGACCGGGGCGTGCGTAGTAACGGCCGTAGGAAGCAAGCAAGGGAGAGATGGAGGGAACCCACGCAACGCAACGCAAGCCCGTCGTGTTGCGTGCGTCCGATGCGTGCGTAAAGTTTCGATCTTTTTTGGATTTTCAGATTCGGAGTTTGTCACGGCGACGCGAGCTCGACGGCGAGAGGAGGGAGGGAGGATGCCGACAAGCGTGCGCGCGTGGCGCTGCGTCCGTCGGCGGAAAGGACGCCGGGCGACCGGAATTAACTGCGGCGCGCACCGGCGACCACCACGTGCAGCGGAGGCGTGGACTTGTTCCTGACCGACTGGTGCCGCGCTGGCGGTCACCGACGTGGTGTCACGGCGAGTCGGCGACGGTGACAAGCCGATGGTGGTGCTGTGGTTTTGTCCGTGAAGCGATGGGCGACGCTTGCGTAGGCAGCTGTCGGCGTCGGGAGCGACGACGCCTCGAGCGCATGAACGAGTTGTCTTCCTCTCACGGTATATATGTGTGGTAGACGGAGCCAACGCGGGGAACCCATCGCCATCCTCACGATCCACCGTCTCGAACGAACTCATGCCAAAACGTCATTTTCCCAGATTAGAGGTGTTTGCCTTGTGTCTAAGAGGCTGTCGCGTCCATGTCAAAAAAAAAAAAAGAGGTTGTCGCGTCCTCTCTGACCATGAGCAACCTCTCTTTACCATCGGACACCGATAGTGAGGAGAAACCACCTGGATGGTGCCATTGGTGGGACAGAGTTGCAACGCATAGCAGCTCTAGTTCCCCACCGACGGACATCCAGGACAAGGATTGGGAGCCCGACAACGGCCACGAGGAGGAGGGGAAGGACGTAGCCGACGACGGCCATGAGAAGGATGAGGAGGCGGCGACGGCAAAGAAGGAGGCAAGGGCCCGGGCGAAGGCGAAGGCGGAGGCACAGCCGATGAGCACCGACGACGACGAATACAACAAGGACTACTCGTCGGAGGGGGACACAAGTTCCTCCGACGCGTCGAACGACATCGACTCTTCGGAATAGGTGACGAGCAGGAAGCGCCTCCATCAAAGTAGTTTAAAAAAATTCTTCATATTTTTTGAAGTTTTTATGTGTAATTTGTTACAATGTGTTGCACTACTTTGAAAATCTTGATTGTACCTACGAATTTCTTCTCTCTATTAAAATAAAAATGCAAAAAAATAAATAAGTTATTTTAATGTTGAAGACCGCGGATGAGGAGCGACGTCCCGCAAACACTCGATCCAGCGCCGTTTGGGGACACTTAGGAGGATACGGGTGGACATGCTCTAAGACAGCTCCTACTACCAAAATTTTGGCTTGCTAATACGTTGGTTGAGCTACTTCTTGCCTACAAGTTAGCTAACAAATGAACTAGAGTTGGTAGTAGAGTATTGGCAAACCAAAACATCAGCAACTATCAAAGCAAGAACCAATCTTTTGGCCATACAACTTGGCACCGAGGATCAATATGGTCTAAAACACAAGCCACGTCAATCTCCCTCTCTTCCAAAAAAGGATGCTAGGCGGGCAGAAACGTGCGCATCTTGGACTGCATTGAACCTTCTTTTACATAGTTCCGTTGGATAGACATAGCATTCTTTGTAGCTAGATGACCAGAGCGAGTGTATCAAGTTGAGCGGCCAGGATCGAATTTCACTCAGAAGGATGAAACAAAGATAAAACTGATTCGCCTAGTTGTCTCTGTGAGCTTTATTGTAGGCCAGTTGGAGATTTCGCTTGAAGCCTGACATTCTGGAGGCATGCCGCTCAAGGTTTCCTGGACCAGGAAGAACAATGTGTCAGATGAAAGTCCAACACTGAGGTAAGATGGTGGATCAACCATCATAGCTCACAGGTGACTCAGTACCTGCATCATTTTGTGTGTCACTGAAAAACGGCGGGCATCGTGTACCATGGGGAGAATGCATCTGTCCTGGAATCTTCAGGGTGGGGTGAGAAATACCCTTGCTCGTACTGGGGAACAGTTGGTTCAGTGGAACCAAACGCAGGGTTCGGTGCTGCAAATGAGAAACAGTATCAACAAGTGAAACCGGTGAACTTGACATACTATCATGGAAGATGAAGAAAATAAATGTACTGACCAGATAGAATTATGGCGGGCTGAAATTCATCTGGAGATGCCGGGCAAAGAGGTGGGGCAGAAAGACAGCTATCGATAAGAGCGTACAGGTTGGTATCTCGTTCAAAGAGATCAAGCCCTGTAGGTTCCACCATAGCATCACAGGGTGTACCAACAGAGGGGGGACTCAAACTCCCCACAGACAGCTGTTGGTTCTCCACAGAGCTTAGTGCCTGCGCTTCTGGAAGCAGCTCTTCCAACTGACCACTGTCCCTCGGTGCCATGCATATGGACTCAAACTTTGCTGATGCTGCTACCGCTGATGACTGCACGCAGAGATCAGCATAGCTGGAACGCTGCATGGCAGAAGTACTTAAGTATGTGCACCAGTTGTTTGGATCAGATGCCACACATTGGAATGAAGGGAGCTCCATCTTCGAAGGACCAGTTATGGGCCTAGAAGTAGAGAAGTTGCCATTTGAAAAGGCATGGCTGCCATCGAAGGTACCTGCAGAAAGGCGACCCGGTCTTAGATCGATGAAGATAGTCGCATAATGACAAGCAAAACCTAATGCGAGCTTCACGCTAAGGGATTGATCAATTGAGGAAAACATACCATTGATGGTTGGATTCAACACAGGAAACAAAATCTCAGATTCCTTGAGAACATTTTCTTGGTTTGCTTGACCTATGAAGTCATAATTTTTTGACGTGAAGTTCAGAGCAAGTAAACTGCTGAAAGAAATATCTGGAAGCTGGGGTGCATTAGATAAAGATTCTTGGACACCAATGGAACTGCCCCACGTGAAGTCGGGAACATGTAGGAGATCATTGGCCAACTTCTCGCTGAAATTGGAGTCAGCAGACTCATGCTGATCTTCATTTGAAGCCTCCATGCAAATATTAGGAGGATGTGCTGGTATATTCATGCGCAGGCATTTCTTTACTCGAGTGTTCCAGTAGTTTTTTATTTCATTATCAGTGCGCCCTGGCAACTGAGAACATGTTCTCAAGGTTAGCAATCACAATTAGAGAGAATAAATGCATGAACAATTGAGAAGTTGCTTTATAGATAAACTACCGAAATTAGTATGTACATGCAACCAGATAATTACCTATTCGCACTTTGTCCTTAAAATTTGACCAATCTCTAGCTCGGCATGTTTTAATTCAACTTCTACGTTTGTACATACTTTTGCAGTCAAACGAAAAGGCTGCTTGTTGTCTTACAGTTCTAGTTGCAGTTGAAATGCCCACTTCACCATTATTCTACTGAAGATTATGTCGAAAAGATATGATGCAACAAATAAGTGGGATGTAAGGAATTGCAGAGATTCACATAAGAATGTGAATGGTCCGAGTATGGAAATGCTGATAAAAGTGCAGAATAAATTACAAAGAGCATAGCATTAAAACAGAAAAGGATTCAAGGAAATTTTATATGATGAATTATTTGTGCAATATAGTACAGTATTGTTGTCTAACTTGTTCCCGTAACAAGGTCACTAAATGAAAAAAGTCAAATAGCTTTGGCATAAGACAGTACCACAATCTCGCAAACAAATATAATTTTGAACATAAGTGAAGTCACCAAACTGAAGTGATCGCATAAAGTGAGTGAAAAACAGAGACGAATAATAGGTGGAATGTCGGTCAATAAGCCTGACATACTTGACCAGCATAAATTCAAGCAAATGAAAATACTTGATCATTTGGCAGAGATTTGGGGACAAAAGGATCTAAGCAAGGGATCGGCAGCAAATAAGAATTATCTGTATTATCAACAAAATAACTTGATCTGAATCGGAAGAAGAGAATGACTTCGTTTTACATAATAGGCATACCTTTAGGAGTAACATGTCAACCATAATGAAAAATAAATTATGGTGTCTCAAACTAGGTCATATGTTCTGTTCTTAATAAGAATTATCACATATCAAAAAAGAAATTCCTAACAACATAAACTAGACAGGAAGATACTCGCAACATCAATTTTACGCATGAGAAGATCAAAGAAGTACATAACCAATTAAAAATATCACGATCTTAACCCTAAGGATACTCTGATATCCGAATCAGATGCAAAATTCGATAGCATATGGATAAAAGTACGGATACAACTGACCAAATGAAAGAATAACTAAACTCTCATGAGAAGCATGTATTTTATTAGCGAAGAGTATGAGCTGGAAGAAAGTGAACTTACATAAGCAGCTATTTGAGCCCACTTATTGCCCATGCGAAAATGGAGCTTAATGATCAAGTTCTTCTCCTCTTTGGTGAAGGTCCCCTTCTTTAAGTCGGGCCTCAGGTGGTTTGACCAGCGGAGGCGGCAGCTCTTGCCGCACCTTAAGAGCCCGGTTTCCTTCTGCACCACATTCCAGTTGCGCACACCGTGTTTCTTAACATACGCCTCCAAGACGGCATCCTCTGATGGTGTCCAGGGGCCTTTCTTCAGTTGCGTGTCAGCTTTCCTGCGCGGAGGTGCCTTCACGCTATCATCGTCGTGAGATGGCAAGTCAGTCTGGTCCTGATCAGGCATCTCCCAGCTGCTCTCGCTCTTGACCCGATTCATCGCTCGAAACACAGTGCTGAATCAAGCAAAAAACATTGCAAATTTTAAACAGATGGCCACAGAAGCTTGACTGCTAAGGAGAGATTTAATTTGTCATGACAGTAGAATCTAACCCGGACATGAATGAGGGATACCATTTTTCTTTTTTTTTTTGAGGGAGGGATACCATTTTTTTCAAAAGATCACATATGCTTGTAAGAAACTAAAACAGATGGATGCTTTATTAGTGTTGATTATGACACGTTTGAATTTGAACACGCATTAATAGCTCAAGCATCCGTAAGTCTACAACTGGTAAGGAGCCAACTAATAATACAGTAGATCAGAGTTACTTTTATTATCCCCCCAAATCGACCACGGCCAAACCAACCATAACCTAACTAAGATCAAACTCAACAACGGAACCTCTAGAGTTCTAAATCTTTCCGAAAACTAACAAAGAAAAATCATGAATTTTTAGGCAGGCCAGAGGAAGTAAACTATAAAGCCCATCTATACTTGGAATTGAGCGGGACAGGTATCGCAGTTCACGAGATCAAACCACGGAACTGAAACCCTTCTACTCCACGAGCACCGATCCATCCCCCGGAAATGGAATTCCCGCTCCCAAGTCCCCATAAACCCAGCTCTGGCAATCCCCGCAGCCCACCGATCCCTTCACCCCTCGGATCGCCCGCCCAGTAGCCCTAGGAGACCTGGGATTCCGCAGGTTACCTGACGAAAAGCAACCCCGAGCTGGAGCAGGGGCGGGTAACCGGAGCTGGACTCCGGGCGGGCCTTGATCGGATCGCGCCGCTGCAATCTCCCTGGATTTGGGTTTCTCCGCCGCGCAGCTGACACACTGGAGTGCGGAGGACTGAATTGAGGAGTGGGGAGGGGATTTAGCGGAGAGATCTCCAGCTCTTGCGGAGCCAGGACGAGACTAGCAACACTGGATGACTAAGCAAGTAAGCAACGATTGGTCAGTCAATACTCAATGGGCCCACTTTCAAGTCTCTCTACGGCGGTGGCCCTATTTTTAGGCTTACTTCTCGGTTTCGGCGGAGATTAAAGAAAAATGTGTGTGCTTCTAGACAGTTTCTCGCGAGTGTAGCGTCCTGGACTCTTGGCCATAAGCAACACAAAGTCCTGCTTTTGAGCAATTACAAGAGGCATTTTAAAGTTTGAATAAAAATCCGAAAAAAAATTATAGTTATAGTAGAAATAATGTACTGTCCCAAGTAGAAAAAATCTCAGCCCGAAACACCATGGGTGCAGAAAACATGACAGAATCATACATCTAAACTATTTGAACTCAGAGCAGCAAGTTTCAGACGCACTCTTTTCCTTACCAGGGTATCGAAGGGGACTGGAAGGTTTTTAATGAGGCGGCTTGCTGACTCTTTTTAATAGATGGTGATATTTCAAAAAAAAAAAAATTTCGGGGAACAGGAGAAGCAATCAGAGTGCAGCTTCTAGAGTCCCTGGTCCAATAACCCAAAGCCCAAACTAGGGCTGACCCGAATTCCGCATAGAAGAGAGGAGTTTAAAAATATATATTAGTATAATATATACTATGAATAAAGGAAAAAATTCATCATGAGAAAAAACTTTAACACAAAACGATGCCCTCTCCCTCCACTAAAATTCCTGCACATTGGAGGCATTTTCATGTAATCGAACACCTTTTGCATCCATTGAGGTAAGCTCTCTCAACTCTCACAACTTAGAGCATCTCCAGTCGCGTCCCTCAAAAACGTCCAGCGGCACGATGATTTGAGACGCATTTGGGAACCGTGCCGGACAAAAAGAGATTAAAAAATCTATAAAAAAAAGCCCTTCCTAGCCGTGTCCCTCAAACAGTCCAGATGCATGCATTTTAATAGAGGGGACCACCCCATGTGGGAAAGTAGGTGAGAGAAAATATAGGAAAAGAGAATAACTTGTAGGGACTAGGGGCTGCATGCATGCATGTGGACGCTGTTTTTGTGTCCGGTGTCCCCCACGCCGGACACAGAATGAGGCTATTTAGCTTTAGGGGACGCGATTGGACAGCTTTTTTCTCTATTTCTTGTCCGCGGTCCCCCAAACGTCATTTGGGGGACGCGACTGTAGATGCTCTTAGTTGGTCTAAATTGTGTTATTTGGTGGGATGGTTCACTTTTGGCCAGTCTGTAATTTTGGGGATTTCTCCAAAAATCATTGTTCAAATGTGAAATGTGGGTTAGTATGATTTTTGTGATGCCACTGATACACATGTTATTTGCACTTACAATTAGGGTTAGTGTTTGTGCTAGTGGTTAGAATACATATTATGATCTATTCCATATGCTTGTGTTGTGTTTTAGATATTATGTGATAAAGTTATCATTGATGTATTAGGTTTGTGTTTTGGATATTATGTGCTGCAGCTATGGGAGTTTGCAGCGGCAAGAGGTATAATAGACCAGCCACGAAATTAGGCTTAGGTGTGAGCCTAGAGGTGTAAAGTGAACCTTTTGTTCGCAATTGGTAAGTATATTGTAAATTGTCTTGCTATCCTTCTACTATAAAACTTTGGTAGCATACCCTCGAAGAAATTCATGGGCCAAACCAATCTGGCAGATATAAGCAGGTGCTCATATACCTGTTATATTTTCCAAACTCCCATAGATTCACTACAGGTTTGATCCATACCCGCACGTAACGAGTGGTGTAAAACGGATAACAGATGGCACAGGTCATTTGATAGCACGACGCAGAAAGGTAACTAACAATTCTGATCCCATTGCAAGATGAGACTACGCCACATGTTTTTACAGCTCCGAGTCTGACAAGTCACAGCTAACAACCACAGGTCCAGTTAAAACTGATGCTAAGACTAGACATGATGTTGCAAATGGATGGGCAAAAAGGACAGATCGGCAGCAAACACTTCAATACACACATCGAGAAGTAGCGAAATAAATGGTGTGCACGAAGCCACCATTCGACAGAAGCCAAGTAAGGCCTTAGCACGACAGGGAATTCTACGACTTGAACATAATTTACTGTCTTCACAGTTCAGACTGGTCCATCTTGCAGTTCACATAGATAGAAAGCCAATGTAGGTCTAGGTAGCAGCAGAAACATCTGCAAGATGAGAAAAAAAGTAGCGTGTGATGCAGATATTCAAGTGACGGTATATACATATATGCAGCAGAAAGTAGCCCATACAAGTGATGCTAACACCTAACATTGAATTACTTTGAGACGCAGAAATAACATGTGTGAAGGCACAACTGCGGTTTGGCTATGTGTAAATAACATGCTAACATCTAACTTTAACTACTTTGAGCCTTTCCCTGTACTGTATGAAGACGCAACTGCAGTTTGGCTATGGGTAAAGAACATGCGTTGCAGCATTTCACTATCAAAAGAACGATGATACATATGTAGTCAGAAGCAATGATCACAGTTTGTTGAATGTTGGCGCTAGGGGAAAACAAAATGCCAAATTCTACAAACAAAAGAAATTTGAATCACATAACAAGTCAACTCAAAAAACATAGCAAGTTGGCATCACAGGAAATAGATGATAGATGAGTAATACAGAGAACAGATTAATATGAAAACAATCTAGTAAAGAACCTTACCAAGGCTTACATGTTGATCCACCACAATGTGCGTGCTCCCAAATGGATCAAAATACCCTGCGACAGGCTGATGATCCACACAGGCAGTTCCTGGTCCTAATGCTGGGCTCTCCAACCACACCATAGTCGAAAGTTAGTTCTGTCATGGGTGGGATGTGATTAAGTGCAAAGAACATGATATGTGGGTGCTTGTCATCGCCATGGTTGTACTGCACTGGCTGCCAGAAGACATTTGGGGAGCAACTGTGGTTCATGAAACGTGAGACATTTCCCCTAGTTTTTGCACTTATCTTGATGGGCAGTGGCTCAAATTCATCAGCTGATACATATGTGCTTTCCTCGCCTAACAATTCAGGCCCAAAATTCCATTTTAACGTCTTCTCACCAGGACACACAGTCTGAAAAATGTAGTCATCTTCACTATCATCCAAATTAACTTTGAGCTCATCAATGACCTCCCCAACATACTCACAAATAAATGCACCAGCACGAATAGGGTCCCAGCAGCGAAGACCCCAGCCTCGATTTGTGGTCCTGAACACCTCAAAGTGGTATCTGTTCCCTTTTTGCGTCACTCTGTTGCGACAGTTCAGGGAACAATGGCAAGCTTCCCCACATTCATATATTACTGGCCTGCGGCACACCAACACTCCTGATGAATTGTAGGGTAGATCCCCTCCATTATGCTGCCCACAATCACAGTTGGAATCACCAGGTAGGCAAACACTCTGGCAATGGCAACCCTGCAACGGTCTCATAGAACTGAGGGGTCTCAAGTATTTGACCTCATTAGTATAGGTGAAATGTCCAGGTCCTTTCTCATGGTCTACCTCATTGACGAGACAAACTTGCATTGTTTCAGCCCCAGATGATAGGTCAGCTAGTAGAACCCTGCCTCGTGTTGATGCATTTTGTATCCATTGTTGAGTCATCTTCCATATTGCAGCTCCATCACGCTGTCCAGGTTCACGCTGCAACCGGTACTTGAAGCAATTGATGCCAAACTTTGTTCTCTCCTTCCAGGACTCTTGGATCTTATACAGGCCATCATATATGTAGATTTTGCCAGCCACGCAAGCTGGATCTTTGAATCCCCGCACAACCCTTATCTCATTCTTCCTGTGCAAACTCCTCTCAAGAGCAAGGTTGCCCCTCTCAAGCTTCTGGTCATGCCTCTCCTCAGTATTCCTACTATTACCACCTGAACCACTGTACACCAGTGTATCTGTGTCATCATCCTCATTCTCATACCCGCCTGCTGCGACAATACATATTGCTACAGAATCCTCGTCATTTCCAAACTTAGCACTCATGTAATCAATGCCACCCATGCTAGGAGCGTGCAAACCAATGATGCATAGCTCCATCCTGAAATAGAAAATATCCCCTATTTCAACTCCAGGAGCAGTCCCAACCTTCTTTCCCACATTGGCCCTGATATTACTAGCCATCATGATGGCGCCAGCTTTCAGGTCTGCACGTCTGCTAGCGTCCTGTGTTTCATCCATCTGCAGATGTCTACGTCTGAGCGCCTCGAAGATCATATGAACTACTTCAACAGTCTCCCTAGGATTACTATTTGAAGGTGGCAAAAAAGCAAGCTCTTTGCCAGCGACAAGATTCTTGTACACAGGCTTAGGACGCTTGATCTTTGTGCCGTCAGCGGCCAAAGTGGCAGACCTCTTAGCCTTGCGTTCAGATGATCTCGTCTGATTACCCGAATGAGGTTCATCATCACCATTATATGTAACCCCAGATGATCTCGTCTTGTATGCTGAGATAGGGGTAGCATCAATGGGCCCATTAGCACTGGTGCCTCCATGCGAGAAACCATTTGCAGTAGCACTGAAGGTGGCAAATGATCCAAAGGCAGGAAGGTTCCCTGCACCAAATCCTGTAGGAAACTGGCCAACCGGTGTCACGCAGACCAACGGTGGGGTGCTTGACTGATTAATGTTGACTCCCATGGGCGCAGGGAACATCGGAGCTAAAGATCTTAAAGGCTTGATATCCAAGAGCTCCTGATTAGGGCCAGGTATGAAATGTGTAGCCCTGTCCATCTCAAATCAACCAATAACTCCTGCACAAAGAAGGAAAACCTTAGTAGACTATACAGTAACAAAAATATCAAAGGGAGTAAGCAAAGCTTAGTGAATCCTTAAGCATGGTTGCACCCCAGAAAAATTATTGCATGCAACTACAACCAGCATGAACGTAAAATACCAAATCAGGGTCTCACCTGCTTTTGCTAGTCTTTAATCTTTTCCAAACCAAATCAGAAATCAATTAGAGTAAATCTACAAGAACTGATTGGGCCATCATTGCCCTTTGAGAACTACATTGGATGAGGATCATTGCAGTGCACTTATCAACTAGATGAAACATTTCCTTCTCATGTACTAAAAGGAAGTAGCCTTTGACCATTGGTACGAGAGTATCAGTACCATCTTACTAACTAGCATTAATAATGGAACAATTATAAGGAGGCACACACAACAATAACTAATATATGTCACTTTTTTTCGTTTTTTCCATATTAGTCTGCGCCACATCCTCTACCAGCGATTGTTTCTGAAGATACCCTCTAGTTCTGCATGCGGGAGCTGTGCATGCATGCTCTGCTGGTTTAGCTTAGGGACAAAATTGCCCAGGAACCGTGAAAAGAGACCTGTTATTACTCTCCTTGGTATCTACATTTTGGCTTAGACGCAGAGTAAAAGGGAAAGAGGGAGTATTATTGTTATTAAGTACCATGGTAGAGTAGACATTAAAGGGAATAACCATATGAGATGTACTATAAGTTGGTTACGTCCATGAGAAACTATATAGAGTACAATATTAGTTTTCCAGCATCAATAGGACACAGGTATACCAAAACCCAGATACATACAAGCAAATCTCAAACTTTGCTGATTAATCATGCTACCGTCCAAACTGAATAGTAAGTCACCATACTCTCCGTCAACTGCCAGTGGCGGAGGGAGAGGAACCACTAGGAGCCCGAGTTGCCCCAAGATGAAAATGAATTGAATATTTCGTATGCATATGTAGGCTGGCACACTGTTTATTCGAACGTTCAATATTTCCTTGTTTTTGCAGCTATTGGAGATGTGCAGGATAAGAAAATGAGAAGGAAAACATGAGTTGATGGGTTTCAAACACAAGATCTCAGAGCACCCACTTGAAGCTTTACATCTAGGACAATATAACTGTTATGTTCACATTTAAGATATTTTTCTTGTTTATCTTTTCTCTGCCACCAGCACTCTGATTGCACTTATGACGCTGAGAATGAACCGGGATTTTTTTTTTGCAAGATAGGATTACTTGGGAATCAAATGGCTATGGACTGTGCTCTGCCGCCAGTATTAGAGTGGCAGAAACGGTGTTTTAGTTTGGATGGAGATCAGCCAAGAAGTAGCCAGAGGCATTATGAAAAGAATAAGTAGAGATTAGAAGTCGACAATGGCCCCGGCAATCATCATCACCTGCAACGCGACCTCCTGGCCATCCCTAACCCTAAACCCTACACCCATTCCCTACCATGCAAGCAGTAACATGCTCACATTTGGTACTAACGCCGTAGGAATCGGCAAAAAATATAACACGGATATAATGCAAGGATCTGAAAGTAACAAGGCAAGAATCAGATGTGATGAAAAACAATTCTTCCCAATAAAACTCATTTGCATAAAAAAATAGATCTGGAGGGTGGAACCGAGTGCCAGAAAAGCAGAATCATGGCGCCGCTCCCCATCGAGCAGGAGGCGCACACCCACACCTTCATGGGACGGCAGTGGCCACCTACTTCTCCAAGCGATGGCAGCAGCCACCTCTCCCGAAACGGCCTCAGAGAAGCACATCGCTTGACGTAATTGTCTATGCCGAAAGGCAGCGAATACTACAGTGGTGGAGAGGGGATGGGAGCAGCAAGCGGTGGCAAGGCAGAGTAGGGCATCAACCATGGCAACTGAGGAGGTGGCCAGCTGGGAGATGCAGAAGAATGCAAAGTTTTCCGATTTAATACTAGCAGATATGGAGAAGTTAAATGCAAACGCTAACGTGAGTAAGCTGCAAATATTTCGATGGTGTTGATTTACACAAAACTATTTTGATGGCATATTTGCTAAAATGGTGTTCTTTTTGTTTCAGAACCAAATATTCCTACAAATAATTGATAAAAAAAGATCTTCATTTTGTCTGTCAAATTCCTAGAAAGATATTTCAGTTCAAACCAGCAAACGTATAACAAGGATAAAACGCTTAGATCTGAAAGTAAAAGTCATGAATTAGGGCGTTAGGACATCAGGTATGGCCGCTGATGAGGTGGCCAGAGAAACGTGGGAGATGAAGAAGACTGCGAAGCAGTCCGATTTAACAGCGCATAGCCGGAGAAGAATGCAGAGTCATCCGATTTAACAGCAGATATGGAGAAATTAAATGTAAATGGTAAGGGGAGTTAAATGCTAGCCTTTTGATGCTATTTAAACTAAACGAAATCATCGTCATGGTATATTGCTAAAAATAGGTGGTCTTTTAGTGGTACAGACCCAAACCTTCCTGTCCCTTTCTTTCTGTCTACAGCTTGCTTGTAAAAAGACATGTTTTTTTCGTTATGCATGTAATGGAAAGGGGGCTAGCCCAGTTGGAAAAGACCCAAACTTTCGTCAAATGAACTTATAAAGAAAAAAGAATCTGGATTTGGCCTGTCAAGTTCGTTCCGATGATGTCCAACCAGCCTGTTATGCCTGTATTAGAGGCATATTGGTGCAGAGTGGTATACATGTCCCCTGTTATGCCTGTATTAGAGGCATATTGGTGCAGATCCGATAAGCGCTAACACACCCCACCCCTAAAGTGATGGTTCTAGCATGCACCCAGGACGGACACAAGGGTTCTAGCATGCGCCCAGCACGGCACAATCTGACAGCGAACATCCCGCAGCGCAGCCGCTACGTTCTTAAAGCACCAGCGGGGCTCCTAACGTTTGCCTCGTTCCGTTGACGGAGCTCGATGAGAAATGGGGGGAGAAACGCCCGGACATAGCAACAGTAAATCGAGACAGCGGGGAGGGAGGCGAGGATCTCCCCATCCATAAAGAACCACGATTCCAAACAGGTCTAAACCAGAACAGCACGACCCCTCCCAGTCACAGGCCATCGATTTGGAAGCAGGGAAAGCACTGTTGCACAAACCCTAGGAGGCCAGGCCAGGCAAGCGGAGGAAGGGAGGCGTACCTGAGCAAGAAGCCTGTGGCGCGGGGACGCGGCCCGGGGACGAGCGGGGAGAGGGTCGTCGGGGCAGGCCAGAACGCCTCCGTCCGCCGCCGCGCTCTCCTCTCCGACAGGCAGCGAGCGAGCGAGCGATCCCTGCGGTAGAAATGGAACTGAAACTGAAGCGAGCGACGGGAGAAGGGGAGAAGAGTCTCCGTGGACCGGACCAGGTGGTGGGCCCACTTTACTGGGGTTGGTGGGGCCGTGTCGTAGGCTGCATCTGGACCGTCGGCCGCTGATCCGATGGCTGTGGATGGCCGTGTGAATGCTGGGCTCCTGGGCCCACCTCCACCACCTCGGGCCGGAAGCCCAGCACCGCAAAAGTCCAGAAGTTGCACGGAACCTGATGGTTAAAGGCGCTTTTTTTTCGGCGTTTTATGTAGTGTATGGGCTTCTTTTGTGGCCGCGAGGCAGCGATGATAACGAGGAATGGAGATCAGGACGACTGTTTTTTTTTGGTCGATACAGTGAGGCTTTATTCATCACCATCCACAGCAAAGTACTGTACTACAGATTGTAGCCTCCATTAAGGCCACAAAGGTGACACGGCGCAAACCTTCAACGACAAAGGGTAAGAAAGTAGAGGTTCGTTCTGCAGAGAAAAGAACAGCATAAAGTGTACTGCTCTCTCTTTCATAACAGATTTCTGTGTATTTCCAAATGCGATGTGCAGCCAGTCTCGCAAACGACCACAAAGTCTATAATCGTGCACGGCAGAAAATGTTTTAAGTCGCAGCAATGGTAAATGGATATGGTAGGATAGTACTACTCGTTGGATTTCAAGGTCATTCAGAGTTCAATAGATTCAGATCCATGTGCGACCAAACAGCAAGCAGAATACTTTTTTTTTAAAAGCAAGCAGACTACGATCCGCGAGAACAACAAACAACACGAGCCCTCGACTGGGCAAAGGCAACAACATACTGAGGTGGTATCTTTTAGCGCCGACATGAAAAATCATGAACCAGTCATGTATCTGTTACACCACGCGTGGAAGGAAATGTGAAACCTTGAGAATAATTGGCGGACTCTTCTTAGTCAGCGTCCATCTCCTCAAGCGCTGCCTTGCCCTGCTTCACAAGATCGCTTGGAACCTGTATGGTATGGCAAAATAGCAAGGCATTCAGGAAAGGGGAACTGGGTGACTCAGGTGGCTGTGGAATTCCAAGGGAAGGAGTATATTTCGTTGAATGGTCACTTATTACCTTCTCCTGCTGGCGGTTAGATTCATCGCATACCCAGCTCAAAGATTTGTCTTTCGCTCCGGTGTGTACACCATAAATTCTGCATATACAGAGAAAATAATGTCTTGTGAGAACCAGGGTGACTGAGAACCACGCTACTTGTCAAAAAAAGAGAACCAGACTAGTTAATTAGTGGGTGCAAAGAATTTGGGCTATTTGATGTTGGGAGAGTGATTGTGTAATAAGTTCTAAGACCTTTTACATTCTTGTAAAACTTCTCCTTAATTAATAGAATGGGCAAAGCTTTTGCCCACGTTTCAAAAAAAAAGTAAAATAATGATGCTGAGGATTGTAAGCATCAAAAGGGGTATGCACAGGAATGAGTAATAGCTAACTACAGCATGGTTCTGTCAGAAGGAAAATTCCAGTCATTAAATATTACAACATAGCTAACATTGTCGTGCTTAAGCACATACTAGTACATAATAACTAACATGCTTTTAGGATAATCATAGCAGAAATATTTAGGTGATAGATCTGAAGTGGGAACTTGCAATACTAATGTACTATAGGAAAATATAGGACATACATCTTGGCAACCTCAACGATGCCTTCCCTGCAGGTCAGCTCATAAAGCTTCAATTTCTCAATCTCCCTGTAAGCCAAAATTAAAAAGATAGATGAATCAGAATGCAGAACCGTTGTTTACAGCCAACATAAATACATAGTAAAACTCATCATAGATATTTTGTGCAGATGCATTTTACAAAAGCTGCTAACCATTAAAAGAGGCATTCTTCAACATTTTGAGAAATGCAAGATTTTTGTAAAACAAAGCTCTATATGTGATATCACATCAGAAATCATACACTGATAGAGTTAACTTATAAGAGGAGAAAGCACATGGATCAGGACAAAATTATTATGGTCGATACATTTACACTATGTACACTATGCTCGTCTATAATCATTAACAGCCAGTTTGTATTGTGGTTCTTCACTGCAGAAGCTACTCAATTCAAAGAATAAAATATTTACCAGTTCTGGTAAAATATTTCTGTTATGGCTGTAAAGAAGCGGTTATTATCAAACTGATAAAGTGAGGGCCTGTTAGTTGCGATGTTTTACTAAACGTTGTGCCAGGTGCACAGAAAGCCACAACTTGTGTGGCTAGCAAATTCTTCAGCACATGTGTTGGAAAGATTTCTCAAAAAATGTAGATGCTGTGTGGTACAGTTTTGTGAAAATGTGGCGCACCAAAATTTTGCAAATAAACAGATAAAATCTTGACAAAGTCTAACTTGCCTAAGTATGTAGCAAAGTGTGGCACAAAAAAACATCACTGAGCTATTGAATACAGAACAACATTATGCATTTATGCATATATGCTAATTGTAAAGAGTTCATTTGATGTATAAAAAATCATTGAGAACATGAACAGCACCGTTAATCCCAGCATTCCTTAACAAGATCTACTTGGAACAATTAGGATGGTATTTATAGGAGCACTAAACTAATGGTTGGTGAATGTGCCTTTCCATAGGCTAAAATCCTATTAGTTTGCAACGAAACAGAAATTGTGCACTTCAGAAATCAT
Source organism: Lolium rigidum (assembly GCF_022539505.1). Lineage (NCBI taxonomy): Eukaryota > Viridiplantae > Streptophyta > Magnoliopsida > Poales > Poaceae > Lolium > Lolium rigidum. The sequence goes on along the minus strand of NC_061511.1, from coordinate 194,199,323 downwards.
AAAATAAACGAAGTAATGAAAACTTGATTGATTTACGTTTTTGCAGCTTGTCTTCCTTTACCCAGAGCAGAACCAAAATTTGTAAATAATATTGCACATTTTAATACATGTAAAGTTGTAAATAATATTATCAAGCTATCAAGTAGTGTGTTGAAGAAGGCAACTGCCTTCTTGAACAAGAAAGTGTTAACTACCTTATCTGAGCCACCAGTAGAGTGTAAACAGATGAACATAGCTTTTTTTTTGAGCATATGAACATAGACACGAATACATGATCAGCTAATTCTTTCACAGGCATGGGTTCTCTGTAAATCCTGGTGGAAACAGCTTTAACTTACAGTTCTGAAGATATACATCGTATGGAATCAAAAGTCTCAGTAATTCCGACTTCTCATAATTAGGTGCCTCTGACTTTGCTCTTGAGACTATCTGCCTACCATCTGCTGCTAGCACAGCCACAGCCTGAAAATGAGACAGTAATTAATTATCTTAGGTACCAATGAAATCCATTACCAAATCAAAAATGGTAATTTAAAAATAACATGAACAAGAACAGCTGCAGAATACAAGACCGAATCACATACCTACCTTAAGGATAAATGCAATGCAATATATATAGTTGAAATTACTGCTGGTCAATTTTTGTGCCTGACCATCCTATATGTAAAAAAAAAAAGGAAGATGAATTACCGAGTTGAGCTTGACGGAATTTGCATCACATGATGCTGAGTTGAGCTTAATGTAAGTAAAAAAGCAAACGCTTGGATCACACGATGCCGAGTTGAACTTAATGTAAGTAAAAAGTGGAAGAGAAATTTGCATCACAAGATGCCAAGTTGAGCATAACGTAAGTAAAAAAGCAAACTAGTGTTATCCAGACAGAAAGAGGTTGTAAAAGTCAATCAGGACACCCGTAGACATTGGAGAATTCCAAAATATAGTTGCTCACAAGACTGCAGATCATATAGACAACAGAGTGACCATATAAACAGCTGATGAGTCTGGCATTATCACATTAAGTTACATACTTACAGTACATCATTTCTCTCGATCATAGTTCACTAAACAACCTACTGCAAATGATATTAAGTAGATGCCGAAAACGAAGACCAAAAAGCACGCCGAGGTTCACTAACGCATGCTCTGCGTGATCCAATGGTTCAAATTCGTCTACGGTTATCGACCCTTGGTTTCTTGGACGTAGCAGCAGCATCAGAAGTATCACTGCCGGACTGTATCTGGTATTTTGAAAATGGAAACTTTAGCTTACTTATGTGGCTGCTACATGGAAAATGGTAGATAACAAAATAACTCTTACCTTATCAAGCTTCTGTCTCACTAGATTTACAGTTGCATTCATTGACTCAGATGGAAAATATTCCTACAGTTAAAAAGCATAGTGTCCACAACTTGATCAACACAGATTTCATTAATGGATAGAAACACATATAAGGTTTTTAATGGATAAAGGGATTTAAGGGAAACTCCTGAAGAATGATGTCAATATCGGCACTGACGATAATAAGTTACATATTTTGCCCTTGCCGGTTACTGCGCATGAGCAAGTGCACTAATGTTGGCTTTCTGGTACTAATGCATCTTAACTGATCTAAGTTTCTTCCAAGATTTTCTACAAAGAAAGTTGCCTCATAGCACAATCTGATCTGATTTGCTTACTAAATGCCTCAAGTTTTCCCAATGAGAAACTTCAGTTTTCAGTCTACATGGCGTTTTACTACTACATATAGTTACAAAATTTTGAGCACAAACATTGCTTTGCTACTACTCCCCCGTCCCATTATATAAAATATAGTTTGATAACATTATTTACAACTACATAGTAATAACATCTTATATTATGGTACAGCGGGAGTACTATATAAGTACACACCTTTTTTTTTGAAAGCATATAAGTACACACCTTATTAGAGGACACATGACTGAAACGAGCATCTTCTGTACGAGAAGCGTGAATTGTCTTCGTGTAGTCCCTGAAGATAATAGGATTAAACATTAGAGGAGAAATCACAATGGTGTTAACCTTTTTCTTAGAAACAGTCAGGTTGCACTGTTTGAGTTTTTTAGGTTATTGTAGTTATGCATACAAAAATCATCCAAAAGAATAATACAATATGATTGTATCATGATCATAGACATTCCGAATAGAACGACACGAATCATGGAATGGCACTGCTAAGTCAGAATATCCACAGTGACACACAGAAGCTCAGGGTATGTCCAAAGACAAACATCAACCTATCCCATTAGATCGTTGATCTGGCAGAATCGCCAGCAAGCCAATGACTTACAAAGTCCGAACACAAGAACTTGATGTAAGAAGTATAAATGCCTATATAATTGTAACCTCGTCTGGTTATCCCAGTGTACTAAATTCATCTGGTCACCCCAATCTAATCATGACACGACTATCGTAATAAAATGGCTGGAATCAATCATGATAAGAATATCAGCTCTGAAGTGGCAATAATTTCCTATGATGAATAAACTATGACCAACTTTTAATTATCAGTATTACACCACAAAACCGAATAAAAGGTTGTATTTACTAACCTCTTATTGGAGCTCATTTGACGGTGTGAGTTCCCACTAGACGATCCCTGACCCAGTGGATACTGAGATAGCCCTTCAGGTCTACTTCCAGCAGGTGCTGAAAAATGCAAGGAAATGCCTGAATCCAATTAGTCAAGTACAAAAGAATATAAATATACTAGAAATGCTGATAATCATAGTTATATTTCTTGGTTACTCTGTCATTGCAAAAAAAAAAAAAAGATGCAGACATATTTGCAAAACGAATATAACCATACATCGTATCCGGCCAAGGACTTCCTTTCTCCTGACTTCCAGTTTCTCTTTAGTATCCTCAACAGTCTCAAACTGAGGTGCATATGACACCTGCAGCCGGTTGCCAAGAAATGCAGACTCATCCAACTTTCTCTTCGCAAACCTGCAACATAACAGAGCCAATAGAAAACTTAAGTAAAAGAAAAAATAGGGGAGGGGGGGGGGGGGCAAAAGTAGTTGGCCCAATTGTTGGCTCCAGATTTGCTGCTCAGGTGCCAAAATGTGGACTGCAAGACCTGAACTAGCTCGTGCCCTCAAAGAAGATCCAATCCTTTATTTAAGTTTATTATCCACATACTGAGATCAAGTATGTACTATATTAGTGAATTTTGCTGCCGGAAGGCCTACCCAAAGTCACCCTTCCTCGGTCACTTCTGTTAAATTGTGCTAAATAATAAGCCTCGAGTTTTTTTTTTCACTCAATTACATTAAGTACAAATCACTGACTGTCCAATGGATCGACATGCTACACGCATCCTCCACTCACATATTCAGAAATGTAACCAACGAATCAGATAACTAGTAGCAGGAAACACAAGAAAGATATCCACCACACCTAATCATGTAAACCGTGTATGACAAACCCAAGACTACACGGCAATCACCATCACCACCAATTGATCACCAGAGGGGGCAAAAATCCTACAGTTGAATGAGATAGATATGCGATAAACATTAGTCACCTCGCGTTGCTGACCTGCGAGAACTTGATGAAGAAGACGTCGGTGTACTCCTCGCAGTCCTCGGCATCCATGGGCTTGCACCTGAACACGAAACGAAGATGGTGAGCACGCACGAGACATTAGCAGGAAGAAGAAGTGGATTCAGGGTCGCTGCCGGCTCACTCTTCCAGTGGGCCGTACGTCGAGAACAGGGTGCCGAGCTCGTCGCCGCATCCGAGGGCGGGCACGTTCCGGACGACGAGGTACCTGCGGGTCGAATCGACTGGATTAGCGGCGGTGATGGAGGAGGAGAGGCTAGGGTTAGGGCTTGCGGGAACGGTGGTTACTTGGACTCGTCGCAGACGGTGTAGACGCGCACAGCCGCCGGCTCGTCACGGTCGCGCGGCATCTCGCCGGACGACCGCCGAGGAGGAAGCGAACCGGACGTCCGCCGCCGTGTTCTCCTCTCCGCCAGGTGCGGACGGCCGCGTGGCTGCTAGGCTCCTGGACCCACCACGGGCCGGAGCGCACAGCACCGCAAAAGTCCAGAGCTGCACGGGCCCTGGTGAACATAAAGGCCCAGTTTTTTCGGCGTTTTAATGGGCTTCTTTTGTTTGATAACGAGGAATGGAAGATGAGGACAGTTTTTTTTTGTTTGATAAAGTGAGGCTTTATTTAGTCTTAGTCCTTATTATTAAGTTAGCATCCACTACTTCAAAAAAAAAATCAAGTTAGCATCCACAGTAGAGTACAGTTGTTTACCTCTAAAAAAACAAATGACAGATTGTTATCTAGTTGTGATAAGTAATCATCGAATTTCAATGTTATTCAGAGGAATCAGGGGGTGTTTGTTTGAGCTTTTATTGGCTTTCCACTAAAATAAGCACCCCAAACGAAACAAACAGGGTAGCTTCGCGTTAGGCTTTTCCAAAGCCGGCCGACGAATTGCACGCGCGAGGGAAAGCACCTCGCGAGGTGCTTTTGTGGGCTTCCCACAGCTTTGGCCTTTAAAACCGAACCGGTACAAGTTTGTGCCCTCGTTGTTTCATTTATTTACTGCCAATTGCCATCCCACGCTGCTGCTGCGTACCAGCTGTAGTTACGTGCTATTGATTTCCAACCATCAATGTGTACGGACTGGCTACCGATGAATGCTGCTGCTACATTCATAACGCTTGCTCCTTTGCTCGTCAGTTGGCTGTAAGTATAGCCGTATTGACTCGTATTGATTGAGGATTTGAACGGAACTTGGAACTTAACGTTAGCACTACACATGCATGCCATGGCAGTACACTTGTGTGTATATGTGGTACTGGAAGAAGTGTGCAAAAGTATATTCCATTTATTTGAGTTATATTGTACATCTTTCTGTCACAACTCAAGCCCAAACAAAAAATAATTTCTTATATATTCATTTTGAATAAAGCTATATTTCCTGATCCATATGATACTTACAGAGTAATACAAATAATTCAGAAAAAATATATATTCCCGTAATTTTGAAGGGTATTTCAGACAATTTATCTGTCCACAGCCAGACAGCCAACCAATTGCCAAACAGCAAAACTCGAAACAGCAGCTTTTCCTACACAGCAGCTTTTCCTGTACAGCAGCTTTCCTGCACAGCCAGCCAGCCACAGCCCAAACAAACAGGCCCTCAATGTGCGACCAAATAGCAAGGAGAGTACGATTGGCTAGAACCCCCGAACAACACGAGAGCATGCTTGCTGCTACCCCAACTGGACAAAAGCAACAGCATCCTAAGGTAGTTTTAGTACTGAAACGAAAAATCATGAGCTGGTCCTGTATCTATTACACCACACCCGCATACTCCAGAAGATCGCTTGAACCTGTATGGTATGGCAAGATAGCAAGGAATTCAAGAAAAGAGGACTGTGTGACTCAGGTGGCTGTGTTTGGATGCACAGAATTGAGTTTAGAATTGAATTTGGCTGGAAATTCCAAATCTAAGATGGAAAAGAAATGGTTTTAATTTGAATTATGTTTAGTCAATATAAACTTGTGTACATGTAAAAAAAAAATAGGATGTATATATATTATTATTTTCCGCACATATTTATGTACACAACTACATAAAGTCGTGCAATTTCTGTATGCAGTTTCTTAAAATCATCTTCTCTTCGGTTCATTGCTTCTGCAGGTCTAAAAACCTACCAGAGGAACAACAGCTAGATCGAAAACTCGACTAAAAATTTATTCCAAAGAAGCAATCTGATTGAATACATATATACATAGCTAGACGAGTCCATCGAATCTGATCTTGTTTGTAGAAAAATAAAAAACACCAAGCCTCTCCATCGGGCTTCCCAGAGTAGGTGGAAGATCGATCCCATGGACAAAATCCAAGATTAGCTTGCCAGGGGGTTCATGGAGACAAGCTCCTGCCGCCGTTACCCCTACCACTGCCGTTGCCCTTCCAACACGGTTGCATCTAAGTTTAGGGGCGGGCTCACGGAGGGGATGGTGGACTTCGGTTGTGAGCCTCAGAGGAGAGCGGGGATGGTGAGAGGAGGGCGGGGAAGGAGTGAGGAAGATGAGGCAGGGAGGGGCTTACCGGAGCTGCCGCCGCCGGGTAACCTCCAGGCCGCGTCGGGCGACGGCTGCAGAGATTCGCTGGCTCTCGCGACGGGAGTGAGGAAACCGTACGCGGGACTCGTTTCCGTGCGTTTCCGAGCTCGCACCCTCGGAATTTTTCCAGGCAGAGCAACACGCGCGGGAGGGTGGGCTCGGGAATTAGTTCCAGTTTCCAAGCCTTAATTCTATGGCTATCCAAACATATGAATTGGGTCTAGCAAATTTCAATTCCATTTCCGAGCTCCAATTCTGTGCATCCAAACACAGTAGGGATTGGATAGAAATTCTCCTAACCTTTTTTGGTCTGATTTTAACCGTGATCTCTGCAAAACTAGTTAAATACTCCCCTAAGCTGGTTTATTTGTGATTTTCAGTGGTTTTGGACAAATTTGAGTGGTTTCGAGCGAGCTTATGTGGCGTTGACGTGGCGCACTGATGCGCGTAGTTGACACGTCCGTTGGGAACCCCAAGAGGAAGGTGTGATGCGCACAGCAGCAAGTTTTCTCTCAGTAAGAAACCAAGGTTATCGAACCAGTAGGAGCCAAGAAGCACGTTGAAGGTTGTTGGTGGCGGAGTGTAGTGCGGCGCAACACCAGGGATTCCGGCGCCAACGTGGAACCTGCACAACACAATCAAAATACTTTGCCCCAACGTAACAGTGAGGTTGTCAATCTCACCGGCTTGCTGTACACAAAGGATTGAACGTATTGTGTGGAAGATGATGATTGTTTGCGAAGAACAGTAAAGAACAATTGCAGTAGATTCTAGATTGTATTTCAGATGTAAAGAATTGGACCGGGGTCCACAGTTCACTAGTGGTGTCTCTCCCATAAGATAAGCAGATGTTGGGTGAAAAAATTACAGTTGGGCAATTGAAAAATAAAGAAGGCATAACCATGCACATACATATATCATGATGAGTACTATGAGATTTAATCAGGGCATTACGACAAAGTACATAGACCGCTATCCAGCATGCATCTATGCCTAAAAAGTCCACTTTCAGAGTTATCATCCGAACCCCTTCCAGTATTAAGTTGTAAACAACGGACAATTGCATTAAGTATGGTGCGTAATGTAATCAACACAAATATCCTTAGACAAAGCATCGATGTTTTATCCCTAGTGGCAACAGAGACATCCACAACCTTAGAACTTTCCGTCACTCGTCCCGCATTTAATGGAGGCATGAACCCACTATCGAGGATAAATACCCCCTCTTGGAGTCACAAGTATCAACTTGGCCGAGCCTCTACTAGCAACGGAGAGCATGAAACAACATAAATAACATATATGATAGATTGATAATCAACTTGACATAGTATTCAATATTCATCGGATCCCAACAAACACAACATGAAGGATTACAGATAGATGATCTTGATCATGATAGGCAGTGATGCGTGCAGTTGACACACGTCTGTTGGGAACCCCAAGAGGAAGGTGTGATGCAGACAGTAGCAAGTTTTCCCTCAGAAAGAAACCAAGGTTTATCGAACCAGGAGGAGCCAAGAAGCACGTTGAAGGTTGATGGTGGCGGAATGTAATGCGGCGCAACACCGGGATTCCGGCGCCAACGTGGAACCCGCACAACACAACCAAAGTACTTTGCCCCAACGAAACAAGTGAGGTTGTCAATCTCACCGGCTTGTCAGTAACAAAGGATTAACCGTATTGTGTGGAAGATGATTGTTTGCAGAGAACAAGTAAAACAAGTATTGCGATAGATTGTATGCGATGTAAAGAATAGGACCGGGATCCACAGCTCACTAGAGGTGTCTCTCCCATAAGATAAAAGCATGTTGGGTGAACAAATTACAGTCGGGCAATTGACAAATAGAGAGGGCATAACAATGCACATACATGATATGATAAATATAGTGAGATTTAATTGGGCATTACGACAAAGTACATAGACCGCTATCCAAAGCATGCATCTATGCCTAAAAAGTCCACCTTCGAGGTTATCATCCGAACCCCTTCCAAGTATTAAGTTGCAAAACAACGGACAATTGCATTAAGTATGGTGCGTAATGTAATCAATAACTACATCCTTAGACATAGCATCAATGTTTTATCCCTAGTGGCAACAGACACATCCACAACCTTAGAACTTTCCGTCACTCGTTCCGCATTTAATGGAGGCATGAACCCACTATCGAGCATAAATACTCCCTCTTGGAGTTAAGAGCAAAAACTTGGCCAGAGCCTCTACTAATAACGGAGAGCATGCAAGATCATAAACAACACATAGGTAATAACTTGATAATTAACATAACATAGTATTCTCTATCCATCGGATCCCGACAAACACAACATATAGTATTACGTATAGATGATCTTGATCATGTTAGGCAGCTCACAAGATCCAACAATGAAGCACAATGAGGAGAAGACAACCATCTAGCTACTGCTATGGACCCATAGTCCAGGGGTGAACTACTCACTCATCACTCCGGAGGCGACCATGGCGGTGAAGAGTCCTCCGGGAGATGATTCCCCTCTCCGGCGAGGTGCCGGAGGTGATCTCCGTAATCCCCCGAGATGGGATTGGCGGCGGCGGCGTCTCGGTAAGGTTTTCCGTATCGTGGCTCTCGGTACCGGGGGTTTCGCGACGGAGGCTTTAAGTAGGCGGAAGGGCAACGCGGGGGCCACACGAGGGCCCCACACGCCAGGCCGGCGCGGCTAGGGGCCGGGCCGCGCCGCCCTAGCGTGTCGGCGCCTCGTGGCCCCACTTCCTTTCCCCTCGGTCTTCCGGAAGCTTCGTGCAAAAATAGGACCCCGGGCGTTGATTTCGTCCAATTCCGAGAATATTTCTTTACTAGGATTTCGAAACCAAAAACAGCGAGAAAACAAGAATCGGCTCTTCGGCATCTCGTTAATAGGTTAGTGCCGGAAAATGCATAAATACGACATATAATGTGTATAAAACATGTAGATATCATCAATAATGTAGCATGGAAAATAAGAAATTATCGATACGTCGGAGACGTATCAGCATCCCAAGCTTAGTTCTCGCTCGTCCCGAGCAGTGTAAACGATAACAAAGATAATTTCCGGAGTGACATGCCATCATAACCTTGATCATACTATTGTAAACATATGTAATGAATGCAGCGATCAAAACAATGGTAATGACATGAGTAAACAACTGAATCATAAAGCAAAGACTTTTCATGAATAGCACTTAAAGACAAGCATCAATAAGTCTTGCATAAGAGTTAACTCATAAAGCAATAAATCAAAGTAAAGGTATTGAAGCAACACAAAAGAAGATTAAGTTTCAGCGGTTGCTTTCAACTTGTAACATGTATATCTCATGGATATTGTCAATGTAAAGTAATATAACAAGTGCAATATGCAAGTATGTAGGAATCAATGCACAGTTCACACAAGTGTTTGCTTCTTGAGGTGGAGAGAGATAGGTGAACTGACTCAACATAAAAGTAAAAGAATGGTCCTTCAAAAGGGAAAGCATCGATTGCTATATTTGTGCTAGAGCTTTTATTTTGAAAACATGAAACAATTTTGTCAACGGTAGTAATAAAGCATATGAGTTATGTAAATTATATCTTACAAGTTGCAAGCCTCATGCATAGTATACTAATAGTGCCCGCACCTTGTCCTAATTAGCTTGGACTACCGGATCATCGCAATACACATGTTTTAACCAAGTGTCACATCTGGGGTACCTCCATGCCGCCTCGTACAAAGGTCTAAGGAGAAAGCTCGCATTTTGGATTTCTCACTTTTGATTATTCTCAACTTAGACATCCATACCGGGACAACATGGACAACAGATAATGGACTCCTCTTTAATGCATAAGCATGTGGCAACAATTAGTATTCTCATATGAGATTGAGGATATATGTCCAAAACTCGAAACTTCCACCATGATTCATGGCTTTAGTTAGCGGCCCAATGTTCTTCTCTAACAATATGCATGCTCCAACCATTAAGGTGGTAGATCTCTCTTACTTCGTACAAGACGAACATGCATAGCAACTCACATGATATTCAACAAAGAGTAGTTGATGGCGTCCCCAGAAAACATGGTTATCGCACAACAAGCAACTTAATAAGAGATAAAGTGCATAAGTACATATTCAGTACCACAATAGTTTTTAAGCTATTTGTCCCATGAGCTATATATTGTAAAGGCGAATGATGGAAATTTTTTAAAGGTAGCACTCAAGCAATTTACTTTGGAATGGCGGAGAAATACCATGTAGTAGGTAGGTATGGTGGACACAAATGGCATAGTGGTTGGCTCAAGGATTTTGGATGCATGAGAAGTATTCCCTCTCGATACAAGGTTTAGGCTAGCAAGGTTATTTGAAACAAACACAAGGATGAACCGGTGCAGCAAAACTCACATAAAAGACATATTGAAAACATTATAAGACTCTACACCGTCTTCCTTGTTGTTCAAAACTCAATACTAGAAATTATCTAGACTTTTAGAGAGACCAAATATGCAAACCAAATTTAGCAAGCTCTATGTATTTCTTCATTAATGGGTGCAAAGTATATGATGCAAGAGCTTAAACATGAGCACAACAATGGCCAAGTATCAAATTATTCAAGACATTTTAGAATTACTACATGTAGCATTTCCCGATTCCAACCATATAACAATTTAACGAAGAAGATTCAACCTTCGCCATGAATACTATGAGTAAAGCCTAAGGACATATTTGTCCATATGCAACAGCGGAGCGTGTCTCTCTCCCACACAATGAATGCTAGGATCCATTTTATTCAAACAAAAACAAAAACAAAAACAAACACAAAAACAAACCGACGCTCCAAGCAAAGTACATAAGATGTGACGGAATAAAAATATAGTTTCAGGGGAGGAACCTGATAATGTTGTCGATGAAGAAGGGGATGCCTTGGGCATCCCCAAGCTTAGACGCTTGAGTCTTCTTAGAATATGCAGGGGTGAACCACCGGGGCATCCCCAAGCTTAGAGCTTTCACTCTCCTTGATCATATTGCATCATTCTCCTCTCTTGATCCTTGAAAACTTCCTCCACACCAAACTCGAAACAACTCATTAGAGGGTTAGTGGACAATAAAAATTAACATGTTCAGAGGTGACACAATCATTCTTAAAACTTCCGGACATTGCATAAAGGTACTGGACATTAATGGATCAAAGAAATTCATCCAACATAGCAAAAGAGGCAATGCGAAATAAAAGGCAGAATCTGTCAAAACAGAACAGTCCGTAAAGATGGATTTTATTGAGGCACTAGACTTGCTCAAATAAAAATGCTCAAATTGAATGAAAGTTGCGTACATATCTGAGGATCACTCACGTAAATTGGCATAATTTTCTGAGTTACCTACAGAGAATTAGGCCCATATTCGTGACAAGAAAGAAATCTGTTTACAGCGCAAGTAATCCAAATCTAGTATTAACCTTACTATCAAAGACTTTACACAACAAAACACAAAACTAAGATAAGGAGAGGTTGCTACAGTAGTAAACAACTTCCAAGACTCAAATATAAAACAAAAATACTATAGAAAAAACATGGGTTGTGTCCCATAAGCGCTTTTCTTTAACGCCTTTCAGCTAGGCGCAGAAAGTGTAAATCAAGTATTATCAAGAGATGAAGCATCAACATCATAATTTTCTCTAATAATAGAATCATAAGGTAACTTCATTCTTTTTCTAGGGAAGTGTTCCATACCTTTCTTGAGAGAAAATTGATATTTAATATTACCTTCCTTCATATCAATAGTAGCACCAACGGTTCGAAGAAAAGGTCTTCCCAATATAATGGGGCAAGATGCATTGCATTCAATATCCAAGACAACAAAATCAACGGGGACAAGGTTATTGTTAACCATAATGTGAACATTATCAACTCTCCCCAAAGGTTTCTTTTTAGCATTATCAGCGAGATTAACATCCAAATAACAATTTTTCAATGGTGGCAAGTCAAGCATATCATAGACTTTCTTAGGCATAACAGAAATACTTGCACCAAGATCACATAAAGCATTACAATCAAAATCATTGACCCTCATTTTAATGATGGGCTCTGATACGTCTCCGACGTATCGATAATTTCTTATGTTCCATGCCACATTATTGATGATATCTACATGTTTTATGCACACTTTATGTCATATTTATGCGTTTTCCGGAACTAACCTATTGACGAGATGCCGAAGGGCCAGCTTCTCGTTTCTCGCTGTTTTTGGTTCCGGAAATCCTAGTAAGGAAATATTCTCGAATCGGACGAAATCAAGACCCAAAGCATCCTATTTTTCCACGAAGCTTCCGAACACCCGGAAGGACCGCGAGGGGGCCACGAGCCCACTGGACCATAGGCCGGCGCGGCCTGGGTGTGGCCCGCGCCACCCTATGGTGTCGTCGCCCCTTCGACCTTCTGACGCCGCCTCTTCGCCTATATAAAGGTCCCAGACCTAAAACCTCGATACGAAAAAGCCACGGTACGAGAAACCTTCCAGAGCCGCCGCCATCGCGAAGCCAAGATCTGGGGGACAGGAGTCTCTGTCCCGGCACGCCGCCGGGGCGGGGAAGTGCCCCCGGAAGGCTTCTCCATCGACACCACCGCCATCTTCATCAACGCTGCTGTCTCCCATGAGGAGGGAGTAGTTCTCCATCGAGGCTCGGGGTTGTACCGGTAGCTATGTAGTTCATCTCTCTCCTATGTGCTTCAATACAATAATCTCATGAGCTGCCTTACATGATTGAGATTCATATGATGATGCTTGTAATCTAGATGTCATTATGCTAGTCAAGTGAGTTTTACTTATGTGATCTCCGGAGACTCCTTGTCCCACGTGTGTAAAGGTGACAAGTGTGTGCACCGTGTGGGTCTCTTAGGCTATATTTCACGTAATACTTATTCACTGTTATGAATGGCGTAGTGAAGTGCTTATTTATATCTCTTTATGATTGCAATGTGTTTTGTATCACAATTTATCTATGTGCTACTCTAGTGATGTTATTAAAGTAGTTTATTCCTCCCGCACGGTGTAATGGTGACAAGTGTGTGCATCCGTGTTAGTACTTGGCGTAGGCTATGATTGTGATCTCTTGTAGATTATGAAGTTAACTATTGCTATGATGGTATTGATGTGATCTATTCCTCCTACATAGTGTGAAGGTAACAGTGTGCATGCTGTGTTAGTACTTGGTTTAGTCGTGTTGATCTTTCATGCACTCTAAGGTTATTTAAATATGAACATTGAATTGTGGAGCTTGTTAACTCCGGCATTGAGGGTTCGTGTAATCCTACGCAATGGTGTTCATCATCCAACAAAAGAGTGTAGAGTATGCATCTATCTATTCTGTTATGTGATCAAAGTTGAGAGTGTCCACTAGTGAAAGTCTAATCCCTAGACCTTGTTCCTAAATACTGCTATCGCTGCTTGTTTACTGTTTTACTTCGTTACTGATGCGTGTAGTTGACACGTCCGTTGGGAACCCCAAGAGGAAGGTGTGATGCGCACAGCGGCAAGTTTCCCTCAGTAAGAAACCAAGGTTTAATCGAACCAGTAGGAGTCAAGAAGCACGTTGAAGGTTGATGGCGGCGGGATGTAGTGCGGCGCAACACCGGAGATTCCGGCGCCAACGTGGAACCCGCACAACACAACCAAAGTACTTTGCCCCAACGAAACGAGTGAGGTTGTCAATCTCACCGGCTTGCTGTAACAAAGGATTAACCGTATTGTGTGGAAGATGATTGTTTGCGAGAGAAAACAGTAAAAACAAGTATTGCGAGCAGATTTGTATTTCAAGTATTAAAAGAATGGACCGGGGTCCACAGCTCACTAGAGGTGTCTCTCCCATAAGATAAAAGCATGTTGGGTGAACAAATTACAGTCGGGCAATTGACAAATAGAGAGAGCATAACAATGCACATACATGACATGATAAGTATAGTGAGATTTAATTGGGCATTACGACAAAGTACATAGACCGCCATCCAACCGCATCTATGCCTAAAAAGTCCACCTTCAGAGTTATCATCCGAACCCTTCCAAGTATTAAGTTGCTAACAACGGACAATTGCATTAAGTATGGTGCGTAATGTAATCAACAACTACATCCTCGGACATAGCGCCAATGTTTTATCCCTAGTGGCAACAAGCACAACACAACCTTAGAACTTTCTCGTCATCGTCCCAGTGTCAATGCGGGCATGAACCCACTATCGAGCATAAATACTCCCTCTTGGAGTTAAAAGCAAAAACTTGGCCGAGCCTCTACTAATAACGGAGAGCATGCAAGATCATAAACAACACATATGTAATAACTTGATAATTAACATGACATGGTATTCTCTATCCATCGGATCCCGACAAACACAACATATAGAATTACAGATAGATGATCTTGATCATGTTAGGCAGCTCACAAGATCCAACAATGAAGCACAATGAGGAGAAGACAACCATCTAGCTACTGCTATGGACCCATAGTCCAGGGGTGAACTACTCACTCATCACTCCGAAGGCGACCATGGCGGTGTAGAGTCCTCCGGAAGATGAATCCCCTCTCCGGCAGGGTGCCGGAGGAGATCTCCAGGATCCCCCGAGATGGGATCGGCGGCGGCGGCGTCTCAGCAAGGTTTTCCGTATCGTGGTTTTTCGCATCGGGGCTTTCGCGACGGAGGCTTTAAGTAGGCGGAAGGGCGAGTCGGGGGCCCGACGAGGGGCCCACACCATAGGGCGGCGCGGGCCCCCTTGGCCGCGCCGCCATGTGGTGTCGCCACCTCGTGGCCCCACTTCGTATGTTCTTCGGTCTTCCGGAAGCTCCGTGGAAAAATAGGCCCCGGGTCTTCGTTTCGTCCAATTCCGAGAATATTTCGTTACTAGGATTTCTGAAACCAAAAACAGCGAGAAAACGAGAACTGGCACTTCGGCATCTTGTTAATAGGTTAGTTCCGGAAAATGCACGAATATGACATAAAGTGTGCATAAAACATGTAGGTATCATCAATAATATGGCATAGAACATAAGAAATTATCGATACGTCGGAGACGTATCAAGCATCCCCAAGCTTAGTTCTCGCTCGTCCCGAGCGGGTAAAACGATAACAAAGATAATTTCCGAAGTGATATGCCATCATAACTTTGATCATACTATTTGTAAACATATGTAGTGAATGCAGCGATCAAAACAATGGTAATGACATGAGTAAACAAGTGAATCATAAAGCAAAGACTTTTCATGAATAGTACTTCAAGACAAGTATTAATAAGTCTTGCATAAGAGTTAACTCATAAAGCAATAAATCAAAGTAAAGGTATTGAAGCAACACAAAGGAAGATTAAGTTTCAGCGGTTGCTTTCAACTTGTAACATGTATATCTCATGGATAATTGTCAACATAGAGTAATATAACAAGTACAATATGCAAGTATGTAGGAATCAATGCACGGTTCACACAAGTGTTTGCTTCTTGAGGTGGAGAGAGATAGGTGAACTGACTCAACATAAAAGTAAAAGAATGGTCCTTCAAAGAGGAAAGCATCGATTGCTATATTTGTGCTAGAGCTTTTATTTTGAAAACATGAAACAATTTTGTCAACGGTAGTAATAAAGCATATGAGTTATGTACATTATATCTTACAAGTTGCAAGTCTCATGCATAGTATACTAATAGTGCCCGCACCTTGTCCTAATTAACTTGGACTACCGGATCTTTGCAATGCACATGTTTTGACCAAGTGTCACAATAGGGTACCTCCATGCCGCCTGTACAAAGGTCTAAGGAGAAAGCTCGCATTTTGGATTTCTCGCTTTTGATTATTCTCAACTTAGACATCCATACCGGGACAACATGGACAACGGATAATGGACTCCTCTTTAATGCATAAGCATGTGGCAACAATTATTATTCTCATATGAGATTGAGGATATATGTCCAAACTGAAACTTCCACCATGAATCATGGCTTTAGTTAGCGGCCCAAAGTTCTTCTCTAACAATATGCATGCTCCAACCATGAAGGTGGTAGATCTCTCTTGCTTCGGACAAGACGGACATGCATAGCAACTCACATGATATCCAACAAAGAATAGTTGATGGCGTCCCCGTAAACATGGTTATCGCTCAACAAGCAACTTAATAAGAGATAAAGTGCATAAGTACATATTCAATACCACAATAGTTTTTAAGCTATTTGTCCCATGAGCTATATATTGCAAAGGTGAATGATGGAATTTTAAAGGTAGCACTCAAGCAATTTACTTTGGAATGGCGGATAAATACCATGTAGTAGGTAGGTATGGTGGACACAAATGGCATAGTGGTTGGCTCAAGTATTTTGGATGCATGAGAAGTATTCCCTCTCGATACAAGGTTTAGGCTAGCAAGGTTATTTGAAACAAACACAAGGATGAACGGTATAGCAGAACTCACATAAAAGACATATGGTAAACATTATAAGGCTCCATACCGTCTTCCTTGTTGTTCAAAACTCAATACTAGATGTTATCTAGACTCTAGAGAAACCAAATATGCAAACCAAATTAGCAAGCTCTAAGTATTTCTTCATTAATGGGTGCAAAGTATATGATGCAAGAGCTTAAACATGAGCACAACAATTGCCAAGTATCAAATTATCCAAGACATTTTAGAGTTACTACATGTATCATTTTCCAATTCCAACCATATAACAATTTAACGAAGAAGAAACTTCGCCATGAATACTATGAGTAGAGCCTAAGGACATATTTGTCCATATGCTACAGCGGAGCGTGTCTCTCTCCCATAAAGTGAATGCTAGGATCCATTTTATTCAAACAAAACAAAAAACAAAAACAAACCGACGCTCCAAGTAAAGTCCATAAGATGTGACGGAATAAAAATATAGTTTCAGGGGAGGAACCTGATAATGTTGTCGATGAAGAAGGGGATGCCTTGGGCATCCCCAAGCTTAGACGCTTGAGTCTTGTTAGAATATGCAGGGGTGAACCACCGGGGCATCCCCAAGCTTAGAGCTTTCACTCTCCTTGATCATATTGCATCATACTCCTCTCTTGATCCTTGAAAACTTCCTCCACACCAAACTCGAAACAACTCATTAGAGGGTTAGTGCATAATAAAAATTCACATGTTCAGAGGTGACACAATCATTCTTAACACTTCTGGACATTGCATAAAGCTACTGTACATTAATGGATCAAAGAAATTCATCCAACATAGCAAAAGAGGCAATGCGAAATAAAAGACAGAATCTGTCAAAACAGAACAGTCCGTAAAGATGGATTTTATTAGGCCACCAGACTTGCTCAAACGAAAATGCTCAAATTGAATGAAAGTTGCGTACATATCTGAGGATCATGCTCGTAAATTGGCTTAATTTTCTGAGCTACCTACAGGGAGATAGACCCAGATTCGTGACAAGCAAAGAAATCTGGAATTGCGCAAGTAATCCAAATCTAGTACTTACTTTTCTATCAAAGACTTTACTTGGCACAACAAAACATAAAACTAAGATAAGGAGAGGTTGCTACAGTAGTAAACAACTTCCAAGACACAAATATAAGACAAAAATACTGGAGTAAAAACATGGGTTGTCTCCCATAAGCGCTTTTCTTTAACGCCTTTCGCCTAGGCGCGTAAAGTGTATCTCAAGTAACATCAAGAGACGAAGCATCAACATCATAATTTGTTCTAATGATAGAATCATAAGGTAACTTCATTCTCTTTCTAGGGAAGTGTTCCATACCTTTCTTGAGAGGAAATTGATATTTAATATTACCTTCCTTCATATCAATAGTAGCACCAACGGTTCGAAGAAAAGGTCTTCCCAATATAATGGGGCAAGATGCATTGCATTCAATATCCAAGACAACAAAATCAACGGGGACAAGGTTATTGTTAACCATAATATGAACATTATCAATTCTTCCCAAAGGTTTCTTTTTAGCATTATCAGCGAGGTTAACATCCAGATAACAATTCTTCAATGGTGGCAAGTCAAGCATATCATAGACTTTTTTAGGCATAACAGAAATACTTGCACCAAGATCACATAAAGCATTACAATCAAAATCTTTGACTCTCATTTTAATGATGGGCTCCCAACCATCCTCTAGCTTTCTAGGAATAGAAGTTTCAAGTTTTAGTTTCTCTTCTCTAGCTTTTATGAGAGCATTTGTAATATGTTTTGTGAAAGCCAAGTTTATAGCGCTAGTATTAGGACTTTTAGCAAGTTTTTGCAAGAACTTTATAACTTCAGAGATGTGGCAATCATCAAAATCTAAATCATTACAATCTAAAGCAATGGGATTATCATCCCCAAGGTTGGAAAAAATTTCAAGCAGCTTTATCACAAGCAGTTTCAGCCTTTCAGGTAATTTTGCGCGCTTTGCACTAGGAGTAGAAGCATTGCCAACACCAATTATTTTACCATTGATAGTAGGAGGTGCAGCAACATGTGAATCATTAGCATTGCTAGTGGTGGTAATAGTCCAAACTTTAGCTACATTTTCCTTTTTAGCTAGTTTTTCATTTTCTTCTCTATCCCACCTAGCAAGCAGTTCAGCCATTAATCTTATATTCTCATTAATTCTAACTTGGATGGCATTTGCTGTAGTAACAATTTTATTTTCAATATCCCTATTAGGCATAACTTTCGATTTCAAAAGATCAACATCAGAGGCAAGACTATCAACTCTAGAAACAAGAATATCAATTTTATTGAGCTTTTCCTCAACAGCATTTGTTAAAGGCAGTTTGTGTACTAATAAATTCTTTAAGCATGGCCTCAAGTCCAGGGGGTGTATTCCTATTATTGTTGTAAGAATTCCCATAAGAATTAGCATAACCGTTACCATTATTATAAGGATATGGCCTATAGTTATTACTAGAATTGTTCCGATAAGCATTGTTGTTGAAATTATTATTTTTAATGAAGTTTACATCAACATGTTCTTCTTGGGCAACCAATGAAGCTAATGGAACATTATTAGGATCAACATTAGTCCTATCATTCGCAAGCATAGACATAATAGCATCAACCTTATCATTCAAGGAAGAGGATTCTTCAACAGAATTTACCTTCTTACCTTGTGGAGCTCTTTCCGTGTGCCATTCAGAGTAATTAACCATCATATTATCAAGGAGCTTTGTTGCTTCACCAAGAGTGATGGACATAAAGGTACCTCCAGCAGCTGAATCCAATAAATTCCGCGAAGAAAAATTTAGTCCCGCATAGAAGGTTTGGATGATCATCCAAGTAGTCGATCCATGGGTTGGGCAATTTTTAACCAGAGATTTCATTCTTTCCCAAGCTTGAGCAACATGTTCATTATCCAATTGTTTAAAATTCATTATGCTACTCCTCAAAGATATAATTTTAGCAGGGTGATAATATCTACCAATAAAAGCATCCTTGCATTTAGTCCAGGAATCAATACTATTCTTAGGCGAGAGATAGCAACCAATCTTTAGCTCTTCCTCTTAATGAGAAAGGAAACAATTTTAATTTTATAATGTCACCATCTACATCTTTATACTTTTGCATTTCACATAGTTCAACAAAATTATTGAGATGGGCAGCAAGCATCATCGTAACTAACACCCGTAAAATTGCTCTCTCATGACAAGATTAAGTAAAGCAGGTTTAATTTCAAAGAATTCTGCCGTAGTAGCAGGTGGAGCAATAGGTGTGCATAAGAAATCATTATTATTTGTGCTAGTGAAGTCACACAACTTAGTATTTTCAGTGGTTGGCCATTTTAGCAATAGTAAATAAAGCAAACTAGATAAAGTAAATGCAAGTAAACTAATTTTTTTGTGTTTTTGATATAGCAAACAAGATAGCAAATAAAGTAAAGCTAGCAACTAATTTTTTTGTGTTTTGATATAAGTGCAGCAAACAAAGTAGTAAATAAAATAAAGCAAGACAAAAACAAAGTAAAGAGATTGAGAAGTGGAGACTCCCCTTGCAGCCGTGTCTTGATCTCCGCAGCAACGGCGCCGTAAAAATATGCTTGATGGCGTGTATTTCACACGTTCGTTGGGCAACCCCAAGAGGAAGGTATGATGCGCACAGCAGCAAGTTTTCCCTCGAAAAGAAACCAAGGTTTATCGAACCGAGGAGGAGCTAAGAAACACGTTGAAGGTTGATGGCGGCGGGATGTAGTGCGGCGCAACACCGTAGATTCCGGCGCCAACGTGGAACCCGCACAACACAACCAAAGTACTTTGCCCCAACGAAACAAGTGAGGTTGTCAATCTCACCGGCTTGTCTGTAACAAAGGATTAACCGTATTGTTTGGAAGATGATTGTTTGCAGAGAAAATAGTAAAAACAAGTATTGCAACGAGATTTGTATTTCAGCATTAAAGAATGGACCGGGATCCACAGCTCACTAGAGGTGTCTCTCCCATAAGATAAAAGCATGTTGGGTGAACAAATTACAGTCGGGCAATTGACAAATAGAGAGGGCATAACAATGCACATACATGACATGATAAGTATAGTGAGATTTAATTGGGCATTACGACAAAGTACATAGACCGCCATCCAACCGCATCTATGCCTAAAAAGTCCACCTTCAGTGTTATCATCCGAACCCCTTCCAGCATTAAGTTGCAAAGCAACAGTACAATTGCATTAAGTATGGTGCGTAATGTAATCAACAACTACATCCTCGGACATAGCGCCAATGTTTTATCCCTAGTGGCAACAAGCACAACACAACCTTAGAACTTTCTCGTCACCGTCCCGTGTGTCAATGCGGCATGAACCCACTATCGAGCATAAGTACTCCCTCTTGGAGTTAAAAGTAAAAACTTGGCCGGAGCCTCTACTAGTAACGGAGAGCATGCAAGATCATAAACAACACATGTGTAATAACTTGATAATTAACATGACATGGTATTCTCTATCCATCGGATCCCGACAAACACAACATATAGAATTACGGATAGATGATCTTGATCATGTTAGGCAGCTCACAAGATCCAACAATGAAGCACAATGAGGAGAAGACAACCATCTAGCTACCGCTATGGACCCATAGTCCAGGGGTGAACTACTCACTCATCACTCCGGAGGCGACCATGGCGGTGTAGAGTCCTCCGGGAGATGAATCCCCTCTCCGGCAGGGTGCCGGAGGAGATCTCCGTAATCCCCCGAGATGGGATCGGCGGCGGCGGCGTCTCGGCAAGGTTTTCCGTATCGTGGTTTTTCGCATCGTGGGTTTCGCGACGGAGGCTTTAAGTAGGCGGAAGGGCAGTAGTCGGGGGCCGGACGAGGGGGCCACACCATAGGGCGGCACGGGCCCCCCGGGCCGCGCCGCCTTGTGGTGTCGCCACCTCGTGGCCCCACTTCGTGTGTTCTTCGGTCTTCCGGAAGCTCCGTGGAAAAATAGGACCCCGGGTCTTCGTTTCGTCCAATTCCGAGAATATTTCGTTACTAGGATTTCGAAACCAAAAACAGCGTAAAACGAGAACCGGCACTTCGGCATCTTGTTAATAGGTTAGTTCCAGAAAATGCACGAATATGACATAAAGTGTGCATAAAACATGTAGGTATCATCAATAATATGGCATAGAACATAAGAAATTATCGATACGTCGGAGACGTATCAGCAGCTGAATCCAATAGGTTCCGCGAAGAAAAATTCAGTCCTGCATAAAAGGTTTGGATGATCATCCAAGTAGTTAGTCCATGGGTTGGGCAATTTTTTACCAAAGATTTCATTCTCTCCCATGGTTGAGCAACATGTTCATTATCTAATTGCTTAAAATTCATTATGCTACTTCTCAGAGATATAATTTTAGCAGGAGGATAATATCTACCAATAAAAGCATCCTTACATTTAGTCCATGAATCAATACTATTTCTAGGCAGAGATAGCAACCAGTCTTTAGCTCTTCCTCTTAAGGAGAAAGAAAACAATTTTAATTTTATAATATCACCATCTACATCCTTATACTTTTGCATTTCACATAGTTCAACAAAATTATTAAGATGGGCAGCAGCATCATCGTAACTAACACCGTAAAATTGCTCTCTCATAACAAGATTCAAGTAAAGGTGTTTAATTTCAAAGAATTCTCGCTCGTAGTAGCAGGTGGAGCAATAGGTGTGCATAAGAAATTATTATTATTTGTGCTAGTGAAGTCACACAACTTAGTATTCTCAACAAGTACTCCATTTTAGCAGTAGTAAATAAAGCAAACTAAATAAAGTAAATGCAAGTAACTAATTTTTTTGTGTTTTCAATATAGAGAATAAGACAGTAAATAAAGTAAAACTAGCAACTAATTTTTTTGTGTTTTTGATATAAGAAGCAAACAAAGCAGTAAATAAAGTAAAACTAGCAAGACAAAAACAAAGTAAAGAGATTGGATGTGGAAGACTCCCCTTGCAGCGTGTCTTGATCTCCCCGGCAACGGCGCCAGAAAAAATGCTTGATGGCGTGTAAGACACACGTCCGTTGGGAACCCCAAGAGGAAGGTGTGATGCGTACAAGCGAGCAAGTTTTCCCTCGTAAAGAAACCAAGGTTTATCGAACCAGTAGGAGTCAAGAAGCACGTTGAAGGTTGTTGGTGGCGGAGTGTAGTGCGGCGCAACACCAGGGATTCCGGCGCCAACGTGGAACCTGCACAACACAATCAAAGTACTTTGCCCCAACGTAACAGTGAGGTTGTCAATCTCACCGGCTTGCTATAAACAAAAGATTAAACGTATTGTGTGGAAGATGATGATTGTTTGCAAAAAAAAGTAAAGAACAATTGCAGTAGATTGTATTTCAGATGTAAAGAATAGGACCGGGGTCCACATTTCACTTGGTGTCTCTCCCATAAGATAAACAGATGTTGGGTGAACAAATTACAGTTGGGCAATTGACAAATAAAGAAGGCATAACAATGCACATACATATATCATGATGAGTACTATGAGATTTAATCGTGGCATTACGACAAAGTACATAGACCGCTATCCAAGCATGCATCTATGCCTAAAAATTCCACCTTCAGAGTTATCATCCGAACCCCTTCCAAGTATTAAGTTGCAAACAATGGACAATTGCATTAAGTATGGTGCGTAATGTAATCAACACAAATATCCTTAGACAAAGCATCGATGTTTTATCCCTAGTGGCAACAACACATCCACAACCTTAGAACTTTCTCGTCACTGTCCCAGCATTTAATGGAGGCATGAACCCACTATCGAGCATAAATACTCCCTCTTGGAGTCACAAGTATCAACTTGGCCGGAGCCTCTACTAGCAACGGAGAGCATGCAAGAACATAAACAACATATATGATAGATTGATAATCAACTTGACATAGTATTCAATATTCATCGGATCCCAACAAACACAACATGTAGGATTACAAATAGATGATCTTGATCATGATAGGCAGCTCACAAGATCTAGCATGATAGCACAATGAGGAGAAGACAACCATCTAGCTACTGCTATGGACCCATAGTCCAGGGGTGGACTAGTCACACATCGATCCGGAGTCGATCATGGCGATGAAGAGACCTCCGGGAGATGATTCCCCTCTCCGGCAGGGTGCCGAAGGCGATCTCCTGAATCCCCCGAGATGGGATTGGCGGCGGCGGCGTCTCTGGAAGGTTTTCCGTATCGTGGCTCTCGGTACTGGGGGTTTCGCGACGAAGACTTTAAGTAGGCGGAAGGGCAGGTCAAGGGGCATCACGAGGGGCCCACACAACAGGCCGGCGCTGCCAAGGCTTGGGCCGCGCCGCCCTGTTGTGTGGCCACCTCGTGGCCCCACTTCGTTTCCTCTTCGGACTTCTGGAAGCTTCGTGTAAAAATAGGACCCTGGGCGTTGATTTCGTCCAATTCCGAGAATATTTCCTTACTAGGATTTCTGAAACCAAAAACAGCAGAAAACAGCAACTAGCTCTTCGGCATCTCGTCAATAGGTTAGTGCCGGAAAATGCATAATAATGACATATAATGTGTATAAAACATGTGAGTATCATCATAAAAGTAGCATGGAACATGAGAAATTATAGATACGTTTGGGACGTATCAGTCATCGGCGTGGATAGAGGGCTGGTGGATGAGGAAAGGCGATGATAATTGATCCACTTTATTTAGTGACATACGCTCGTTCCCACCAGAAAAACGGCAGGACACGCGGTGTTAGACACGTGTCGGGTAGAAACCGTGTGCTCACCTATACACCTAATCACCTGGCTTCATCCGTTAGACAAATACTACTAGAATCATCAAAATTTTCTTCAGAGCAATTGTTAAGAATGATAGAATCATATATATCCTCATCATCACTAGAGTCATATACATCATAAGGCATAGAATCAGGAAAGGGAATAGCTTTGAGAACTGGATACTTTATTTTTACTTTTAATTCTTGTTTTTGTTTTTTCTTGATGAGTTCTTGATTTCTCTTACCTTCTTTTGTTAAGGGCGAGCCATCCCAATCCAGCCTCACACTCCTATACACCTTATCATATTCGGTTAAATCAAGGTTCTTCTTACCTACTTCTCGGGAGCTTGTCACGGGTATGAAATGTTCAACACGAGGCTTCTTGGATTTAGGCTTCTTGGTTTTACCCTTGTTTCCTACCTTAATGATACACCAAGTGGAAGATATGGGAGTAACGGTAGAGGGATGTTCTCCATTGTTAGTAGCAACAGCTTTGATATGATGAAAATGATTAGCTATGAAAGGAATTGCTTTAGAAAGAACATTTATAACTATGGTGTCACCATAAGGAATTTCTCCTCTACTATTTCCATCTTTGAAAAACTCATTGATTAAACTTTGTAGATCCATTGGGAGAAGTTTTTCCTCATGCACGATATCATCATGCCATTGATAAGAATTATATTTCATCTTGTTCAAAAGTTGCCAAGCTTCATCCACGGTTTTATCATTGAAGGAACCATGAGATTGTTGTGAAGTGTACAAGTAGATTGCCTAGCCCTTTCCATCAGTTCGGACTTTTGGTTCAAGTGGCTAGTGCATGAAGCTTAACATGGTATCAGAGCCCCAGGTCTCGAGTTCAAATCCTGGCTTTCACATGGTTTTCGCAATTAAGCCTAAAAATTGTTGTTGCCCCCTCTTTAGCCACCGCTGTTTCGGTGTGCTCTTCTTCTTTCACGTGTTGACTTTCTCTTCTCCCGTCACACGCGAGTGGGGGTGTTGTGAAGTGTACAAGTAGATTGCCTAGCCCTTTCCATCAGTTCGGACTTTTGGTTCAAGTGGCTAGTGCATGAAGCTTAACAGAGATGTCATGTCTAATTTATCTTTATAAGATTGATTTAAGCCTCCATAAATATTTTCAACAATAACCAACTAGGCAAACCATGAGGTGGACAATCACGCAACAATTTAATGAACCTATTATAGGATTGCAATAAATGTTCAGTATTGCTTTGCTTCAAAGTCATGATATCAAACCTTCGATCATAAATTTCCTTTTGTGAACAATAATAAGCAAGAAAAGCATTGGAAATACCTTGCCATGATGTGAAATCTCCAGCAGGTTTTGAGTATAACCATTCTTTAGATTTTCCTTTCAAAGAGAATGAAAACAATATTAATTGCAGCTCATCATCTGTCCAAGCAGGCAACCTCACTTTAGAACACAACGTAGTGAAGTTCTCAATATGCTGATATGGATTATTCTCCAGATCCCCTGCAAAAGAATATCTTTGAATGATAAGTATTAGTTCTGGCTTGATTTCATAACTCTCAGCTCTGGCAGTGGGATAAATAATAGGTGAAAGTGATCATGAAAAGAAGGATCAAACTCCCCACGCATCTTTCCTAGTAGTTCCAATATTTTAGTATTTTTGATTAAAGAAAATAACAAGACTAGATAAAAGATTAACTATTTTTTTCTTTTCAAATAAGTAAAAGCAGTAAAATAGAAACAAATAGAAATAAACTATGTGCGAGTGGGTAGGTAATAACCAAATGCTATGCTCCCCGGAAATAGCGCTAAGTTGATGTCTGGGTTCCTGCGATCAATAGCAGGGTTATTGCAGTACTTCTAGCAGCAACTATTTATTAGAAAGTTCGCCCCAAAGGAGCTTTGCAAATGGAAATCACACAACCCCGCAACCACATTGTCAGTGCAGCCACGTTCACACACAAAACGGTATTTGGAAATTGTGTACTCTATAGTTCAATAGTATGACGGTATTTGAGAGAGTTTTAAAGTAACTACTCACAAGGAACTTAACAAGAACAAAGTAGAGCAATATTGAAAGAAACAAAAGGGATTGTACTTGTAGGATTGAATAAAATGACGGTATCTAGGCATTTGTTCTCACTAGTACTAGAGGGGCAACTATGTAGCCATATATTGGAATTGCCCAACAAAATACTTCAGATAAATAAACGATTCCCTATGGTTACCGGTTTGTCACAAGGCGTATACTACTTAGAACAACACGTTGTCACTACACAAGTCAATAATACACTCCGGTCCAAAGGATCACATGAACTCATAGATCTCCTCTTTGTCACTAGAGGAGAGAGTAATATAATAGATAAAGCCACAAATTATAGGGTTGCATACTAGATCATACCTCAACCTAGATCCAAATCAATTACTCAATCATAGATGAAAAATAACACAAAGAAGGATTCATTGAGATCATCATCATGTTCAATCTTACAACTACAAGATCTAAAACAAGAGAGAGAGAGATGGAGGTGTTGATGGAGGTGTTGTTGGAGATGGAGATGGAGATGGCGATGGAGCCGGCGCACGGTACGTGGTGGTGGTGATGGTGATGGCCTCCTTCTCCTCTTCTTATTGCTTTGATGGTGTTGAGGTGTTGGTGGAGATCTAGATCTTGGAGGTGTGGCGGCTATGGAGTTTGCAAGGTGGCAGGGCTCCGCCGTGGAGGTATGTGGTGATATGTCCTCTCTCCCTTGGGCTCCTACCCTCTTTATATAGTCCTAGGAGGTCTCCAATAGGCCCTCCCACGTTGCCTATGACCTAAGGAAGGTCTAGGAACAAACGGGACGGATTCTGTGAAGAAACGCGTTCGAATGTCCTTTTCCGAGCGTCCAATCGCGTGGTACGGGCGGATGGTACGGGCGGACCCGCCCGTACCGATGGTCGCTATTAGCTCTATATTTTGGCCGTTATTTCCTCATAC
Organism: Lolium rigidum; assembly: GCF_022539505.1. Classification (NCBI taxonomy): domain Eukaryota; kingdom Viridiplantae; phylum Streptophyta; class Magnoliopsida; order Poales; family Poaceae; genus Lolium; species Lolium rigidum. The sequence continues at coordinate 194,172,065 of NC_061511.1, read as the reverse complement.
GAACTCCGATTTGAGTGTTCTTGGGCTCGTTGGACTCGTATGGACGAGAAATAGAACACCAATGTCTTAGATCTTTATTTTTTATACGATGGAAAATATCACTTCTCCACTCCTCAAATGACCAAGTCTGATGCCTGCAGCTCTTCCATATTTCTCTCTCTTGATCCTCTTGCCTTGCTTTACCCATAGTGGCCCATAACACCTACACACATGTAGAAGACAAAGGAAAGGTAATCAAATCCTACTAAAACTACTAAATATGCATAGCTCACATGAAAGTGAGCAAGACCTCGTAAGTACGCAAAATAGGCATGGATGTACCTAGATGGGGCATGAAATTAGTGACAATTTGAGTAATTGTTACATAAAAACCTCGGTAGAAAGTGTTTAAATTTGGAGCTATCAACCTCCCCAAACTTAGCTGTTACTCGCCCTCGAGTTGAAAAGTGAAACAGAATCATAGCGAGAATAAACTTGGGTAGAAAAACTCATAAATATGAGGTGATATCCTATACTTCCCCAAGCTAGACTCACGCTTGTTATCGAGAAAGAGATTCAACTATGTTAGTCCATAAGAGATCACATAGAACTTCTATGTGTCATGTCAAAAGTAAATCTAACTTGAAATCAAACTTGTGATCCTCCTATTGCTCCTTTTATATGTTTATATATTAAGAGTAATAGATCATGCCAAAAGAAGCATAATAATGGAGTGTTTCATTAACACCCACATCAATAAATCAATGCTATCAAAAAACTTATTTTATATTGATTGTCTTTCAAGAAATTTCATCTAATAGTTACGAGACCATGCCAAAACTTTCTAGGTGGTTCATGTGGATTCCATAATAGTTTCCACTATTGGTCATTGATGGCCTTAGCAAAATTTTCCACAACCCTCGAGAGTACCAATATTTTTACCCACAAGTAGCTAGCTACCTATGTCATCCAACTCAATAGCCGAAACTGGGATGTTTCATCCGCAAGTCGTTCGAAGGCCAGCGGAGTTGTTGGCATCCGAAGGGTGTGCATCAACAATTAGTATACAAGCTTTAAGCAATATCATACTTTTGACTCACGACTTTCAGTTTTGGCATGCATCTCAATTCCCGCTAGTCTTCATTTACTTCAAAAGTGATGTCAAGCCTATCATCATATCTTTGGGGTATAGTATATTCATGGTTAAACTCTTAAGACAATTAAACATCGCATAATTATTCATTTGAAATTCTTTCTTACTATATTTGATATTCTCAAGTGTAGAAATCATGGCAATGTATTCTAGAAGATCACAATATTTTTCTCAAGCTCGATAAAGATTTGAACATAGTGCATTAAAGATCTAACTCAGCTCTTATGGAGACTAACAAAAAGCAAGTGTGTCCCTTATATAAGTATGAAGCATAAGTCACTCAAGAAAGTCATTCAAAAGCAGCGGGATACATGCATGCTCGGAACTTTATTGAATGAGAGCATTGCAAATGATCCTATACATGCTAAAGTAACTTCCCCAAGTTAGGCTCTTGCAAGAACCAAGCTTGAATAGATCACCAAAAGAAAAGAGAAAATGCAGTTTTCATAAGAGAGTGTGAGAAGTGGTTACCTCCCGAAGCTTGATTAAAGCAAAGGTGATGCACTTTACCGTTGAGGTACGAATAAACTCTCTTTCATTGGACAAGAAGATTTGCTTCAATGAACATTCTTTGATATGGCGTGGTGATTTCCTTCCTAGAGAACCTGCTTGGAAACTTAAAAAGAAAACAAAATATTTTTGTGGTTTTGGAAGCACGGGGTTAGCTCACAAGTGATGAAAGCATTCTCACGAGATTGGTTCATTAACCTAAGCACCACTCTTAAGTCAACAAACTAAGTCTACAAGTTGTACAGACTCTTGGATTTGATAAAGTGAAAATGAGACAACATATGAGACGCTAGTGTGCATCCATATGAGCTTAATTAAAAAGGAGAGGTCCCACTTAAGGTGGAAATCTTGTTACTAGAAATTTAGTGAGCAAGGTTCGAGTTGGAAGGTCTTACCATACACTTGTTGTTGAAGCGTTGAGTTGAAAAACCAAGTGGTTAGTGTGGGGGTTTGAACGGTTGGCACATACCGTAATTGCCTCGACACAAGGTTCAAGATCCTGCGAAATAACACACGAAGTAAAAAAGCAAACAATTCGGTGTACGAACGGAGTTCGTTCACCCAACCGTGAAAACAAAAATAAAAGAAACATGAAACACTACTAAGAATTATAGGCTGGGGAGTTTCGAAGGTAGGTAAATTGAAATAAGGTACAATTGAACATGTAGAAGGTAACCCACTAACCTAAGCTTGTAAAAAACATTGAGGTTTTTTTTTTGCCTTTTGGTACTTGTCCATGTCCTTGTTGCGCGATCTGGCCTCCTGGTACAGGCGAGTGGTACGGGCAACCGCGTCGTACGGGTACTCACTATTTCTTAAATTAATTCTTCTTAACTTATGCGCCGGGTAGCGATGTCGGTACGGGCGCGCGGTACGGACGCATCCCGCCGTACTGACGGTCGCTATTCCTTCCGTGACTTTTCTAGAAAAAATATTGGTTTCTTCGTTACTTTGTAGGAGCGGTATCGGAAAATGCTCCCGTACTGATGCCCGATAAACTCTGTAGTCTCAAACACCACTCATTCTTCTCCTAAAATTCACTAAGGGCGTGAAACATTAGTACAACCCAAACAACACATACATATATTTTGTAGAGAAGTTTTCACCAGGATATGCACCACATGATTAGAGCAACAAACAATTCTAACTTTTGAAAATGGTCCCAAGCCAACTCTTAATAGGAAATCATGCATATATAAAATTGCCAATGCAACATGAATGCAACTAGACTCTAGACACAAAATTAAGAAAGACACCTAAAGACTTTCGGGTTGCCTACCAAGAAGTGTTCAACTTAATTAAAACCGTAGAGCTAGGCTACAGGCAACATCTAATCAGAGACACACTCTCTTGCGGTGCACTAGCATCATATAAATAATTAGATCTTCACCTTTAAGCGATAATTGACTTACTGGTTATAGTGAGCATGTATTCTCATTCTTCTGCCAAAAGAAGGTTAGGGATTCATGATCAACCTTTGAATATTTACATTGGCCACCATTGTGAGGGTGTAGTTATAATATTCTTCCGGGGCCAATAGTTTTCCTTATGGCAACGGGCAGTCTTGCACCTCATTAGTAAAACAAAAGGCATAGCTATGGATGGCATACAAGGTTCCGTATTAGGTTCATCATTGCCAATATACCCAAAAATAGTATTTAGACAAATACTACTAGAATCATCAAAATTTTCTTCAGAGCAATTATTAAGAATTCTAGAATCATATAAGTCTTCATCACCACTAGAGTCATATACATCATAAGACATACAATCAGGAAAGGGATTAGGTTCGAGAAATGGATACTTTATTTTCAATTCTTCTTGTTGTTGTTTTCTTGATGAGTTCTTGATTTCTCTTACCTTCTTGTTTCTTAAGGTCAAGCCATCCCAATCGAGCCTCACACTCCCTGCGCGTATACACCTGATCAGATTCAGTTAAATCAAGGTTCTTCTTACCTACTTCTCGGGAGCTTGCCACGGGCATGAGATGTTCAACACTAGGCTTCTTGGTTCTACCCTTCTTTCATGCCTTAATGATACAACAAGTGGAAGATATGGGAGTAACAGTAGAGAGTTGTTCTCCATTGTTAGTAGCAGCAACTTTGATATGATGAAAATGATTAGCTATGAAAGGCAATGCTTTAGAAACAACATTTCTAACTATGGTGTCACCATAAGAAATTTCTCCTCTACTATTTCCATCTTCGAAAAACTCATTGATTGAACTCTCTAGATCAGTAGGGAGAGGTTTTTCCTTATGCACGATATCATCAAGCCATTGACAAAAATTATATTTCATCTTGTTTAGAAGCTGCCAAGCTTCATCCATGATTTTGTCATTGAAGGAACCATGAGACGGCATGTATAATTTATCTTTAGAATATTGATTTAAGCCTCTATAAAATATTTTCAACAATAAGGTGGACAATCACTCAACAATTTGAAGAACCTATTATAGGATTGCAGTAAATCTTCATTGTTGCCTTGCTTGAAAGTCATGATATCAAACCTTCGCTCATAAATTTCCTTTTGTGAACAATAATAAGCCAGAAAAGCATTGGAGATACCTTGCCATGATGTGAAATCTCCAGCATGTTTTGAGTATAACCATTCTTTAGCTTTCCTTTCAATGAGAATGGAAACAATATTAATTTGAGCTCATCATTTGTCCAAGCGGGCAACCTTACCGTAGAACACAACGAAGTGAAGTTCTCAACGAATGATAAGTATTAGTTCTGGCTTAATTTCACAACTCTCCGTTCTGGCAGTGGGATAGGTAATGCGAGAAAGTGAAAAGGAACGATTATACTCCCCACGCATCTTTCCTACCAGTTCCAATCTTTTTGTATTTTTTATTAAATAAAATAACAAGACAAGCAATAAAAGATTAACTAATTTTTTTATTTTCAAAATAGTAAAAGAAGTAAAATAGCAACAAACAGAAATAAACTATGTGCGAGTGGGAAGGTAATAACCAAACGCTATGCTCCCCGGCAACAACGCCAAGTTGATGTCTGGATCCTGCGATCAATCACAGGGTTATTGCAGCACTTATAGCAGCAACTATTTATTAGAAAGTTCATCCCAATAGAGCTTTTTCCAAATGGCAGTCACACAACCCTGCAGCCACGTTGTCACTGAGCCACGTTCTCACCCAAAACGGTATTTGGAAATTGTCTACTCTATAGTCAATAGTATGACAATATTTGAGGGAGGTTTAAAGTAACTAATAACAAGGAACTTAACAAGAACAAAGTATAGCAATACTGAAAGTAAACAAAAGGTATTGGACTTGTCGGATTGAATAGAAGGGCGGTATCTAGGCATTCGTTCTGACTAGTACTAGAGGGCCAAATATGTAGCCATCTATTGGAATTGCCCAGGATAATACTTTAGATAAATAAACGATTCCCTATGATTACCGATTTGTCACAAGGCGTATACTACTTAGAACCTCGCGTTTTCACTACGCAAGTCAATAATAGACACTGATCCAAAGGATCACATGAACTCATCTATCTCCTCGTTGTCACTAGAGGAGAGAGTAATATAATAGATAAAGTTAGAAATTCTGGGGTTGCATACTAGATCATACCACAACCAAGATCCAAATCAATTACTCAAATATAGATGAAAAATAACACAAATTAAGAAGGATTCATTGAGATCATCTTCATGTTCAATCTTACAAATACAAGATCTAAAAGAAGAGAGAGTGATGGAGATGGTGATGGAACCGCCGCATAGTACGTGGTGGTGGTGATGGTGACGGCCTCATTCTCCTCTTATTCTTGATTTTATGGTATGGAGGTGTTGGTGGAGATCTAGATCTTGGAGATGTGGCGTCTATGGAGTTTGCAAGGCGGTAGGGCTCTGTCGTGGAGGTATGTGGTGATGGATGCTCTCTCCCTTGGCTCCCCCTCTTTATATAGGCCTAAGGGATCTCCAATAGCCCCTCCCACATTTCCTATGACCTAAGGAAGGTCTCGAAACAAACATGAACGGATTCTGTGAAGAAAAGGATCCAGAAAGGACTTTTCTGAGCGTCCGATCCCATGGTAAGGGTGGACTCGCCTATAGCGATGGTCGCTATTGGCTCTATATATTGGCCGCCATTTCCCCATACGAAATTCGATTTGAGTGTTCTTGGGCTCGTTGGACTTGTATGGACGAGAGATACGACACCATGGTCTTAGATTTTTATTTTTAGATGATGAAAAAATGTCACTTTTTCCTATCCTAAAAAGACTAAGTCTGGTGCCTGCAGCTCTTCCATATTTCCCTCTCTTGATCCTTTTGCCTTGCTTTACCCATAGTTGTCCATACCACCTACACACATGTAAAAGAGAAATGAAATATAATAAAATTCCTACAAAAACTACTAAATATGCAAAGCTCATATGAAATTGAAGAAGACCTCATAAGCACGCAAAATAGGCATGGCTGTAGCTATATGGGGCATGAAATGAGTGAAAACATATGTAATTGTATACTTAAAAACCTCGATAGAAAGTGTTAAAATTTGGAGCTACCAGTAATTAAAGCACAACACCCATGTAAAGTTAGATGGAGACATCGCTGTGAGGCTAGGCCTCAGCCCTCGGTCCATGAGGACTAGTCACACATGATAAGATCAACAATCATAAACATTGTATAGAAATTCTTAAGAACAATACCAAATAGTCTTACAATGCCACCAATTGTGATGAGATCTAGAATACAAGTATAATCTATGGTATGGAGAGGGGGGGAGGATGGAGATGGTGGTGGAGCAGCGGTTCCCCTCTCCTCATATGTGATTTGGTGAAATGGATCTCAGGTGGCTACTTCATGTTGTCTCTTTGTTTGCGACGGTTGTGTTTCCAATTATATATAGAACCCTTCACAAAAGTTGTACCATTTTACGAGGTCAAGGAGGTGGCACATGTGGTATGGGTGCGTCGTACGGGTACGCTGCCGTTGTACCAGTGCTCGCCAAACTCTCAAATGCATCTCTCTGTGGCCTCTTTGACATGGAAAAATAGACAACATGCAAATCTTAATTAATTGCTCTTGATTCTCTACAGAAAGTGTCCATATCTGCACACTGAGAAATAAAAGAAAGGATTTGCACATCTTTGCAATAACTAGTCATTAGTGTAAGGTGAGAGAGATATTTCATCAACTCCTTTTCTAATATCAGATAGAACATGGATAAAGATGGTTGTTTTTCATAGCCATCAACATGCACAAGCTTAAACCCTGATCGTCCTCGATCAAGAAACCAAAAATCATAAGGAATCCACTGTTTAAATTGAAACAACGGGAAAGCAAATTCGCTTACAATTAGTAGTCTCAAGAAACCACCACTTCTTCTTCCTAAAAGTTTCATTATAGATAGAGTAATAGCAAGATATTCCCTTCGTTCCTAGATATAAGGTGTATAGTTTTTGGCATTGAAATTAAGAAACACACGTGGAGAGAAAAATACATAAGGTTTTTGCGGGATCGATCCTAGACAATTGGCATAATAAAAGAGTTTTCAAAAGATAAGGAAACACAACCAACTCCCTAAAAAATATCCACATAGGTTGTCCAACGCAATATACCTTATATTTTGAGATAAATTCTCAAAAAAATATAAACATTATATCTAGGAATGGGGGAGTACTACACAAGCTTTGTTAAGACAAGAAAATCTTAATGAAGATTTTATAAGTAGGGATAACTAGTCAATCAAGATATAATCTAATTCATCTTATTAACTCTTAGCTTGCCAATGAACACAATGAGCATATCATTATTAACATATAATAGTGAAGGATCATGTCAAAATAAGCATAGCAATAGAGTGTTTTTCATTGGAATACCGATATCATTAAATCAAGACTTATCAAATAGTTTTTTCATTCTTTGTCTTTCTAGAATTTCAATTCTTTAGTAACGGGAGTACGGGACGATGCGAAAGTTTAGTGAGTTTAATCAGACTCTACAGGCTAGGAAGGATATTCGTGGGCATTACCAAGGGTGTACCTTATGTGATATATTGATATCGCAAGTAGCCAGAGGAGTATTCCAACTTTTGCTTAAGTACAGCACAAACCCACGAGGATGCCAAATTTTACCCATTACAGCATTGCAGCTACATATGTTTAATCAACTCATAGCCAAAATTCAGAACTTGGCTCCATGAAAGATCGTTTATAGGCTAGCGGAGTTGTTAGCATCCCATGGAGTGTTAAAATGTTGTAGACATGCATAAAGCTATATCATACTTGAATTAACATGTCAAACTTCAGCATGCATCTCAATTACCGCTAAGCATTTATTCCTTCAAACAAATCATTCAAAGAGTATTATCAAGTCTATTATTAAACCTATGGAGTTGATTAATCTATGGCTAAACTCTAAACACAATTAAACATCACCAAGCCTTTCACTTAGAGACTTTCTATTGTTCTATTTATTTAACAAAATCATTTCATTGTCAAGGCTCTGTTAACTACAAGAACTAGAGTAAAAGCTTACTTAATTAATTACAAAAAATATAAAAGCTTTACTCTAACTATCATGACTTACTCCCACTAGTATAGCTCAACAATTACAACTAACTAGCACGGAATTTCATAATTCAAAAGTGGGAGTTGCAAGAAATACCTTTCACTTGCAAATTCAGATTCCTCTTCCATATGAACTTGTTCCTTCAAAACTCAGATTAGACCACTCTCTTTGAAAATATTAAAGCATAGAAATGAAGAAGTCCTTCCTCCATAGAAAATAGGATGTTAGTCAAAGGAGTGTGGTAAGACACCTATCTCCATCAATATGAGTAAAATATCTACCTTGGTGTTTGTTGACCATGTCACAAGAACTAAGAGTTGAGAAACCAACACGTTTGCCTAGAACAAGACACAAGGGATTGGTGAGGACGGTGGTGACTCCTCCACAAGTAGTGGGACCTCTCTTTTGGAGAGATTGATGCTTCAAGTAGAATAATAGGATGGCGCCCAATTTTGGCATCATGTTGGAGTCTGGAATCGCAACCCTTGTAAGGACTATCTTTTCCTCTTCATTGAGTGATGTCTACGACGCTTCTATTCTTGTAGACAGTGTTGGGCCTCCAAGTGCAGAGGTTTGTACAACAGTAGCAAGTTTCCCTTAAGTGGATCAAAAGTTTATTGTAACATCCCACCCTTGTTTAATGAAATAAATGAGTGGTCATGAGCATTGCATGCTTGTAGTTTGCATTTGGGCAAAATTTTGCATCAAACCCTAATGTGCAATTTCCCTCTATTTCTTTCTCCTTCAAATCTTGCAAGTTTTTCAAAATTAAGCAACATGACTTGTTGTTATTCAAAAAGTCATGTGTGTCCTAGTATTCCCTGGAAATTTGAGTTGTCAAATTCCATTTAAAAAAAGTTTTGGTTTGGAATTTTGAAAAGAGAAAGAAAACCAGAAAAAGAAAAGGGAGAAAACCCTCTCTTCCCTGGGCTCAGCCCACCTCTCTTTCTCTCTTTTCCCTCTCTGGCCGCAGCCCAACCTGGCCCAACAACCAACCCACCTCGGCCCAACCACCCCGCAGGGAGTTTTCTGCAAATTTTCGCTTCTTCCCCGCCGATCCAAGCTGCTGCCTGGCAGCAGCGCGGCCGCCCGATGGAGCCGGCGGCCAAGATCGTCTCCGCCACCCCCGACGGCCATAAATAGCCCCGCTGGCCGCCGCCGACGAACCCTAGCCTTTTTCCCCTCTTCCCTCGCGCTCTCCAGCGAGGAAACCCTAACCCTAAACATCACAGACGCCGGCCGCCCCCATCGATTTCGGCTTCCCCAAGCTCCTTCGAGTCCACCGTTGGGACCACCTTGTCCTCCTCGTCGTCTCCGTCGTCGCGCGCGTCTAGGGGAGCAAGGAATTAGGAGAATCGAGCCATCTTCCCCGTCGCCGGCCGCCGACTCCGTCGAAGCTCGCCGGCGTTCCTGGTCACCTCCGGCCTCGCCGCCAAGATTCCCGTACTCGTGGTGAGCTTCCGGTCCTCGTGGTGCTCTCCGTTTGCCCCCTCTCACTCTCTAGCACGTGATACGCCTCCAACGTATCTATAATTTCTGATGTTCCATGCTAGTTTTATGACAATACCTACATGTTTTGCTCACACTTTATAATGTTTTTATGCATTTTCCGGAACTAACCTATTAACAAGATGCCAAAGTGCCAGTTCCTGTTTTCTGTTGTTTTTGGTTCCAGAAAGGCTGTTCGGGCAATATTCTCGGAATTCGACGAAACAAAGACCAAATATCCTATTTTCCCCGGAAGGTTCCAGATCACCGAAGGAGAGTCGGAGGCGGGCAACAGGGGGCCCACACCATATGGCGGTGCGGGTGGCCCCCTGGCCGCGCCAGCCTATGGGGAGGGGGCCCCGTGGCCCCTCCGACTCCGCATATTCGCCTATAAAGTCCCTCGCGACCTAAAACCTCGATACCAATTTGACGAAACTCCGGAAAGACTCCAGGGGCGCCGCCGCCATCGCGAAACTCCGTTTCGGGGGACAGAATCTCTGTTCCGGCACGCCGCCGGGACGGGGAAGTGCCCCCGGAAGCCATCTCCATCGACGCCATCGCCTCCATCATGCTCCGTGAGTAGTTCCCCCATGGACTACGAGTTCTAGCTGTAGCTAGTTGGTACTCTCTCTCCCATGTACTTCAATACAATGATCTCATGAGCTGCCTTAGATGATTGAGATCCATCTGATGTAATCGGTGTTGTGTTTGTTGGGATCCGATGGATTGTTACATTATGATTAGTCTATCTATAGAAGTTTGTGCAGTTATTGTTGCTGCAATATTGTTGTGTTTAATGCTTGTCACTAGTGCACGAGTGGCATGATCTTAGATTTGAGCTCTATAATTATTGCTTAGATTGTATCTACAAGTTGTTTGCACATGTCTATGTCCGGAATTCGAGGCCCCAGAGTGACAAAGAATCGGGATAACTCGGAGGGAAGGCGTAGGTATGAGGATCACATGTTTTTACCAAGTGTTAATGCTTTGCTCCGGTGCTCTATTAAAAGGAGTAACTTAATTGCCAGTAGATTCCCTTGAGGCCCGGCTGCCACCGGCAGGTAGGACAAAAGATGTTATGCAAGTTTCTCATTGCGAGCACGTACGACTATATATGGAAAGCATGCCTACATAATTAATAGACTTGATGTTATGTCTTAATGCTATTTCAATCCTATCAATTGCCCAACTGTAATTTGTTCACCCAACACTTGTTACTTGAGAGTTACTGATATGTCCAAAACGTATCTACTTTCCCGAACACTTTTGCTATTGTTTTGCCTCTAATTTGTGTATTTTGGATACAACTAACACGGACTAACACTGTTTTCGACGAATTGCTCTCGGTGTCTCGCTTTTGTGCAGAAATCCAACTTTCAGGAAAATCCCCGGAATTTATGTCGAAGGTCTTATTTTTCCAGAAGAATTACGGAGCCAGAAGGGCAAGCCAGGTGGAGGCCCGAGGCCCCCACACACCAGGTCGGCGCGGCCCAGGAGGGGGGCGCGCCGCCCTATTGTGTGGCCGCCTCGGCTGGCCTCTGACGCCCCTCTCTGGACTACTTAAGGGTTTCGATCTAAAAACGCGATACGGGAAGTGGAAGTCGCCAGAAACCATCCAGTACGCCGCCACCGTCGCGAAACTCCATCTCGGGACCAGAAACTCCGTTTTGGCACCTCACCGGGACGGGGAATTGGAGGAGATCATCGCCATCATCACCACCGACGCCTCTCCATCGACCAGCCATGTTTCCCCCATCCATGTGCGAGTAATTCCCCCGCTGTAGGCTGAAGGGGATGGTAGGGATTGGATGAGATTGGTCATGTAATAGCATAAGATTGTTAGGGCATAGAGCCTAGTATCCGTAATTGGTACTTTTATGATATTGTTGCAACTTGTTATGCTTAATGCTTGTCACTAGGGCCCGAGTGCCATGATTTCAGATCTGAACATGTTATTGTTTCATGATGATATGCATTGTTTTATGATCTTACCCGCAAGTTGTATACACGTATTGTTGTCCGGAACCCGAGGCCCCAAAGTGACGAAATTGGGACAACCGAAGGGGAAGGCGGTGATATGAGGATCACATGTGTTCACGGAGTGTTAATGCTTTGCTCCGGTGCTCTATTAAAAGGAGTACCTTAATTTCCAGTAGATTCCCTAGAGGCCCGGCTGCCACCGGCTGGTAGGACAAAAGATGTTGTGCAAGTTTCTCATTGCGAGCACGTACGACTAAATATGGAACACATGCCTATTGATTGATTAGTACTTGGATACCGTTTTATTATTATCTGCAAATGCCCTGCTTTGATTGTTACATGAGTTTCTCTCATCCATGCAACGCCCGTCATCCATCCATGTGCCTACAGTATTTTAATTCTGTTGTTTACTATAATCACTACTGCTAAGTTTGTTACTCTGCTGCTGTTATTTCACTACTGCTACTGCTATAAAACTGTTACTACTGATAAACTTTTGCGAGCAAGTCTGTTTCCAGGTGCAGCTGAATTGACAACTCCGCTGTTAAGGCTTTCAAGTATTCTTTGTCTCCCCTTGTTTCGAATCAATAAATTGGGTTTTACTTCCCGCGAAGACTGCTGCGATCCCCTATACTTGTGGATCATCAAGACTATTTTCTGGCGCCGTTGCCGGGGAGCATAGCTTTATTTGCAAGTTCACTTGGATTGATATTGTTCGCTGCAAATTCTCCATCATGGGTAAACCTCGCGATACTAAATTCGCCATATTACCATCCACTACAAGAAAAGGTACAACTCTGATTACCTTTGCTGCTCTTGATTCACCATCTGTGATAGATAAACTTGTTTCACCACCACAAGCTTCACATGCTGGTACTTCTGCTGAATCTGAAAATTCCTCTTATAATTTTGATGATGCTTCTGCTGTGCTTGATAATGATGGTTCTTTAGGATCTTTCCTAGATGCTACAATTGCTAGGTCTGGACAAATTGAAAATATTGAAACTCCTAATGAAAATGCTGTTACACCTGTTAATTCACCTGAGTCTGTTGAATACTCTAGTGATGATCCTGATGAAGATTATGTGGAACTTGATGATGATTTTATTGATAAATGCAATGCTACTACTGATGCAAGAAAAATCAAAAAGTTGCTTGCACAACATACTCGTTAGATATAAACTCGTTTCTCGATCCTAAATTTGCCACATCTCCTATAAACATTAAGGATAAGGATTATGATTTTTCTCTTGATTTATCTCATATATCTATTGTTGAGAAAACACCCTTTTGTGGTACTGAAAAAGAAAGTGTCTGTAGAACACATGATTGAGTCTGTCTACTGCGAGTAGCTTGTTTTCCGATGATGTTAAGAAGCGTACTTATTTCGTTGCTAAAATTTTCCCTTTCTCATTAAAGGATGATGCTAAAACTTGGTATAATAGTTTGCCACCTGATTCTATTAATAGTCCAAAAGAATTGCTTGATGTTTTCTTCCGGAAATACTTTCCTGCTAGTGCTCAACATATTGCTTTGCAGAGAATTTATAATTTTGATCAGGAAGATGGAGAGAAATTGCCTAAGGCTTGGGCGAGATTTTGCTCTCTTATTAGAGCTCAGCCTGAACATGATTTGGAAAAGCATGATTTACTTGATATATTTTATAGTGGACTAACCATTGAGTCTAGGGCATACCTGGATAGCTGTGCTGATTGTGTTTTCAGGAAAAGAACTCCAGACGAAGCTGAAGAATTATTGGCTAGAATAGGCCGGAATCATGATGATTGGTCTACACCTGAACCAACCCCGACACCAATATTGAAGAAGAGGGGTTTAATTAAATTAAATGATGAAGATATGAGGGAAGCCAAGAAGTCTCTTAAGGAGAAAGGTATTAAATCCGAAGATGTGAAGAATTTACCTCCCATAGAAGATTTATGTAAGATAACTCCCCCTTCATCCATGATTGAGGTACACTCTCTTCAACGCTTTACTAGGGAAGATATTCCATATTCAAAACCTCCTGCTCAATGCTTAGATGAGTTTGATAATTATATTGTTAAGCAAGAAAATTTTAATATGAGAGTAGAGAATCATTTAATGGAAAACTCTCGAGCTATTAGTGAATTGCATGGTATTGTGGAGAGAACCTCCAATGATGTTAAAATGCTTATTAAACACTTTCATATGGTTCAAACTCAAATTGATCAACTCACTAAAGTGCAAAATGACTTGTTAAAAAACAATTCTAAAGAAAAACATGCTTATGAAGTAACAACTAGAGGCAGTGTTTCTACCCAGGATCCTCTATATCCTGAAGGGCATCCCAAAAGAGTTGAACAAGATTCTCAACGAACTGAAACTAGTGCTCCTTCTAAGAAAAAGAAAAAGAAACATAAAACTGTTGTAGAATCCTCTGAGCCTGTTAATGATCCTAATAGTATTCCTATTTCTGATGCTGAAACTGAAAGTGGTAATGAACATGATAAAAATAATGATGATGCTTCTGATAAAGAAGAGGTTGAAGATGAACCTGAAAAGCATGTTAAAAATAAAAAGTACACTAAGGAACATTTTATTGCTAAGAAACATGGTAATGAAAGGGAACCTTGGGTTCAAAAGCAAATGCCTTTTCCTGCTAAGAAACTAAAATCAAAGGAAGAAGAACACTATAATAAATTTTTTGATTGGATGAAACCTTTATTCCTGCAAATCCCTTTGACTGATGCTATTAAATTGCCTCCTTATTCAAAGTATATGAAAGATATTGTCACTAACAAAAGGAAAATTCCTAATGAGGAGATTTCCACTATGCTTGCTAACTACTCTTTCAATGGCAAGGTTCCAAAGAAGCTTGGTGACCCAGGTATACCGACTATTCCTTGTTCTATTAAGAATAATTATGTTAGAACTGCTCTATGTGATTTGGGAGCGGGTGTTAGTGTTATGCCTTTTTCTCTTTATAAGAGACTTTATTTAGATAAGTTGATACCGACTGATATATCTTTGCAAATGGCTGATAAATCTACTGCTATTCCTGTTGGTATATGTGAGGATGTTCCTGTTCAAGTTACTCAAAACTGCTTAATATTAACGGATTTTGTTGTGTTGGAAATGCCTGAAGATGATAATATGTCTATTATTCTTGGGAGACCTTTTCTTAACACCGCAGTGGCTGTTATTGATTGCAATAAAGGAAAAGTTACTTTCAATGTCGATGACAAGGAGCATACTGTTTATTTTTCCAAGAAGATCGATAAAATATGTGGAGTTAATACAATTTCTAATTTGAGATCTATCAAAGTGGGAGATATTGATTGTCCAATATATGAGCCTAAAGAAGAATATCAAACTCTTGTGATTGGATCCGTATCAATACAATACAAGGTAACATGATTGATTTGAGGTTTAATTCTTCTTATGTTATGTAAAATTTATTTGGTGGCAAGACTTGATCACCCTTGTTAACAAGTATATTTTATATGCATAGAAGAGCTAAACAACATTTCTTTCTTCCTCCATTTGTTTTACTTGCTGTAGCACTTTTGTTTTGTAAAGTTCTTTAATTAATTAGAGATTTCAAAATCTTTTTCTGCCTAGTAATAATAAATTTAATACCCAGAAATGTGCGTTTTTCAAAGTTTTCAAAAATTCACAAAAATTATACCGTTGGTCTTATTTTTCGAAGAGGCACTGATACGTCTCTGACGTATCGATAATTTCTTATGTTCCATGCTACTTTATTGATGATATCTACATGTTTTATACACATTATATGTCATATTTATGCATTTTCTGGAACTAACCTATTAACAAGATGCCGAAGTGCCAGTTCCTGTTTTCTGCTGTTTTTGGTTTCAGAAATCCTAGTAACGAAATATTCTCGGAATCGGACGAAATCAACGCCAAAGTTCCTATTTTACCCGGAAGCCTCCGGAACACTCGAGAGCTGCCGGAGATGGGCCGTGGGGCCCCACACCACACCGGGCGCGGGCCAGGCCCCGGCCGCGCCACCTGGTGGTGAGGGCACCCCGGTGACCCCCTGCGCCGCCTCTTCGCCTATAAGAAGCCCCTGGATCGGAAAACCCGATACGAATTGACGAAACCCACGAAAACCTTCCGGAGCCGCCGCCATCGCGAAGCCAAGATCCGGGGGACAGGATCTCCGTTCCGGCACCTCGCCGGAGCGGGGAAGTGCCCCGGAAGGCTTCTCCATCGACACCGCTGCCATCTCCACCGCCATCTTCATCACCGCTGCTGCTCCCATGAGGAGGGAGTAGTTCTCCATCGAGGCTCGGGGCTGTACCGGTAGCTATGTGGTTCATCTCTCTTCCATGTACTTCAATACAATTATCTCATTGAGATTCATATGAGTTTGTATCACTACTATCTATGTGCTACTCTAGTGATGTGTTATTAAAGTAGTTTTATTCCTCCTACACGTGTGTAAAGGTGACAGTGCGTGCACCGTGTTAGTACTTGGTTTATGCTATGATCATGATCTCTTGTAGATTGCGAAGTTAACTATTGCTATGATAATATTGATGTGATCTATTCCTCCTACATATGCATGAAGGTGACAATGTGCATGCTATGCTAGTACTTGGTTTAGTCTGTTGATATATCTTACACTAAAGGTTACTAAAACATGAGCATTATTGTGGAGCTTGTTAACTCCGACATTGAGGGTTCGTGTAATCCTACGCAATGTGTTCATCATCCAACAAAAGTGTAGAGTATGCATTTATCTCGTTCGTTATGTGATCAATGTTGAGAGTGTCCACTAGTGAAAGTGTAATCCCTAGGCCTTGTTCCTAAATACTCGCTGAGTTACTACTGCTTGTTTACTCGTTTTATCGCGTTACTATCTGCTGCAATACTACCACCATCAACTACACGCCGACAAGCACTTTTCTCGGCACCGTTGCTACTTGCTCATACTTATTCATACCACCTGTATTTCACTATCTCTTCGCCGAACTAGTGCACCTATTAGGTGTGTTGGGGACACAAGAGACTTCTTGCTTTGTGGTTGCAGTGGTTGCATGAGAGGGATATCTTTGACCTCTTCCTCCCCGAGTTCGATAAACCTTGGGTATCCACTTAAGGGAAACTTGCTTGCTGTTCTACAAACCTCTGCACTTGGAGGCCCAACACTGTCTACAAGAATAGAAGCTCCCGTAGACATCAAGCACTTTTCTGGCGCCGTTGCCGGGGAGGAAAGGTAAAAGGTACTCACACTCCGGACCTCGGCTGCCAAGCTATTTTCCGTCATTGTAAGTACTCGAAGCTATTTCCTTTAGATCCTGCAATTGCATCTTTTTGTTTCTTGTTTACACTAGTTAGGCATAATGGAAAACAACAAAAAATTTAGTGAACTTTTTAATCTTTTTCCTGATTTAGAATTGTTTGATGCGAAAATTAAAAAACCTATGGAACCTTATTTGCATGCTAGTAGCGATGTTATTAGTATGAATGCAATTACTGCTAATGCTATAAAGAAGTCTAAGCTTGGGGAAGCTAGTTTTTGTGGTCTTTTTAGCTTCCCATCTTTAGGGGAGAAAATTTGTTCTGATAATGCTTTATCTCCCATATGCGATAACTCTAATAATGCTTCTGATATTTTAAATCCACCTCGCTGAAAGTATTCCGTATAAAATACCCATGAAAATTATTGAACGTGTTATGGACAACCACTATAAAGGGGATGGAACTGTCCATCCTAGAGATCATTTACTTGTTTTTGCACGAATTATGTGGGTTATTCAAGTGTGCAGGTATCTCTATGGATGAAGTGAGGAAGAAGCTATTCTCTGTTTCGCTGTCTGGTAAAGCAGCGCATTGGTATAAATTGTTGGAGAATAGGCATTCTCTTGGCTGGGAGGAAATTGCATCTCTCTTTTATTCTAAATTTTATCCTCAGCATGAAGTGCATATTGATAGGAATTATATTTATAACTTTTATCCTCGTGATGGAGAGAATATTTCTCAAGCGTGGGGAGATTGAAATCACTAATGCTCAAATGTCCCATTCATGAGCTCCCCCGTAATATTATTGTTAACAATTTTTATGCGAGGCTTTCAGGACAACACAAGGACTATCTGGACGCGTGTTCGGAGGGATCTTTCACAAGCAAGGAGGTTGAAGCTAGGTGGGATCTTCTTGATCGGATTGAGGACAACGTTGAAGGATGGGAGAACGACAAAGGTAAAGAGTCAAGTATAAATTATGATTATGAATGCATTGAAGCTTTTATGGATACCGATGAATTTCGAAATATGAGTGCTACTTATGGTCTTGACTCTCAAGTTGCTGCAAATCTTTATAAAGCCTTTGCTTCTCATTTCGAATTGCCTAAAAATAATTTTGATAAGTATCATGAACCTTTTAAAGAGGCTTGCATGAAGAATGAAATTGTTGTTAATTATTGCAATAAGCATGCTCAAACTCCTAAGAATGCTATTTCCTATAAGCATGTTAATTTTTGTGGAATACATAGACCTTGTGGAATTAATCAAATCAAAGATGAATATTGCATCCATCATGCTAATGAAAAAACTAGAAAGTGGTTTAGGGCTCTAGATGATCTTGGTAAAAAAGTTTGTGCCCTCTATCCTTTTATTTGTGAAGTTTGCCATGAAGTGGGTCATTTTAATTTTCAATGTTCCTCCGAGTGATATTTTGAACCCAATGAGTGCTGCAAATTTGTATTGTGATGATGAAATTACTCCTAATCAGCATGATGAACTTACTTTATTTTTGGGGTGTGAAGAGTCGTCGACAAAAATCTCTTTGTTACATATGAGTGATCTTGATGTTGATGATGTCCTGCATGGGTGTTTTTCTTATTGCATTGATAATAGCCATACAAATACTTACATACAAAATATTTTAGAAGATGACACCTTGCCAAAATATGATAGGACAGCTGTGTGTTTTCAACTAATTAATGAAAAGGAGGGATCCTCCAAAGTTTCTTCTATTGTTTCTGAAAGTAAATCAGGTTATGCGGACAAGCCACCCTTCAAGCCTCTCCCTCCTGAAGAAGGGAACGAGGAGAAGGAAGAGAAGAAGAAGAAGAAGGGAACGAAGAAGAAGAAGAAGAAGAAGAAGAAGGAGAATAAAAAGAAAGAGGTAACATCATATCCCCGCGTATATGAGATAACAATAGGTAACCGTAAGTATGTTGCTCCTAATGATTATGGTGATAATGAATCTGAATATGATGATCTTCCTATGCCCTTTACATACATTAGCAATCATGATTTGAATGAGCACACTACTTTTGATATTGCAAATCTCTGGGAAACTAATTCTGAAAATGATGATGATAATAATTGCCATAGTGTTAGTACTATCCATGCTTCCTCCCATGATGATATAGAAAGCTATAAGCTTGGGGAAGAGGTGTTTGCAAATCCTTTAGCTGCTGGTCATTATGTTCTTGATACATCTCCTTCTAATAACAATGATGGTGTGGACACAGATAAACCGATTGTGAAAGATAACTATTCTATTCCTTATGATGACACTGTGCCTCCGATCTCTGATGTTTATTACAAAGAATGCTATGATATAGGTTCTAACTATCCTTATGAAACTTGTCATAGTCATGATTGGGTTACCAAAAACAATTCCCTTAATATGCAACTTGTCTACCATGTTCAAATTCTTGATAATAATCCTGCTCCAATTACTATTAATGAAAAGAACTCTCCTTATGCCAAAATTAATGATACTTCTATGCATATGAACCATGATAAGAATGTTTTAAGTGATGGGTATATTGTGGATTTCATCAATGATGCTACTGAAAGTTATTATGAGAGAGGAAATATGGTTATATGCATCTTAATAATATTAAGTTTCCCCTCTTTATGTTGAGAATCTGGAAGTTACTCGTGTTTTATCCTCTTATGCTTGTCACTTTGTTCTTCATGAATTCATTTGTGTACAAGATTCCTCTTCATAGGAAGCATGTTAGGCTTAAATGTGTTTTTAATTTGCCTCTTGATGCTCTCTTTTGCTTCACATACTATCTCTTGCGAGTGCATCATTAAAGCTACTGAGCCCATCTTAATGGCTATAAAGAAAAGAACTTCTTGGGAAATAACCCATGTGTTATTTTGCTACAGTACTTTGTTTTATATTTGTGTCTTGGAAGTTGTTTACTACTGTAGCAACCTCTCCTTATCTTAGTTTTGAGTTTTGTTGTGCCAAGTAAAGTCTTTGATAGTAAAGTAAGTACTAGATTTGGATTATTGCGCAGAAACAGATTTCTTTGCTGTCACGAATCTGGGTCTAATTCTCTGTAGGTAACTCAGAAAATTATGCAAATTTACGTGAGTGATCCTCAGATATGTACGCAACTTTCATTCAATTTGAGCATTTTCGTTTGAGCAAGTCTGGTGGCCTAATAAAATCCATCTTTACGGACTGTTCTGTTTTGACAGATTCTGCCTTTTATTTCGCATTGCCTCTTTTGCTATGTTGGATGAATTTCTTTGATACATTAATGTCCAGTAGCATTATGCAATGTCCAGAAGTGTTAAGAATGATTGTGTCACCTCTGAACATGTTAATTTTTATTGTCCACTAACCCTCTAATGAGTTGTTTCGAGTTTGGTGTGGAGGAAGTTTTCAAGGGTCAAGAGAGGAGGATGATATACCATGATCAAGGAGAGTGAAAGCTCTAAGCTTGGGGATGCCCCGGTGGTTCATCCCTGCATATATCAAGAAGACTCAAGCGTCTAAGCTTGGGGATGCCCAAGGCATCCCCTTCTTCATCGACGAATTATCAGGTTCCTCCCCTGAAACTACATTTTTATTCGGCCACATCTTATGTGCTTTACTTGGAGCGTCTGTGATATTTTGTTTTTGTTTTGGTTTGAATAAATTGGATTACATCATGCTTGTGTGGGAGAGAGACACGCTCCGCTGGTTCATATGAACACATGTGTTCTTAACTCATAATATTCATGGCGAAGTTTCCTCTTCGTTAAATTGTTATATGGTTGGAATTGGAAAATGATACATGTAGTAATTGCTAAAAATGTCTTGGGTAATGTGATACTTGGCAATTGTTGTGCTCATGTTTAAGCTCTTGCATCATATACTTTGCACCCATTAATGAAGAAATACATAGAGCATGCTAAAATTTGGTTTGCATATTTGGTTTCTCTAAGGTCTAGATAATTTCTAGTATTGAGTTTGAACAACAAGGAAGACGGTGTAGAGTCTTATAATGTTTTCAATATGTCTTTTATGTGAGTTTTGCTGCACCGGTTCATCCTTGTGTTTGTTTCAAATAAGCCTTGCTAGCCTAAACCTTGTATCGAGAGGGAATACTTCTCATGCATCCAAATACTTGAGCCAACACTATGCCATTTGTGTCCACCATACCTACCTACTACATGGTATTTCTCCGCCATTCCAAAGTAAATTGCTTGAGTGCTACCTTTAAACAATTCAAAATTTATTACCTCTTATTTGTGTCAATGTTTTATAGCTCATGAGGAAGTATGTGGTGTTTATCTTTCAATCTTGTTGGGCAACTTTCACCAATGGAATAGTGGCTTCATTCGCTTATCCAATAATTTTGCAAAAAGAGCTGGCAATGGGATTCCCAGTCCCAAATTAATTAACAAAAATAGACACTCCTCCATGGTATGTGATTGTTGGACGGCACCCGAAGGATTCGGTTAGCCATGGCTTGTGTAAGCAAAGGTTGGGAGGAGTGTCATCATAATAAAACTAAAATAAAAAGGTACTCCTTCATGGTATGAGATTGTTGGCGAGGCACCCGAGGATTCGGTTAGCCATGGTTTGTGAATGAAAGGTTGGAAGGAGTGCCATCCAAAAATAAAATAAAATGGGAGCCGCTCTTTGAAGGTTTGTCTGGCAAGGGGTTAGAGTACCCGCTACCATTCGTTGACAACAACATACACCTCTCAAAACTTTACTTTTATGCTCTCTTTATGTTTTCAAAATCAAAGCTCTAGCACAAATATAGCAATCGATGCTTTCCTCTTTAAAGGACCATTCTTTTACTTCTATGTTGAGTCAGTTTACCCATTTCTCTCCACCTCAAGAAGCAAACACTTGTGTGAACTGTGCATTGATTCTTACATATTTGCATATTGCATTTGTTATATTGCTTTGCATTGACAATTATCCATGAGATATACATGTTATAAGTTGAAAGCAACCGCTGAAACTTAATCTTCTTTGTGTTGCTTCAATACCTTTACTTTGAATTATTGCTTTATGAGTTAACTCTTATGCAAGACTTATTGATGCTTGTCTTGAAGTACTATTCATGAAAAGTCTTTGCTTTATGATTCAGTTGTTTACTCATGTCATTACCATTGTTTTGATCGCTGCATTCATTACATATGTTTACAATATGATCAAGGTTATGATGGCATGTCACTTAAGAAATTATCTTTGTTATCGTTTTACCTGCTCGGGACGAGCAGAACTAAGCTTAGGGATGCTGATACGTCTCCGACGTATCGATAATTTCTTATGTTCCATGCTACTTTATTGATGATATCTACATGTTTTATACACATTATATGTCATATTTATGCATTTTCTGGAACTAACCTATTAACAAGATGCCGAAGTGCCAGTTCCTGTTTTCTGCTGTTTTTGGTTTCAGAAATCCTAGTAACGAAATATTCTCGGAATCGGACGAAATCAACGCCAAAGTTCCTATTTTACCCGGAAGCCTCCAGAACACTCGAGAGCTGCCAGAGATGGGCCAGGGGGGCCCCACACCACACCTGGGCGCGGGCCGGGCCACGGCCGCGCCACCTGGTGGTGAGGGCACCACTGGTGACCCTCTGCGCCGCCTCTTCGCCTATAAGAAGCCCCTGGATCGGAAAACCCGATACCAATTGACGAAACCCACGAAAACCTTCCGGAGCCGCCGCCATCGCGAAGCTCAAGATCCGGGGACAGGATCTCTGTTCCGGCACCTGCCGGAGCGGGGAAGTGCCCCGGAAGGCTTCTCCATCGACACCGCTGCCATCTCCACCGCCATCTTCATCACCGCTGCTGCTCCCATGAGGAGGGAGTAGTTCTCCATCGAGGCTCGGGGCTGTACCGGTAGCTATGTGGTTCATCTCTCTTCCATGTACTTCAATACAATGATCTCATTGAGATTCATATGAGTTTGTATCACTACTATCTATGTGCTACTCTAGTGATGTGTTATTAAAGTAGTTTTATTCCTCCTACACGTGTGTAAAGGTGACGAGTGCGTGCACCGTGTTAGTACTTGGTTTATGCTATGATCATGATCTCTTGTAGATTGCGAAGTTAACTATTGCTATGATAATATTGATGTGATCTATTCCTCCTACATATGCATGAAGGTGACGAGTGTGCATGCTATGCTAGTACTTGGTTTAGTCTGTTGATCTATCTTACACTAAAGGTTACTAAAACATGAGCATTATTGTGGAGCTTGTTAACTCCGGCATTGAGGGTTCGTGTAATCCTACGCAATGTGTTCATCATCCAACAAAAGTGTAGAGTATGCATTTATCTATTCTGTTATGTGATCAATGTTGAGAGTGTCCACTAGTGAAAGTGTAATCCCTAGGCCTTGTTCCTAAATACTGCTGAGTTACTACTGCTTGTTTACTTGTTTCTTCGCGTTACTACTGCTGCAATACTACCACCATCAACTACACGCCGACAAGCACTTTTCCGGCACCGTTGCTACTTGCTCATACTTATTCATACCACCTGTATTTCACTATCTCTTCGCCGAACTAGTGCACCTATTAGGTGTGTTGGGGACACAAGAGACTTCTTGCTTTGTGGTTGCGGGGTTGCATGAGAGGGATATCTTTGACCTCTTCCTCCCTGAGTTCGATAAACCTTGGGTATCCACTTAAGGGAAACTTGCTGCTGTTCTACAAACCTCTGCACTTGGAGGCCCAACACTGTCTACAAGAATAGAAGCTCCCGTAGACATCAGGCACCTGGGAACACCTGGGGATGACCAGTGGGGCACCCCAGGGTGGCACCCCACAAGCCGGCGCGGCCTGGAAGGGGGGCGCGCCACCCTGTTGTGTGGGGCCCTCCATGCCCCACTTCATCATCTTCTCCACTCATTGCACTCTCTCTCCCGAAAAAACTCGCACCAGCTTTCTCTCACTCGCGTTTCTGCGCAAGAGCTCAAGATTTCTCGATCTCTTTGCTCAAACCAGATTTCTGTCTGAAATTTGGCA
>NC_061511.1:194131358-194148069 GCF_022539505.1 Lolium rigidum | reverse complement strand
CGAGTCTTAGCAACGGTGCATACTAAGGACGATCACTTCATGGATATGCGAATATTGTTAGTGCCCCAATAGTTGGAGGATTGGGACGCCTTGCGTCTTCAACCTTCGTACATTCCCATAAAACTTATGAGTTTATGTAGTCTCACCAAATTATATTCTATCATCTTGCAATAAGGTCTTAGATATCATATATATCTCATACCTTGATTATTTCTGAAAACTAAATTTTCAGCTCCTTACTTTTCAAACAGATTTGAACTTCAAGTTTCACGGAGACAAGATAACTTTAGGTACTAATTGAAACAATAGCTCTCTGAATCAACAATGTGAGGTTTACTAAAAGTTTGCAATAGGACTTAATCATTTCTTGATTCTTTAACAATACGGTACCAATCCGTAAAGTTTCTTGTCAGATTTTAACAGTATTTCTATCTCAATAACAAGACTAGCGCATGGTAGAAAACGGATGTCAATACTACAAAATTAATTCAAAATACTACTCAGACTATGTTCATGATAATTAGTTCATGTTTTAATCTAATTACTAATGAACTCCCACTTAATACAACATCCCTCATAGTTGTTAAGTGGTACACGATCCAAATCCACTACACCAAAACCGATCATCACGTGAGATGATGTAGCTTCAATGGTGAACATCAACATGTTGATCATATCATCCATATGACTCGTGTTCAACCTTTCGGTTTCGTTGTCCCGAGGCCATATCCGTACATGCTAGGCTCGTCAAGCAAACCCTAGTATTCCGCGTGTGCAACATGGCTTACACCCGTTGTATGTGAACGTTGAGTCTATCACATCCGATCATCACGAGATGCTTCGAAACGACGAACTGTGCAACGGTGCATACGAGGGGAGAAAACTTTATTATCTTGATATTAATGTGAGGGATCATCTTATAATGCTACCGTCGCGATCTAAGCAAAATAAGATGCATAAAGGATTAACATCACATGCAATTCATATGTGATATGATATGGCCATTTAGTCTTTGCGCCTTCGATCTTCATCTCCAAAGCACGGACATGATATCCATCATCAACGGGCATGATCTCCATCATCGTCGGCGTAGCGTCAAGGTCCATGGCGCCGTCTTCATGGTTGTTCACCTCATGTAGCAACTATTACAACTACTTTGAAATACTACTCAACATGAAATTTAAAGACAACCATAAGGCTCCTGCCGGTTGCCACAATACAATAATGATCATCTCATACATATTCATCATCACATTATGGCCATATCACATCACCAAACCCCGCAAAAACAAGTTAGACGTCTCTAATTTGGTTTGCATATTTTACGTGGTTTAGGGTTTTCGAGTGAGATCTAATCTACCTACGAACATGAACCACAACGGTGATACTAGTGTTGTCAATAGAAGAGTAAATTGAATCTTCACTATAGTAGGAGAGACAGAGACCCGCAAAGCCACTTATGCAATACAAGTTGCATGTCGAGCGTGGAGCAAATCTCATGAACGCGGTCATGTAAAGTTAGCCCGAGCCGCTTCATCCCACTATGCCACAAAGATGCAAAGTACTCAAACTAAAGACAACATAAGCATCAACGCCCACAAAACAATTGTGTTCTACTCGTGCAACCATCTATGCATAGACACGGCTCTGATACCACTCATGGGATTCGTAGCATAGAAAACAAAAAATTTCTACCGCAAGAACGAAAACCAAGCCAAGATGCAATCTAGAAGATGGTAGCAACGAGGGGATCACGAGACTAACCCTTGAAGATTTCCAAAGCCTACGAGATTAGATCTCGTTGTGGATGTAGTCGATCACTTGCCGCTTGCAAAAGCGCGTAGAAGATCTTGACGGTGCCACAGTTGGGCAGCACCTCCGTACTCGGTCACACGTACAGCTCGATGAAGACACCTCCTCCTTGTTCCAGCAAGCGGGGAGATGTGGTAGATAGGATCTAGTCCAACAGCACGACGGCGTGGTGGTGGTGGAGAGTTTGCGCGGACAGAGCTTCGCCTGTACGCGTTGGGTGGAAGAAACTCGGCAAAAGATGGAGCAAACGGAGCAAACGACCGCGGAACAAAAATCTGATTTCTATGTTTGCGTCATGTCCCGGCCTCAGCTTTTATAGCCACGTCCACAACCGACTATGGCAGCTTGGCGTGCGATCCAAGCACACGGCCGGCCGGCCGTACAGCAGCTGAACTGCTGCTTGGCCCGTGCGTACACGGCCATCACATGATTTGCTGGCCTTGGCCGCTTGCTCGCGTGAGGCCATGCATTGGCCCTTGGCCTTGGCGTGAGCGTGGCCGGCAGGCCGGCAGGCCGGCCCAGCTGGCCGAGCCTTGCCTCTTCATTTTCTTTTGCCTCTTTTATTTGATAGTTTGTCTACATGAGCTACTTATTGGCCCATTAGTAAAACTTCTCATAGACTACTTTTAGCCCCACATTTATTTCTACTAAATAAATTAATATTAATATTTACTAATTCAAGTAATTAATAAATCATTAATCGTCTTCCCGGAAAAATTCCGTAACTCTCCAAAACTATTTCTTTAATCCCAAAACTACCCATAGCAACATCGCAACCTTAAGTGTGTCACCCTACGGCTCGAGAATGTGCAGACATGATCGAGACGCCTCTCCGATCAATAATCATCAGCGGGACCTGGAGATCCGTAATGACTCCTACATATTCAACGATGACTTAGTGATCGATTGAACCATTCACATACGATACCAATTCCTTTTGTCACGCGATATTTTACTTGTCCGAGGTTTGATCATCGGTATCTCTATACCTTGTTCAACCTCGTCTCCTGACAAGTACTCTTTACTCGTACCGTGGTATGTGATCTCTTATGAACCATTCATATGCTTGCAAGCTAATTAGACGACATTCCACCGAGAGGGCCCGGAGTATATCTATCCGTCATCGGGATGGACAAATCCCACTGTTGATCCATATGCCTCAACTCATACTTTCTGAATACTTAATCCCACCTTTATAACCACCCATTTACGCAGCGGCGTTTGATGTAATCAAAGTACCCTTCCGGCATAAGTGATTTACATGACCTCATGGTCGAAGGACTAGGTAACTATGTATCGAAAGCTTATAGCAAATGAACTTAATGACGTGATCTTATGCTACGCTTAATTGGGTGTGTCCATTACATCATTCATATAATGACATAATCTTGTTATTAATAACATCCAATGTTCATGATCACGAAACCATGATCATCTATTAATCAACAAGCTAGTTATACAAGAGGTTTACTAGGGACTCTTTGTTTGTTCACATAACACACATGTATCAATGTTTCGGTTAATACAATTATAGCATGGTATGTAAACATTATCATAAACACAAAGATATATTATAATAACCATTTTATTATTACCTCTTGGGCATATCTCCAACAGGGGGGGCCCGCGCCGCCCTATGGTGTGGCCCCCTCGTCAGGCCCCCGACTCTGCCCTTCCGCCTACTTAAAGCCTCCGTCGCGAAACCCCTGATGCGAAAAAACCACGATACGGAAAACCTTACTGAGACGCCGCCGCCGCCGATCCCATCTCGGGGGATTCGGAGATCTCCTCCGGCACCCTGCCGGAGGGGGGATTCATCTCCCGGAGGACTCTACACCGCCATGGTCGCCTCCGGAGTGATGAGTGAGTAGTTCACCCCTGGACTATGGGTCCATAGCAGTAGCTAGATGGTTGTCTTCTCCTCATTGTGCTTCATTGTTGGATCTTGTGAGCTGCCTAACATGATCAAGATCATCTATCCGTAATTCTATATGTTGTGTTTGTCGGGATCCGATGGATAGAGAATACCATGTCATGTTAATTATCAAGTTATTACACATGTGTTGTTTATGATCTTGCATGCTCTCCGTTACTAGTAGAGGCTCTGGCCAAGTTTTTGCTTTTAACTCCAAGAGGGAGTACTTATGCTCGATAGTGGGTTCATGCACGCATTGACACCTGGGACGATGTGACGAAAGTTCTAAGGTTGTGTTGTGCTCGTTGCCACTAGGGATAAAACATTGGCGCTATGTCCGAGGATGTAGTTGTTGATTACATTACGCACCATACTAAATGCAATTGTCTGCATTGCTTTGCAACTTAATCTTGGAGGGGTTCGGATGATAACACGAAGGTGGACTTTTTAGGCATAGATGCGGTTGGATGGCGGTCTATGTACTTTGTCGTAATGCCCAATTAAATCTCACTATACTTATCATGTCATGTATGTGCATTGTTATGCCCTCTTTATTTGTCAATTGCCTGACTGTAATTTGTTCACCCAACATGCTTTTATCTTATGGGAGAGACACCTCTAGTGAACTCGTGGACCCCGGTCCATTCTTTTAATACTTGAAATACAAATCTGCTCGCAATACTTGTTTTTACTATTTTCTCTCGCAAACAATCATCTTCCACACAACACGGTTACCCCTTTCTTACAGCAAGCCGGTGAGATTGACAACCTCACTGTTTCGTTGGGGCAAAGTACTTTGGTTGCGTTGTGCGGGTTCCACGTTGGCGCCGGAATCTCCGGTGTTGCGCCGCACTACATCCCGCCGCCATCAACCTTCAACGTGCTTCTTGACTCCTACTGGTTCGATTAAACCTTGGTTTCTAACCGAGGGAAACTTGCCGCTGTGCGCATCACACCTTCCTCTTGGGGTTCCCAACGGACGTGTCAACTACACGCATCAGCCCTCCATCATAACCTTCTTCAAAGGTGGTGAGTTCTTGCAGGAAAGAATCCCTGGAGCTGGTAGGAGGAATTTAAAGAGGGATCCATCATCACCGGTAGGGAGTTGGCTCTGGGCCATCTGGTTGCTGCAAAGAAACAGAGCAGGGTTATAAAGTATCACCGAGGAGATTTGCGAGCGAGGTGACATCCGTTCGCGAAGTATCGGCTTCAGTGTCAAGTCGTTTCAGCAGCGGTCCTAGGGCTCTCTTGAAGGCATGGATCTTCCACATTATCCACCAGAGCTCGAAGTCATCGGTCGAAGAGATGAAGGACGGATTAGGAGGGACCGATGCGTTGCCATCGGCTCATTGAGCATTGGCTAAGTTGACAATCGGCAAAGTCAGTATGAGGGGAAATCGGCTAAATTAGCATAAAGGAAATCGGCAAAATCAAATTGGGGGAAATTCTTCATTGATAAACGGGATTTCTTACATAAAGAGCTGATTGCTCTCAAAAGGAAGTACTAGGGGATACATTGCCCCATCTACTACTACTGATCCTATGCTAAGGGTCCTATCTACGGGCCGTCGCTGCCCTCGTCGTCGCCGTCGTCGCCGGCGTCGGCGCTACTCCCGGCGGGCTCGTCGTCGGCTCGCTGCAGCCGGCCGCCGGCGGGGCCCTCGTTGTCCTCGTCCTCCTCGTCAGCGTCGTCGTCGTCGCTGTTGAAGTCGCTGAGGTTCCCCGGCCAGGGGCAGAAGCGCTTGGCCGGCGGTTCGTCGGAGGAGGTGTCGTCCTCCTCCTCCTCCTCCTCCTCCTCCTCGGAGGAGGAGGTGAAGTCATCCCAGGAGAAGCGATCGTCATCGCTCTCCTCCTCCGTTTCTGATGCGTGTAGTTGACACGTCCGTTGGGAACCCCAAGAGGAAGGTGTGATGCGCACAGCGGCAAGTTTCCCTCGGTTAGAAACCAAGGTTTAATCGAACCAGTAGGAGTCAAGAAGCACGTTGAAGGTTGATGGCGGCGGGATGTAGTGCGGCGCAACACCAGAGATTCCGGCGCCAACGTGGAACCTGCACAACGCAACCAAAGTACTTTGCCCCAACGAAACAGTGAGGTTGTCAATCTCACCGGCTTGCTGTAACAAAGGGTTAACCGTATTGTGTGGAAGATGATTGTTTGCGAGAGAAAATAGTAAAAACAAGTATTGCAGCAGATTTGTATTTCAGTATTAAAAGAATGGACCGGGGTCCACAGTTCACTAGAGGTGTCTCTCCCATAAGATAAAAGCATGTTGGGTGAACAAATTACAGTCGGGCAATTGACAAATAGGGAGGGCATAACAATGCACATACATGACATGATAAGTATAGTGAGATTTAATTGGGCATTACGACAAAGTACATAGACCGCCATCCAACTGCATATATGCCTAAAAAGTCCACCTTCAGGTTATCGTCCGAACCCCTCCGGTATTAAGTTGCAAAGCAACGGACAATTGCATTAAGTATGGTGCGTAATGTAATCAACAACTACATCCTCGGACATAGCGCCAATGTTTTATCCCTAGTGGCAACGAGCACAACACAACCTTAGAACTTTACGTCACACTGTCCCAGGTGTCAATGCAGGCATGAACCCACTATCGAGCATAAGTACTCCCTCTTGGAGTTAAAAGCAAAAACTTGGCCAGAGCCTCTACTAGTAACGGAGAGCATGCAAGATCATAAACAACACATGTGTAATAACTTGATAATTAACATGACATGGTATTCTCTATCCATCGGATCCCGACAAACACAACATATAGAATTACGGATAGATGATCTTGATCATGTTAGGCAGCTCACAAGATCCAACAATGAAGCACAATGAGGAGAAGACAACCATCTAGCTACTGCTATGGACCCATAGTCCGGGGGTGAACTACTCACTCATCACTCCGGAGGCGATCATGGCGGTGTAGAGTCCTCCGGGAGATGAATCCCCTCTCCGGCAGGGTGCCGGAGGAGATCTCCGTAATCCCCGAGATGGGATCGGCGGCGCGCGTCTCAGTAAGGTTTTCCGTATCGTGGTTTTTCGCCTCAGGGGTTTCGCGACGGAGGCTTTAAGTAGGCGGAAGGGCAGAGTCGGGGGCCAGACGAGGGGGCCACACCATAGGGCGGCGCGGGCCCCCTGGGCCGCGCCGCCTTGTGGTGTCGCCACCTCGTGGCCCCACTTCGTGTGTTCTTCGGTCTTACGGAAGCTCCGTGGAAAAATAGGCCCACGGGTCTTCGTTTCGTCCAATTCCGAGAATATTTCGTTACTAGGATTTCGAAACCAAAAACAGCAGAAAACGAGAACTGGCACTTCGGCATCTTGTTAATAGGTTAGTTCCGGAAAATGCACGAATATGACATAAAGTGTGCATAAAACATGTAGGTATCATCAATAATATGGCATAGAACATAAGAAATTATCGATACGTCGGAGACGTATCAAGCATCCCCAAGCTTAGTTCCGCTCGTCCCGAGCGGGTAAAACGATAACAAAGATAATTTCGAAGTGATATGCCATCATAACCTTGATCATACTATTTGTAAACATATGTAGTGGATGCAGCGATCAAAACAATGGTGATGACATGAGTAAACAGGTGAATCATATAGCAAAGACTTTTCATGAATAGTACTTCAAGACAAGTATTAATAAGTCTTGCATAAGAGTTAACTCATAAAGCAATAAATCAAAGTAAAGGTATTGAAACAACACAAAGGAAGATTAAGTTTCAGCGGTTGCTTTCAACTTGTAACATGCATATCTCATGGATAATTGTCAACATAGAGTAATATAACAAGTACAATATGCAAGTATGTAGGAATCAATGCACGGTTCACACAAGTGTTTGCTTCTTGAGATGGAGAGAAATAGGTGAACTGACTCAACATAAAAGTAAAGAGAATGGTCCTTCAAAGAGGAAAGCATCGATTGCTATATTTGTGCTAGAGCTTTTATTTTGAAAACATGAAACAATTTTGTCAACGGTAGTAATAAAGCATATGAGTTATGTACATTATATCTTACAAGTTGCAAGTCTCATGCATAGTATACTAATAGTGCCCGCACCTTGTCCTAATTAACTTGGACTACCGGATCTTTGCAATGCACATGTTTTGACCAAGTGTCACAATGGGGTACCTCCATGTCGCCTGTACAAAGGTCTAAGGAGAAAGCTCGCATTTTGGATTTCTCGCTTTTGATTATTCTCAACTTAGACATCCATACCGGGACAACATGGACAACAGATAATGGACTCCTCTTTAATGCATAAGCATGTGGCAACAATTATTATTCTCATATGAGATTGAGGATATATGTCCAAACTGAAACTTCCACCATGCATCATGGCTTTAGTTACCGGCCCAAAGTTCTTCTCTAACAATATGCATGCTCCAACCATGAAGGTGGTAGATCTCTCTTGCTTCAGACAAGACGGACATGCATAGCAACTCACATGATATCCAACAAAGAATAGTTGATGGCGTCCCCGAAACATGGTTATCGCTCAACAAGCAACTTAATAAGAGATAAAGTGCATAAGTACATATTCAATACCACAATAGTTTTTAAGCTATTTGTCCCATGAGCTATATATTGCAAAGGTGAATGATGGAATTTTAAAGGTAGCACTCAAGCAATTTACTTTGGAATGGCGGATAAATACCATGTAGTAGGTAGGTATGGTGGACACAAATGGCATAGTGGTTGGCTCAAGGATTTTGGATGCATGAGAAGTATTCCCTCTCGATACAAGGTTTAGGCTAGCAAGGTTATTTGAAACAAACACAAGGATGAACGGTACAGACAAAACTCACATAAAAGACATATGGTAAACATTATAAGACTCCATACCGTCTTCCTTGTTGTTCAAAACTCAATACTAGATGTTATCTAGACTCTAGAGAAACCAAATATGCAAACCAAATTAGCAAGCTCTAAGTATTTCTTCATTAATGGGTGCAAAGTATATGATGCAAGAGCTTAAACACGAGCACAACAATTGCCAAGTATCAAATTATCCAAGACATTATAGCAATTTACTACATGTATCATTTTCCAATTCCAACCATATAACAATTTAACGAAGATGAAACTTCGCCTTGAATACTATGAGTAGAGCCTAAGGACATATTTGTCCATATGCTACAGCGGAGCGTGTCTCTCTCCCACAAAGTGAATGCTAGGATCCATTTTATTCAAACAAAACAAAAACAAAAACAAACCGACGCTCCAAGCAAAGTGCATAAGATGTGACGGAATAAAAATATAGTTTCGGGGAGGAACCCGATAATGTTGTCGATGAAGAAGGGGATGCCTTGGGCATCCCCAAGCTTAGACGCTTGAGTCTTCTTAGAATATGCAGGGGTGAACCACCGGGGCATCCCCAAGCTTAGAGCTTTCACTCTCCTTGATCATATTGCATCATACTCCTCTCTTGATCCTTGAAAACTTCCTCCACACCAAACTCAAAACAACTCATTAGAGGGTTAGTGCATAATAAAAATTCACATGTTCAGAGGTGACACAATCATTCTTAACACTTCTGGACATTGCATAAAGCTACTTGGACATTAATGGATCAAAGATATTCATCCAACATAGCAAAAGAGGCAATGCGAAATAAAAGACAGAATCTGTCAAAACAGAACAGATCCGTAAAGATGGATTTTATTAGGCCACCAGACTTGCTCAAACGAAAATTCTCAAATTGAATGAAAGTTGCGTACATATCTGAGGATCATGCTCGTAAATTGGCGTAATTTTCTGAGCTACCTACAGGGAGATAGACCCAGATTCGTGACAGCAAAGAAAGCTGGAACTGCGCAGTAATCCAAATCTAGTACTTACTTTTCTATCAAAGACTTTACTTGGCACAACAAAACTCAAAACTAAGATAAGGAGAGGTTGCTACAGTAGTAAACAACTTCCAAGACTCAAATATAAAACAAAAATACTGTAGTAAAAACATGGGTTGTCTCCCAAGAAATTCTTTCTTTATAGCCGTTAAGATGGGCTCAGCAGTTTTAATGATGCACTCGCAAGAAATAGTAGTTGAAGCAAAAAAGAGCATCAAGAGGCAAATTCAAAAAAAATTTAAGTCTAACATGCTTCCTATGCATAGGAATCTTGTAAATAAACAAGTTCATGAAGAGCAAAGTAACAAGCATAGGAAGATAAAACAAGTGTAGCTTCAAAAATTTCAGCACATAGAGAGGTGTTTTAGTAACATGAAAACTTCTACAACCATATTTTCCTCTCTCATAATAATTTTCAGTAGCATCATGAGCAAACTCAACAATGTAACTATCACATAAAGCATTCTTATCATGAGTCTCATGCATAAAATTATTACTCTCCACGTAAGCATAATCAATTTTATTAGTTGTATTGGGAGCAAATTCAACAAAGTGGCTATCATCATATATAGGAGGCATATTGTAATCATAAAAGAAAATTTTCTCCTCAATGCTTGGGGGACTAAAAAGATCATGCTCATCGAGCCGACTTCCCCAAGCTTAGAATTTTCCATAGCATTAGCAAAAATGGTGTTCAAAGCATCCATAGTAATAACATTCCCATTAGCATGCATATAAAGTTCCATGGGTTTTTTAATTCTCTCTTCAAACACATCATGTCCTAATTCAAGATAAAGTTCATAAAGATCTCTCATATTTTTGTTGTTTTCCATTACGCTTAACTAGTGAAATAAAAACATGCATGATATTAAGTAAAGTAAAACAAGTAATTAATTTTTTTGTGTTTTCGATATAGAAAGCAAGACAGTAAATAAAGTAAAGCTAGCAACTATTTTTTTTGTGTTTTGATATAATGCAGCAAACAAAGTAGTAAATAAAATAAAGCAAGACAAAAACAAAGTAAAGAGATTGAGAAGTGGAGACTCCCCTTGCAGCGTGTCTTGATCTCCCCGACAACGGCGCCGGAAATTTGCTTGATGCGTGTAGTTGACACGTCCGTTGGGAACCCCAAGAGGAAGGTGTGATGCGCACAGCGGCAAGTTTCCCTCGTTAGAAACCAAGGTTTAATCGAACCAGTAGGAGTCAAGAAGCACGTTGAAGGTTGATGGCGGCGGGATGTAGTGCGGCGCAACACCGAGATTCCGGCGCCAACGTGGAACCTGCACAACGCAACCAAAGTACTTTGCCCCAACGAAACAGTGAGGTTGTCAATCTCACCGGCTTGCTGTAACAAAGGGTTAACCGTATTGAGTGGAAGATGATTGTTTGCAGAGAAAACAGTAAAAACAAGTATTGCAGCAGATTTGTATTTCACTATTAAAAGAATGGACCGGGGTCCACAGTTCACTAGAGGTGTCTCTCCCATAAGATAAAAGCATGTTGGGTGAACAAATTACAGTCGGGCAATTGACAAATAGAGAGGGCATAACAATGCACATACATGACATGATTATTATAGTGAGATTTAATTGGGCATTACGACAAAGTACATAGACCGCCATCCAACTGCATATATGCCTAAAAAGTCCACCTTCAGGTTATCGTCCGAACCCCCTCCAGTATTAAGTTGCAAAGCAACAGACAATTGCATTAAGTATGGTGCGTAATGTAATCAACAACTACATCCTCGGACATAGCGCCAATGTTTTATCCCTAGTGGCAACGAGCACAACACAACCTTAGAACTTTACGTCACTTGTCCCAGTGTCAATGCGGGCATGAACCCACTATCGAGCATAAGTACTCCCTCTTGGAGTTAAAAGCAAAAACTTGGCCAGAG
Organism: Lolium rigidum; assembly: GCF_022539505.1. Classification (NCBI taxonomy): domain Eukaryota; kingdom Viridiplantae; phylum Streptophyta; class Magnoliopsida; order Poales; family Poaceae; genus Lolium; species Lolium rigidum. Next base: position 194,136,572 of record NC_061511.1, on the reverse strand, counting down.
CCTCTACTAGTAACGGAGAGCATGCAAGATCATAAACAACACATGTGTAATAACTTGATAATTAACATGACATGGTATTCTCTATCCATCGGATCCCGACAAACACAACATATAGAATTACAGATAGATGATCTTGATCATGTTAGGCAGCTCACAAGATCCAACAATGAAGCACAATGAGGAGAAGACAACCATCTAGCTACTGCTATGGACCCATAGTCCAGGGGTGAACTACTCACTCATCACTCCGGAGGCGACCATGGCGGTGTAGAGTCCTCCGGGAGATGAATCCCCTCTCCGGCAGGGTGCCGGAGGAGATCTCCGAGAATCCCCCGAGATGGGATCGGCGGCGGCGGCGTCTCGGTAAGGTTTTCCGTATCGTGGTTTTTCGCCTCGGGGTTTCGCGACGGAGGCTTTAAGTAGGCGGAAGGGCGAGTCGGGGGCCGACGAGGGGGCCACACCATAGGGCGGCGTGGGCCCCCTGGGCCGCGCCGCCTTGTGGTGTCGCCACCTCGTGGCCCCACTTCGTGTGTTCTTCGGTCTTCTGGAAGCTCCGTGGAAAAATAGGCCCCTGGGTCTTCGTTTCGTCCAATTCCGAGAATATTTCGTTACTAGGATTTCGGAACCAAAACAGCGAGAAAACAGGAACCGGCACTTTGGCATCTTGTTAATAGGTTAGTTCCAGAAAATGCACGAATATGACATAAAGTGTGCATAAAACATGTAGGTATCATCAATAATATGGCATAGAACATAAGAAATTATCGATACGTCGGAGACGTATCAGTTTCCCCGTCGGCCAGGAAGCGGAGGTCACTTTCCCCGTCGGTCGAGGACTTATCGTCCTCAGACCGGACGGAGAAGTCGTGACTGGACTCCTCCCCGGCTTCGATGGCACGGCGGATGTTGGCCGCATGGGCCTCCTCCGGGTCCCACTCTGGCGTCGGCTCGCGAGGGGAGGAGGATTGGGTGGAAAGACCCGATGAGGCAGAGGAGGAAGAAGACATGGTGGCGCAGGAGGGCTTTTGGAGTGCTAATGCGACGGGGATGAAGAAGCAAACTGTTTGGAACGGTTAAATAAAAAGGGATATAGTGGAGATTTAATGCCACAGCAGTTTCCGAGGAAGTGGTGCCCAACCGAAAAAAAATTGCCGTGTCACGCGGAGAAGTGGAGGAGGCAAGGCATCATGATGAAGGGTACTCGCGACGGTTACTGCTCTCGCTACGACATGACCCGACGAAGAAAACAGCAGTGATTTTGGAATTGTCATTTCCAAAACCAGGGGGCATGTGTTATCACCGAATTTGACCGGATCGGAGGTGGGCCGCGATTGAAGATGGGCTTGAAGGATATACATGGAAGAAATACATGAATCGGCCTTATATGCAAAGTTTGGGCTAGTTTGCCCGTTTATCTGTAATATAGTAGGATACGTGTCGGTTAGATAGAATTTGGCTCGTGCCCGGTTGGGATTATTCCCACGTTAGAGAGTCTACGGACTATAAATATGTATCTAGGGTTTATGAAATAAACAACAATCACGTTCACCACAAACCAATCTAGGCGCATCGCCAACTCCCTTGTCTCGAGGGTTTTCTTCCGGGTAAGCATCATGCTGCCTAGATCGCATCTTGCGATCTAGGCAAGACACGTTTATTCGTTGTTCATGCGTTGCTCGTGCTGAAGCCTTGTTGATGGCGAGCAACGTAGTTATCATAGATGTGTTAGGGTTAGCATTGCTTCATCGTATCATATGCTTTCGTCCGTGCAACCCTTAGACATCTAGCCGCCCTTACACCTATCTTAGGTGTAAGGGTGGCACCCCGCTTGATCATTATTTAGTAGATCCGATCCGTTATGATTGCTCCTTGTTCTACAAGGATTAGTTTAATATCTGCATAGTTAGACCTTACAAACGGGTTGAAGGATCCAGTGGCGCGTTGGGTGTAGTTTGCTAGCCCTAGACAGGATGTTCCGGGGATCAACTTCATGTTGGTTTTTAGGCCTTGTCTAGGGTCGGCTTACGATCACCGTGCGTGGCCGCCAGGCTCAATAACGAGTAGGATGTTCCGATTATGTGGTGAAAACCCTAAATCGTAGTAGGTCGTTTTAGCTTTGTTTTGATCAAGCAGGACCACCATCTGATCATACACCTCTTACGGATCATGGGTGGATCGGCTCCTTGAGCCGATTCACAGGACAACTCGAGAGCCGATCGAGGCTCGTATTTAATGTTTACGTGTATGCCATGCAGAAACTAAGCGAGGCACATCCATCACCTTCCCGATCGGTATAGATCGGGTGGCACGCCCTGCACCAGAGATCGGACGTGCGTGCCGAGTCTTTGCGGGCCGTCGCTCGGAGGGACCAGGGCCAGCCGCAGCCCTGGGAGCCTCCCGGCTCTACTGTGTTGCCCGTCGCTGCTCGCCGGTGGGTTTTTGACCGCAACAATTTCACATAGTTCAACAAAATTATTAAGATGGGCAACAGCATCATCAGAACTAACACCAGAAAATTGCTCTCGCATAACAAGATTCAGTAAAGCGAGGTTTAATTTCAAAGAATTCTGTCTGTAGTAGCGGTGGAGCAATAGGTGTGCATAGGAAATCATTATTATTTGTGGTTGTGAAGTCACACAACTTAGTATTTTCAGGGGTAGCCATTTTAGCAGTAGTAAATAAAGCAAACTAGATAAAGTAAATGCAAGTAACTAATTTTTTGTGTGTTTTTGATATAGAGTGCAAGACAGTAAATAAAGTAAAGGTAGCAACTAATTTTTTTGTGTTTTGATATAATGCAGCAAACAAAGTAGTAAATAAAATAAAGCAAGACAAAAACAAAGTAAAGAGATTGGGAAGTGGAGACTCCCCTTGCAGCGTGTCTTGATCTCCCCGGCAACGGCGCCAGAAAAGTAGCTTGATGCGTGCAGTTGACACACGTCCGTTGGGAACCCCAAGAGGAAGGTGTGATGCAGACAGTAGCAAGTTTTCCCTCAGAAAGAACCAAGGTTTATCGAACCAGGAGGAGCCAAGAAGCACGTTGAAGGTTGATGGTGGCGGAATGTAATGCGGCGCAACACCAGGGATTCCGGCGCCAACGTGGAACCCGCACAACACAACCAAAGTACTTTGCCCCAACGAAACAGAGTGAGGTTGTCAATCTCACCGGCTTGTCTGTAACAAAGGATTAACCGTATTGTGTGGAAGATGATTGTTTGCAGAGAAACAAGAAACAAGTATTGCAAGTAGATTGTATGCGATGTAAAGAATAGGACCGGGGTCCACAGGTTCACTAGAGGTGTCTCTCCCATAAGATAAAAGCATGTTGGGTGAACAAATTACGATCGAGCAATTGACAAATAGAGAGGGCATAACAATGCACATACATGATATGATAAATATAGTGAGATTTAATTGGGCATTACGACAAAGTACATAGACCGCTATCCAACATGCATCTATGCCTAAAAAGTCCACCTTTAGGTTATCATCCGAACCCCTTCCAAGTATTAAGTTGCAAAACAACAGACAATTGCATTAAGTATGGTGCGTAATGTAATCAATAACTACATCCTTAGACATAGCATCAATGTTTTATCCCTAGTGGCAACAAAGACATCCACAACCTTAGAACTTTCATCACTCGTCCCGCATTTAATGGAGGCATGAACCCACTATCGAGCATAAATACTCCCTCTTGGAGTTAAGAGCAAAAACTTGGCCGAGCCTCTACTAATAACGGAGAGCATGCAAGATCATAAACAACACATAGGTAATAACTTGATAATTAACATAACATAGTATTCTCTCGTCCATCGGATCCCGACAAACACAACATATAGTATTACAGATAGATGATCTTGATCATGTTAGGCAGCTCACAAGATCCAACAATGAAGCACAATGAGGAGAAGACAACCATCTAGCTACTGCTATGGACCCATAGTCCAGGGGTGAACTACTCACTCATCACTCCGGAGGCGACCATGGCGGTGAAGAGTCCTCCGGGAGATGATTCCTCTCCGGCAGGGTGCCGGAGGTGATCTCCGTAATCCCCGAGATGGGATTGGCGGCGGCGGCGTCTCGGGAAGTTTTCCGTATCGTGGCTCTCGCAGCGGGGTTTCGCGACGGAGGCTTTGCGTAGGCGGAAGGGCAGCGCGGGGGACACACGAGGGCCCCACACGCCAGGCCGGCGCGGCCGTGGGCCGTGCCGCGCTGCCCTAGCGTGTCGGCCGCCTCGTGGTCCCACTTCCTTTCCCTCGGTCTTCCTGGAAGCTTCGTGCAAAAATAGGACCCCGGGCGTTGATTTCGTCCAATTCCGAGAATATTTCTTTACTAGGATTTCGAAACCAAAAACAGCAGAAAACAAGAATCGGCTCTTCGGCATCTCGTTAATAGGTTAGTGTCGGAAAATGCATAAATATGACATATAATGTGTATAAAACATGTAGATATCATCAATAATGTAGCATGGAACATAAGAAATTATCGATACGTCGGAGACGTATCAGGTAGCTCACAAGATCTAACATGATAGCACAATGAGGAGAAGACAACCATCTAGCTATTGCTATGGACCCATAGTCCAGGGGTGGACTACTCACACATCGATCCGGAGGCGATCATGGCGATGAAGAGACCTCCGGGAGATGATTCCCCTCTCCGGCAGGGTGCCGGAGGCGATCTCCCGAATCCCCGAGATGGGATTGGCGGCGGCGGCGTCTCCGGAAGGTTTTCCGTATCGTGGCTCTCGGTACTGGGGGTTTCGCGACGAAGACTTTAAGTAGGAGGAAGGGCAGGTCAAGGGGCGTCACGAGGGGCCCACACAGTAGGCCGGCGCGGCCAAAGCTTGGGCCGCGCCGCCCTGTTGTGTGGCCACCTCGTGGCCCCACTTCGTTTCCTCTTCGGACTTCTGGAAGCTTCGTGGAAAAATAGGCCCCTGGGCGTTGATTTCGTCCAATTCCGAGAATATTTCCTTACTAGGATTTCGAAACCAAAAACATGCAGAAAACAAAGAACTGGCTCTTCGGCATCTCGTCAATAGGTTAGTGCCGGAAAATGCATAATAATGACATATAATGTGTATAAAATATGTGAGTATCATCATAAAAGTAGCATGGAACATAAAAAATTATAGATACGTTTGGGACGTATCACGCACCGTTACAGGGCGTTATGGTTTGGTTCGACCAGACCTGTTTTGACCCTGCCCCC
>NC_061511.1:194100666-194131258 GCF_022539505.1 Lolium rigidum | reverse complement strand
TCTTTATAGCCGTTAAGATGGGCTCAGCAGTTTTAATGATGCTCACATGAAAAATAGAGTATGAAGCAAAAGACAGCATCAAGAGGCAAATTCAAAACACATTTAAGTCTAACATGCTTCCTATGAAGAGGCATCTTGTACACAAATGAATTGATGAAGAACAAAGTGACAAGCATAGGAAGATAAAACAAGTGTAGCTTCAAAAATTTCAGCACATAGAGAGGCATTTTAGTAACATGAAAATTTCTACAACCATATTTTCTTCTCTCATAATAACTTTCAGTAGCAACATGAGCAAACTCAACAATATAACTATCACATAAAGCATTCTTATCATGAGTCTCATGCATAAAATTATTACTCTCCACATAAGCATAGTCAATTTTATTAGTTGTAGTAGGAGCAAATTCAACAAAGTAGCTATCATTATTATTCTCATCAAGTGTAGGAGGCATAGTATAATCACAACAAAATTTACTCTCCATAGTAGGTTGTATCAAAGGACCACTATCATAATTAGGAGGCAAAGTAGAAAATTTTCTCCTCAATGCTTGGGGGACTAAAAAGATCATGAAAACCAGCTTCCCCAAGCTTAGAACTTTCTATATTATTATCAACAATGGTGTTCAAAGCGTTCATACTAATATTACTACCAGGATGCAAATAAGATTTCATAGGTTTTTTAATTTTCGCATCAAACAATCCATGTTTTAAATCAGGAAATAGAATAAGAAGCTCATTGTTGTCCATTATGCCAAACTAGTGTAAACAAGAAACAAAAAGATGCAATTGCAGGATCTAAAGGAAATAGCTTCGAGCACAAACACAATGGCGCCTGTAAAAGCATCATTACTCGGAACCGGAGTATGAGTGCCTTTTACCTTTCCTCCCCGGCAACGGCGCCGGAAAATAGCTTGGCGCGTAGTTGACGAGGGAGGAAAAGTGCTTAGTTGCCGGGCTTGCCAATGTGTGAGTGCCGTTTACCTTCCCTCCCCGCAACGGCGCCGTAAAATAGCTTGATGTCTACGCACGCTTCTATTCCTGTAGACGATGTTGGGCCTCCAAGAGCAAGAGGTTTGTAGAACAGCAGAGCAAGTTTCCCTTAAGTGAATCACCCAAGGTTTATCGAACTCAGGGAGGAAGAGGTCAAAGATATCCCTCTCATGCAACCCCGCAACCACAAAGCAAGAAGTCTCTTGTGTCCCCAACACACCTAATAGGTGCACTAGTTCGGCGAAGAGATAGTGAAATACAGGTGGTATGAATAAGTAGTAGCAACGGCACCAGTAAAAGTGCTTTGCCCAGGACAAGAAACAAGCAGTAGTAACGCAGCAGTAGTAACGCAGCAGATAGTAACACAAGAAACAACGAAACAAGCAACGATAGCGTATTTAGGAACAAGGCCTAGGGATTAGACTTTCACTAGTGGACACTCTCAACATTGATCACATAACGTAATAGATAAATGCATACTCTACACTTTTGTTGGATGATGAACACATTGCGTAGGATTACACGAACCCTCAATGCCGGAGTTAACAAGCTCCACAATAATGCTCATATTTTAGTAACCTTTAGTGTAAGATAGATCAAAAGACTAAACCAAGTACTAACATAGCATGCACACCGTCACCTTCATGCATATGTAGGAGGAATAGATCACATCAATATTATCATAGCAATAGTTAACTTCGCAATCTACAAGAGATCATGATCATAGCATAAACCAAGTACTAACACGGTGCACACATCGTCACCTTTGCACACGTGCAGGAGGAATAAAACTACTTTAATAACACATCACTAGAGTAGCACATAGATAAATTGTGGTACAAACACATTGCAATCATAAAGAGATATAAATAAGCACCTCACTATGCCATTCAACAAAGTGAATAAGTATTCCGTGAAATATAGCCTAAGAGACCCACACTGGCACACACCGTCACCTTTACACACGTGGGACAAGGAGTCTCCGGAGATCACATAAGTAAAACTCACTTGACTAGCATAATGACATCTAGATTACAAGCATCATCATATGAATCTCAATCATGTAAGACAGCTCATGAGATTATTGTATTGAAGCACATAGGAGAGAGATGAACCACATAGCTACCGCATGCAGCCCCGAGCCTCGATGGAGAACTACTCCTCCTCATGGGAGCAGCAGCGTGATGAAGATGGCGGTGGAGATGGCAGCGGTGTCGATGAAGAAGCCTTCCGGGCACTTCCCCGCTCCGGCAGGGTGCCGTAACGCAGACTCCTGTCCCCCGCATCTTGGCTTCGCGATGGCGGCGGCTCCGGAAGGTTTTCCGTATCGTGGTTTTTCGCCTCGTGGGTTTCGCGACGGAGGCTTTATATAGGCGAAGAGGCGGCGCAGGAGGGTCGAAGGGGTGGCCACACCATAGGCCGGCGCGGCCAGTGGCCCGAGCCGCGCCACCCTATCATCCGGGGCCCACAGGGCTCCTCCGGCGGCTCTCGGTGTTCCGGATGCTTCCGGTGAAAATAGGAACCCGGGTCTTCGTTTCGTCCAATTCCGAGAATATTTCGTTACTAGGATTTCTGAAACCAAAAACAGCGTAGAAATGTGAACCGGCACTTCGGCATCTTGTTAATAGGTTAGTTCCGTAAAATGCACGAATATGACATAAAGTGTGCATAAAACATGTAGGTATCATCAATAATATGACATAGAACATAAGAAATTATCGATACGTCGAGACGTATCGTTTACCTCTATCCCACTCTATCTACTATTGCGTAGCTATACCTTGCTTAGTTGATATCCTTGTCATATAGGTAAATTCACTTAGTTGCATATCTAGAGAATTTACCTTTCGTGTCAAGCCTAAATTGAAAAAGAACTAAAAATTGGTTAGCACCTATTCACCCCCCCCCTCTAGGTGCGGCATACAATCCTTTCAGCTGGGGCCAATGAGCTTAGTCGTCTACCTCTCCATGCTCGGCCTCCAGATGCTACATGGGCAAACTTTGCGGGCTAACAGAATGTTAGCCTTGTATATATTTTGTTTTGTTCTCTCTTGTGTTCTTCTCTTGTTTCTTTGCTTTTTTTTTCTTTTTTTTTCTTTTTCTTTTCCTTCTGCTGTAGCCTTGCTACCAACGTTGTAACTTTCCCGTCATCTTGACGGTCTTCTTCTAATATACAAAGACACACGTCTTGGCGTGTGTTCGAGAAAAAAAAAGTTTCAAAAATCAGCATTGTGAGCCCAGCCAGCCCCACTTTCGCAAATAGTATGTGTAGAAGAGTTATTGGAGATTGCACAGCACCAATAGGGCCGGCTGCTCATGTATATATAGGCGGACACATGTACAATTACAGGTACAACCCTGAGAAAACACGGGGACCTATGCCTATACATTATGTTACTCAACACCCCCCGCAGCCGAAGGGCTCGGCACCGACACATAGACCGGAGCGAAACTCAGGAAAAGTCGTGGATGACAATCCCTTCGTCATGATATCGGCAAACTGCTGAGACGTCGGTACGTGAAGAACTCGAACGCGACCGAGGGCAACTTGCTCACGAACAAAGTGGATGTCCAACTCGATGTGCTTGGTGCGCCCATGCTGAACGGGGTTGGCGGAGAGGTAGACAGCCGACACGTTGTCGCAGAAGACCACCGTAGCCTTGTCAACAGGACAAGAGAGCTCGGACAAAACCTGACGAAGCCATGTGCACTCAGCCACAGCGTTAGCCACGGCGCGGTACTCGGCCTCAGCACTGGAGCGAGACACGGTGGGCTGCCTCTTGGAGGACCAAGAGATGAGCGACGAGCCGAGGTAGACGCAGTAGCCGCTGGTGGAGCGGCGTGTATCCGGGCATCCCGCCCAGTCCGCGTTCGAGTAGGCGACGAGGTCAGTCGACGTCGAGGGCGAAGCGTGCAACGACAAGCCGTAGCCCATGGTACCACAGACATAGCGGAGAATCCGCTTCACCGCGGCCCAATGAGCATCTCGAGGAGCATGCATGTGCAAGAACACTTGCTGCACGGCGTACTGGAGCTCCGGTCGCGTCAACGTCAAGTACTGGAGAGCACCGACGATGGACGGCGCGTCGGACGCCAGCGACCCATCACTGGCGGAGAGCTTGGCCTTCGTGTCGACAGGAGTAGGCGCAGGGTTGCAGTTAAGCATCCCTGCACGCTCGAGAAGCTCGTGGGCATACTTCCGCTGATGAAGGAATAACCCGTCCGCACGCCGGACAACCTCGATGCCAAGGAAGTAGTGAAGCGGGCCAAGATCCTTCAACGCGAACTCGGCGCGAAGACTGTCGGTGAGCTGTCGAAGAAGACCAGCGGTGGAGGCCGTCGGGATGATGTCGTCGACGTACAGTAGCAGGTATGCCATGTCGTTGCCGGTCCGGTAGACGAACAGCGATGCATCGGAGCGCGTGGAGCGGAAGCCAAGCCGATGCAGAAGCCGGCGATGCGCCGGTACCTGGGCGCGGGCGCCCGCTTCAGTCCATACAGGGACCAAGAGAGCAAGCACACATCATCGTGGCGCTCGGTGTCGACAAAGCCGATGGGCTGCCGACGCACACCTGCTCCTGCAAATGGCCATGAAGGAAGGCGTTGGAGACGTCCATCTGATGCACCGGCCACGCGCGAGAGGCGGCGAGGTGCAACACCGTGCGGATCGTGCCCGGTTTGACGACCGGGGCAAACGTATCCGTGAAGTCGACGCCAGCGCGCTGCCGAAAGCCGCGCACGACCCAGCAGCGCCTTGTAGCGCTCGAGAGTACCGGTCGGAGCCGAGCTTGTGCTTGAAAACCCATTTTCCAAGTGATGACGTTGGCGCGAGGGGCCGGGGAACGAGCTCCCATGTCCTATTGCGCTGCAGCGCGTCGTACTCCTCCTGCATGGCGGCGCGCCAATGCGGGTCGCGCAAGGCGGCGCGAGCCGAGGTGGGCACCGGCGACGGAGCGGTCGCCGGACCAGTCGCTGAGCCGGTTCGGCCGGGCGTCAGTCCGGGCGTGCCGGCCGGGGGGCCGGTCTGACCGGGCAAAGAACTGGGCGGCACGCTGGGCGGCGGGCCGGGTGGGCCGGCAGGGGGGCCGGTCGGACCGGGCGGCAGGCCGGGCCGCAGACTGGGTGGAGAACCGGGCGGCGGGCCGGGTTGGCCAGCCGGGAAACCGGCCGAACCGTGCACTGGGCCGGGTCGGCGGCTGGGAGGAGCTCCGCCGTCGTGCGGCAGGACGCTGTTGCCGCTGGCCCAGAAGGCAGACGCGGCAGACCGAAGCACCGTGCAGACGTACTGATCGGCGGGGTAGCGTGTAGACGGCCGCCGCCCGCCCGCACGTGCGCGGGTGAGCATGGGCCCAGGGACCGCAGCGACGGGCGGCGAGGCGGGCGACGAGGCGGCCGATGAGGAGGCGGTCGAGGGAGACGCCGCGGGCGACGGGGGTGCCTCGGGCATCGCGGGCGACGGGGGCGCCGGGGGCGCCGAGGGCGCCGGGGGCGCTACGAGCGACGGAGACGCCGAGGGACCAGGCGGGGCCGGCGCAGAGGGGGCCGCCGCGGTCAGTCGTCGGCGCGCGGCCGCAAGAGGGCCAGCGGGCGCCGGGGGCGTCGTCAGAGGTGGCGCCAAGAGTCCCTACTGAAACGGAAAAACCAACTCGTCAAAGTACACGTGCCGGGAAGTGAGGACACGATGGGAGACCGGGTCATAACAGCGGTAGCCCTTGGTGTTGGCGGGGTAGCCGAGAAACACACAAGGGAGAGAGCGCGGCGCAAGCTTATGCGCGGCGGTGGCAGCGGTATTAGGATAACACCTGCAGCCGAAGATGCGAAGGTCATCATAGACGGGCGGCACACAATAGAGGAGGTGATGCGGCGTGTAGGACCAACGCACACGACACGGGCGGATGTTGACGAGGAGAGTCGCCGTGGCGAGGGCATCCGGCCAGAATCGCGGGGGCATGGAGGCGTGGAACAGAAGGGTGCGGACGCAGTCGTTGAGGGTACGAAGCATCCGTTCGGCACGACCGTTCTGTGAAGAAGTGTATGGACACGTGAGGCGGAAGACGGCGCCGTGGGTGGCGAGAAGTGAGCGAATGGTGATGTTGTCGAACTCCTTGCCGTTGTCGGTTTGTAAGGCGTTGATGGGGCGACCGAACTGAGTGGAGACGAAGGCGAAGAAGGCGGTTAGGGTGGTGGCAACATCTGATTTACGGCGAATGGGAAAAGTCCATACAAAATGCGAGTAATCATCAAGAATCACAAGATAATAATTATAACCAGAATTACTCGGAACCGGCGAGGTCCAAACATCACTATGAATAAGTTGAAACGGAAAAGACGCGACTGTGGAGGATGAACTAAATGGAAGGCGAACATGTTTGCCTAGACGACATGCTTCACAAGAGTGGGACCCTGATACGTCTCCGACGTATCGATAATTTCTTATGTTCTATGCCATATTATTGATGATACCTACATGTTTTATGCACACTTTATGTCATATTTGTGCATTTTCTGGAACTAACCTATTAACAAGATGCCGAAGTGCCAGCTGCTGTTTTCATCGCTGTTTTTGGTTTCGTAAATCCTAGTAACGAAATATTCTCGGAATTGGACGAAATCAAAGCCCGTGGGCCTATTTTTCCACGAAGCTTCCGAAGTCCGAAGACGAGACGAAGAGGGGCCACGGGGTGGCCAAACCCTAGGCGGCGCGGCCCCACCCCTCGGCCGCGCCGCCTATGGTGTGGGCCCCCGTGCCGCCTCTTGACTTGCCCTTCCGCCTACTTAAAGCCTCCGTGACGAAACCCCCAGCACCGAGAGCCACGATACGGAAAACCCATCGAGACGCCGTCGCCGCCGATCCCATCTCGGGGATCCAGGAGATCGCCTCCGCACCCTCGCCGGAGAGGGGAATCATCTCCCGGAGGACTCTACACCGCCATGGTCGCCTCCGGAGTGATGAGTGAGTAGTCTACCCCTGGACTATGGGTCCATAGCAGTAGCTAGATGGTTGTCTTCTCCTCATTGTGCTTCATTGTTAGATCTTGTGAGCTGCCTAACATGATCAAGATCATCTATATGTAATCCTATATGTTGTGTTTGTCGGGATCCGATGGATAGAGAATACTATGTCATGTTAATTATCAAGTTATTATACATGTGTTGTTTATGATCTTGCATGCTCTCCGTTTCTAGTAGAGGCTCCGGCCAAGTTTTTACTTTTAACTCCAAGAGGGAGTACTTATGCTCGATAGTGGGTTCATGCCTCGCATTGACACCGGGACAAAGCGATGCAAAGTTCTAAGGTTGTGTTGTGCCGTTGCCACTAGGGATAAAACATTGGCGCTATGTCCGAGGATGTAGTTGTTGATTACATTACGCACCATACTTAATGCAATTGTCTCGTTGTTTAGCAACTTAATACCGGAGGGGTTCGGACGATAACCCGAAGGTGGACTTTTTAGGCATAGATGCGATTGGATGGCGGTCTATGTACTTTGTCGTAATGCCCAATTAAATCTCACTATACTTATCATGTCATGTATGTGCATTGTTATGCTCTCTCTATTTGTCAATTGCCCGACTGTAATTTGTTCACCCAACATGCTTTTATCTTATGGGAGAGACACCTCTAGTGAACTGTGGACCCCGGTCCATTCTTTAATACTGAAATACAAATCTGCTGCAATACTTTGGTTGTGTTGTGCAGGTTCCACGTTGGCGCCGGAATATCTGGTGTTGCGCCGCACTACATCCCGCCGCCATCAACCTTCAACGTGCTTCTTGGCTCCTCCTGGTTCGATAAACCTTGGTTTCTTTCTGGAGGGAAAACTTGTCGCTGTGCGCATCATACCTTCCTCTTGGGGTTGCCCAACGAACGTGTGAAATACACGCCATCAAGCTCTTTTTCCGGCGCCGTTGTCGGGAGATCAAGACACGCCGCAAGGGGAGTCTCCACTTCTCAATCTCTTTACTTTGTTTTTGTCTTGCTTTATTTTATTTACTACTTTGTTTGCTGCATTATATCAAAACACAAAAAAATTAGTTGCTAGCTTTACTTTATTTACTGTCTTGTTTGCTATATCAAAAACACAAAAAAATTAGTCTACTTGCATTTACTTTATCTAGTTTGCTTTATTTACTACCGCTAAAATGAGTAATCCCGAAGTTGAAGTTCGTTCATTTAAACAACAAGGGGGAGAATGTTTAAAAGATGCTTGGTATAGAATTAGTGATGCCCATAATAGGTGCACTAAGAAACACTCCACCACTATCCTACTCGAGAATTTTTATGTTGGTATCTCTAGCTGGAATAGATATGTTCTTGATTGTCTCGCGGGAGGTAACTTCCTAGGTGCTCCCGCTTTAGAAGCTAGTTGCATTATTGAGAGTTTATTTGGAACACCACCTGTTAATGAAACTAAAAGTAAAACCTCCCTTGAGGATGTTATGAAAAAATTGGAAACCATAGAGAAAAATTGTAGCGTTGAAACTAAATTGGAAATATTACTTGATAATACTGATAAACTTGATAAAATCCTAGGAGGAATTAATGAAAGAATTGCTACTCTAGAAACTTGTGCTATCCATGATAATCAAACCCATAGAATTGGTAAACTTGAAAAAGCTATGGGAAAATTGGGTTCAACTTTTTCTTCTCTTAAATTTAATGAGAAAGCTTATGTGGGTAAGGAGCAAAAATTCATGTATCTCTCTAAGGTGCCTAAACCAAAGAATTACTATAGGCCTAAAATCGATAAAACTCCCAACACCGCTGGTAATGATGTTGATGCTTCATCTCTCGATGTTACTTGAGTTACACTTTCTGCGCCTAGCTGAAAGGCGTTAAAGAAAAGCGCTTATGGGAGACAACCCATGTTTTTTTTACTACAGTACTTTGTTTTATATTTGTGTCTTGGAAGTTGTTTACTACTGTAGCAACCTCTCCTTATCTTAGTTTTGAGTTTTGTTGTGCCAAGTAAAGTCTTTGATAGAAAAGTAAGTACTAGATTTGGATTACTGCGCAGTAAACAGATTTCTTTGCTGTCACGAATCTGGGTCTAATTCTCTGTAGGTAACTCAGAAAATTATGCCAATTTACGTGAGTGATCCTCGGATATGTACGCAACTTTCATTGAATTTGAGCATTTTCGTTTGAGCAAGTCTGGTGGCCTAATAAAATCCATCTTTACGGACTGTTCTGTTTTGACAGATTCTGTCTTTTATTTCGCATTGCCTCTTTTGCTATGTTGGATGAATTTCTTTGATCCATTAATGTCCAAGTAGCTTTATGCAATGTCCGAAGTGTTAAGAATGATTGTGTCACCTCTGAACATGTGAATTTTTATTATGCACTAACCCTCTAATGAGTTGTTTCGAGTTTGGTGTGGAGGAAGTTTTCAAGGATCAAGAGAGGAGTATGATGCAATATGATCAAGGAGAGTGAAAGCTCTAAGCTTGGGGATGCCCCGGTGGTTCACCCCCGCATATATTAAGAAGACTCAAGCGTCTAAGCTTGGGGATGCCCAAGGCATCCCCTTCTTCATCGACAACATTATCGTGTTCCTCCCCCGAAACTATATTTTTATTCGGCCACATCTTATGTACTTTGCTTGGAGCGTCGGTTTGTTTTTGTTTTTTGTTTTGTTTGAATAAAATGGATCCTAGCATTCACTTTATGGGAGAGAGACACGCTCCGTTGTTGCATATGGACAAATATGTCCTTAGGTTCTACTCATAGTATTCATGGCGAAGTTTCTCCTTCGTTAAATTGTTATATGGTTGGAATTGGAAAATGCTACATGTAGTAACTCTAAAATGTCTTGGATAATTTGATACTTGGCAATTGTTGTGCTCATGTTTAAGCTCTTGCATCATATACCTTGCACCCATTAATGAAGAAATACTTAGAGCTTGCTAATTTGGTTTGCATATTTGGTTTCTCTAGAGTCTAGATAATATCTAGTATTGAGTTTTGAACAACAAGGAAGACGGTATGGAGTCTTATAATGTTTACCATATGTCTTTTATGTGAGTTTTGCTGTACCGTTCATCCTTGTGTTTGTTTCAAATAACCTTGCTAGCCTAAACCTTGTATCGAGAGGGAATACTTCTCATGCATCCAAAATACTTGAGCCAACCACTATGCCATTTGTGTCCACTATACCTACCTACTACATGGTATTTATCTCGCCATTCCAAAGTAAATTGCTTGAGTGCTACCTTTAAAATTCCATCATTCACCTTTGCAATATATAGCTCATGGGAACAAATAGCTTAAAAACTATTGTAGTATTGAATATGTACTTATGCACTTTATCTCTTATTAAGTTGCTTGTTGAGCGGTAACCATGTTTCTGGGACGCCATCAACTATTCCTTGTTGGATATCATGTGAGTTGCTATGCATGTCCGTCTTGTCTCGAAGCAAGAGAGATCTACCACCTTCATGGTTGGAGCATGCATATTGTTAGAGAAGAACTTTGGGCCGCTAACTAAAGCCATGATTCATGGTGGAAGTTTCAGCTTTGGACACATATCCTCAATCTCATATGAGAATAATAATTGTTGCCACATGCTTATGCATAAAAGAGGAGTCCATTATCTCGTTGTCCATGTTGTCCCGGTATGGATGTCTAAGTTGAGAATAATCAAAAGCGAGAAATCCAAAATGCGAGCTTTCTCCTTAGACCTTTGTACAAGCGGCATGGAGGTACCCCATTGTGACACTTGGTCAAAACATGTGCATTGCAAAGATCCGGTAGTCCAAGTTAATTAGGACAAGGTGCGGGCACTATTAGTATACTATGCATGAGGCTTGCAACTTGTAAGATATAACTTTCATAACTCATATGCTTTATTACTACCGTTGACAAAATTGTTTCATGTTTTCAAAATAAAATCTCTAGCACAAATATAGCAATCGATGCTTTCCTCTTTGAAGGACCATTCTCTTTACTTTTATGTTGAGTCAGTCCACCTATCTCTCTCCACCCCAAGAAGCAAACACTTGTGTGAACCGTGCATTGATTCTTACATACTTGCATATTGTACTTGTTATATCACTCTATGTTGACTATTATCCATGAGATATACATGTTACAAGTTGAAAGCAATCGCTGAAACTTAATCTTCCTTTGTGTTGCTTCAATACCTTTACTTTGATTTATTGCTTTATGAGTTAACTCTTATGCAAGACTTATTAATACTTGTCTTTAAGTACTATTCATGAAAAGTCTTTGCTTTATGATTCACTTGTTTACTCATGTCATCACCATTGTTTTGATCGCTGCATCCACTACATATGTTTACAAATAGTATGATCAAGGTTATGATGGCATATCACTTCAGAAATTATCTTTGTTATCGCTTTTACCTGCTCGGGACGAGCGTAACTAAGCTTGGGGATGCTTGATACGTCTCCGACGTATCGATAATTTCTTATGTTCTATGCCATATTATTGATGATACCTACATGTTTTATGCACACTTTATGTCATATTTGTGCATTTTCTCGGAACTAACCTATTAACAAGATGCCGAAGTGCCGATTGTCTGTTTTCTCGCTGTTTTTGGTTTCGGAAATCCTAGTAACGAAATATTCTCGGAATTGGACGAAATCAAAGCCCAGGGGCCTATTTTTCCACGAAGCTTCCGAAGTCCGAAGACGAGACGAAGAGGGGCCACGGGGTGGCCAAACCCTAGGGCGGCGCGGCCCCACCCCTGGCCGCGCCGGCCTATGGTGTGGGCCCCCCGTGCCGCCTCTTGACTTGCCCTTCCGCCTACTTAAAGCCTCCGTGACGAAACCCCCAGCACCGAGAGCCACGATACGGAAAACCTTACTGAGACGCCGTCGCCGCCGATCCCATCTCGGGGGATCCAGAGATCGCCTCCGGCACCCCCGCCGGAGAGGGGAATCATCTCCCGGAGGACTCTACACCGCCATGGTCGCCTCCGGAGTGATGAGTGAGTAGTCTACCCCTGGACTATGGGTCCATAGCAGTAGCTAGATGGTTGTCTTCTCCTCATTGTGCTTCATTGTTAGATCTTGTGAGCTGCCTAACATGATCAAGATCATCTATATGTAATCCTATATGTTGTGTTTGTCGGGATCCGATGGATAGAGAATACTATGTCATGTTAATTATCAAGTTATTATACATGTGTTGTTTATGATCTTGCATGCTCTCCGTTTCTAGTAGAGGCTCTGGCCAAGTTTTTACTTTTAACTCCAAGAGGGAGTACTTATGCTCGATAGTGGGTTCATGCCCGCATTGACACCTGGGACAAGTGATGTAAAGTTCTAAGGTTGTGTTGTGCTGTTGCCACTAGGGATAAAACATTGGCGCTATGTCCGAGGATGTAGTTGTTGATTACATTACGCACCATACTTAATGCAATTGTCTCGTTGTTTAGCAACTTAATACCGGAGGGGGTTCGGACGATAACCTCGAAGGTGGACTTTTAGGCATAGATGCAGCTTGGATGGCGGTCTATGTACTTTGTCGTAATGCCCAATTAAATCTCACTATACTTATCATGTCATGTATGTGCATTGTTATGCTCTCTCTATTTGTCAATTGCTCGACCGTAATTTGTTCACCCAACATGCTTTTATCTTATGGGAGAGACACCTCTAGTGAACTGTGGACCCCGGTCCATTCTTTAATACTGAAATACAAATCTGCTGCAATACTTGTTTTACTATTTTCTCTGCAAACAATCATCTTCCACACAATACGGTTAATCCTTTGTTACAGCAAGCCGGTGAGATTGACAACCTCACTCGTTTCGTTGGGGCAAAGTACTTTGGTTGTGTTGTGCGAGTTCCACGTTGGCGCCGGAATCTCTGGTGTTGCGCCGCACTACATCCCGCCGCCATCAACCTTCAACGTGCTTCTTGGCTCCTCCTGGTTCGATAAACCTTGGTTTCTTTCTGAGGGAAAACTTGCTGCTGTGCGCATCATACCTTCCTCTTGGGGTTGCCCAACGAACGTGTGAAATACACGCCATCAGACCCCATTTTATTACAAGTAAAGGAGAAGCCTTGCATTATTTGACGCAGAGTGGCGGAGCTAGGATGGCCAAGACGGGCGTGCCAAAGATCGACGCCGGCGGAGAGGGCGAGTGGGCGGCCGATGGTGGTGGAGGCCGCGCCAACGGGGTAGAGATCGCCGGGGCTGTCACATCGGTGGAGGAGTATCCGGGTACGACCATCCTTGACAGAGAAACCAAAAGCGTCAAATTCCACAGTCACAGGGTTATCACGATAGAAAGACTTAACGGAAACAAGATTTTTAATCAAGTCAGGAGAAACAAGAACGTTATGGAGTGAGAGAGGAGTGGAAGTGGAAGGAAAAGAGACAGAACCAGTATGAGTAATAGGAAGAGCATGACCGTTGCCAACGATGATGCGAGAGGAAGTGGAAGCGGGTGTAGAAAATGAGAGGTTACCGGGGTGCGCAGCCATATGCGCGGAAGCACCGGTGTCCATGAACCAGTCGCCACCGCCACCATACGCCCCAGCGGAGGGGGCGCTCTGGAGGGCGGTCAGGAGCGCGGGATCCCACGGGGCCGCGCCGGGGGGTGGGGGGGCGGCGTAGGCCGGGGCAGGCTGGGGCGCCGCGTAGAACGCCCGGTGGGTGGCAGGACGCGGCCCCATAATGCCCGGGTAGGGGGCGCGCGGCACGGGCATGGAGTAGGCGTGAACAACCCCGGTCCACGGGTTGTGACCGGCAGTCCATGGCGGAGGGGCGGTGTACTGCGGAGGACGAGGCGCGGGGGCGGGGGCATTGGCACCACCGTTGCCACCGCCGTTGCCACCGCCACGGCGACGACGGCCGCGGCGGCTACCGCCAGAAGGAGCCGGCTGCCCGGTCTAGGGGCTGGTCTGGCCGGCCTGGGCGCCGGCGTGGCCAGTCCAGGGGCCGGTCTGGCCGGCCTGGTGGCCGGACTGGCCGGTCCACGGTCCGGTCTGACCGGGCGGCTGGCCGGCGGCGGGGAAACCCGGCGGCGGACCCATGGGACGAGGCGCAGGAGCGCGGGGAGCGGGGGTCTGGGCACCACGGGAGAAGCCAGCGACGAAGGCGGTGTGGGCCGCCCGAGCCCGGAGATGCTTGAGGCGGCGCTCCTCGAGGCGCAGGTAGGCCACGGCCTGCTCGAAGGTGGCGTGGTGAGGAGCGTGAGGTTGGAGGCGGCGTTGCTGAGATCCTCGCCGAGACCCGCCGACAGGGTGGAGAGCATGATCTTGTCATCGATCGGGAACTCCAAGTCACGGAGCTCGTCAGAGAGACTCTTCAGCTTGAGGGCGTACTCTTCAAGAGAGAGGTCGTTCTAGTGGGTGCCGAAGAACTCCTGCTGGAGGAAGGTGACCCGCTGGATTTTGTTGTCGGTGAAGAGGCTGGTGATCTTAGCCCAGACCGTGTGGGCGGAGTTGCCGTAGCGGACGACGGTGTGAAAGATGTCGTTGGAGACGGTCTGGTAGAACCAACAGATGATGGTGGCGTCGATGGCGAGACACTCGGGGTCGTGCGGCATGGCGAGGAGGTCGATGGTGCCGTCGACGTGATCGAGGAGATCATACTCGCCGAAGAGCAGCCCGAAGTACGTCTTCCACGGGAAGAAGTTGGCAGCGGTGGTGGAGAGCTTCACCGGCACGCGCTCGGCAATGGGGATGTCGCGGATGACAGCGACGGAGGGGCCGGCGAAGGGGTTGCTGCTGCCGGAGCCGGAGGAGTTGAAACCGGAGCCGGAGGAGTCGAAGCGTTCCATGGCGGAAGCGGTGGTGGTGGTAGGGTGCGGAAGCGGCTAGGGCTAGGGTTGGGGTGGGGAGAGCCGGCGGCGCCCAAGGAGGAGAGGGGGCGGTGGCTAGGTCAGAGAGGGGAGGAGGCCGGCGACGCCCTAGGGAGGAGGGGGCGGCGGCTAGGTCAGGGCCGAAGAGCCTCTGATACCATGTAGAAGAGTTATTGGAGATTGCACAACACCAATAGGGCCGGCTGCTCATGTATATATAGGCGAACACATGTACAATTACAGGTACAACCCTGAGAAAACACGGGACTTATGCCTATACATTATGTTACTCAGTATGCACAATGAATTTCCGCGGGTTTGGACAAACCAGCTCCAGTTTTTCGTACCATGCATGTATAACCGTACAACGCACTCACCGAAAACCAGTCTACATCGAAATCGGCTGTGAGAATATCAAGGCAGGTAAGCAACCAATTTTCAGTGACACAAATAAAATTCACTATCACATGCATTGTGCATACGAACTCAAACCGTGCAGATTTCCGGCAAAAAGATATAGCACGCACATAGTACTCAAGTGAGATCAGGTTAAAAGAGTAAAAAGGGTTAATGCTTACCTATCTTTATCATCTCATTTGTGAGGAAAGACTCATCTCGATCGTCAATTCTATTTCAAACAGCACACATTCTTGGTCTACATGTATCATGCTTGACTACATGGAGAATGATATTGACAACGGCCTCAATATGTTGGCTCCAAGAAAAACATCACTCTGCTTATGGCTTGAATCTATATGTAACTGGACAGACAGCTCACTAGTGATCATGCTATACTGGACTGATAGGTAAAGGTGGGTGGCCAACTATCAATGAATCATCAATTCATCAAACATAAAATGTACATACCGAAGTTTTTTTTTCCTATCGTGAAAAGCCGCTAGGTATCCATGTGCGCAGATTATGCATACACATTTAGAAATAAAACACAGATGTCCATGCATTAAATGAAGATTTAAGACCAGAGGAGGTGAGGCTTGAAAGAGTTGCTACGTGAGGATATGTGTGTACGTATAATACATCTTTTTTTTTCTCAATCACCCCATTAAAACTTACCTTCACGTGTAACTCTAATAAAAGAAGTACACTTATTGTCTCATCTAGATTGCCAACTATTTTTCAGATAATGCACACTATATATATCGTAACACTGATGGCACAACATCCAATTTTACACCCACAATATCCATACAAACGCATGGGTGCTTGATATAGGAGATGGAAAATTATCGTGCTTAAAAAAGTATAATAGTTAACCTTTTTAGATGGTCACACATATAAAACAATGACAACTAAGATATGGCCGAACCGGTGTATCTAAATCATCCAGACAAAAGGTGGCCAATTGTATGTGACCTAGACAAAAAAGATGCGCCTGGTCAGTCGATACCAATCGCAATACATGACGACATAACTGACGTTTCCATAAAAGGTGCCCTAGGATTTTAAGAGAGGAGGGGTAGACTTTAGAGAGTTACCTATGAAAATATAGATATTCATAATTAACACTTCTCATTTATTCAAAATGCTCCAAATATCACCTTTTCCGCATATTTTATTTTGACAAAAACAAAGATCTTCTACCGTCTACTGTCATACACAACATCTTTTTTCTTCTTCAAAGTACTACCTCCGTTTCAAAGAATAAGGCGTCCTCGTTTTACGTATTTTTTGTTTGATCAAGAATAACTTCAAATATATAAAGATTCTTTATATGAAATTAATATCATTAGAAAGTGCTTTTCAATACGAATCCAACGGTGCTAATTACAAATAATATAATCAAGATTTTGTTGCTCAATTTTTATGGTTAAAGTTCATCTTAGAATACGCGTGCGCCTTATTCCTTGAAACGGAGGTAGTATCATTTTTTCTCGAGACTCCCGCAAGATGAAGAAGCCTCTAGCTAGAACACACCATGTGGGCGAATAAAACGCGATGCACATATGTGGATTTTTGGAACAACCATGCTATTCCCGACCGACGGTTACAGAAGACTGAGAGGAAAAATGGCCGAACTACCATTAGTGAGCCAAACAAAAACAAAACGCGATGCGCATATGTGGAATTTTGCTTCCCAAGCTCCATGACGCGCAGAGCACTAGCAACTGACAAGGCGGTGCCACCACCCCTTCCCTCTTCAAAACCCCCAGCCAAACCACGCCATGACGCCAGTTGAGAAAGCACGCATCGCGGCACAAGTTCGCAACACCAAGGCAGACTCAGGCGAGCGCAACACCTGACCTGCATCCATGGCGCGCGCGGTGGCCGGAGCCCTCGCGATCGTCCTTGTCGCGGCGGTCGCGTCGACCCTGGCGGTGGCGGACCCGTCCCCCGACGCCGTGGCGCTCCAGGCCTTTCGAATCGGGTTGCAGGACCCCGGCGGCGAGCTGCAGAGCTGGGACCCGTTGCTGCCGGACCCCTGCACCTGGTACCACCACTAGTAGAAAAAAAGAGGCTTCCGTCCACTCCCATTAGTCCCGGAAATATTCGAACCGCGACTAAACGGGCTTTAGTCGCGGTTCGTGAGGCGACCCGCGACTAATGCTCCATCTGAGACGAAAGGGCTATGGAGGGATGTGGCCGGCGGAAAAACCTTTAGTCCCGGCTGGGGACACCAACCGGGACTAAAAGGCCCCTTTAGTCTCGGTTGGTGTCCCCAACCGGGACTAAAGGTTTTTCCGAGTTTTTTTACTTCCACACACCCTGCACACCCCCCCTCCCTCGTGGATCGCCTTTTTTTTGTTTGTAAAATACAAAAAAAAATGATAGAAAATTCAAAAAAAAATTGTTTTCATATTATTATATGTTATGCAACCTACTATTCGGAGAAATTAAGAAATTCGAATTTTCACTTTTTTTGCAAAAAAGTTAAAAAAATGGTAAAACCGCAATCACTTTTGCATACGACGTCGGAAAAAAACGTATAATATATCAAAAAAATTCTGGGAAAAAGTTACATCCGAATTCACCCGGGTTTACCCGGTTAGCCAATTTTTAGATTCTCAAAATTCCAAATGAAAATATGAAAGCAGGAAGATTTTAGTTTTTGCTATAAATTATGGATTTTATATTTTTTCAATTTTTCAAAAAAATAAAATTAATAATTGTACCAACATAAAGATTACTATTACTTTTACCCAATTTTAAGATTTTCAAATTTTTAGGTTTTAGGTTTGGCAAAAAAAATATTTAAAAAATTTAAAAAAATTAAAAATTTAAAAATTAAAAAGTTAATGTTTATTTATTTATTCACGATTATTATTACATCATTATTTTTGTTTATGAAAACAAATTTTTTGAAATTCAAACAATAAAAAAATGGGACATCGACCAACATGTTAATAGGACTGATATGATACTAGTATCACATACATGTGCGCGTAGCACTTGGATGCGGGACGGAATGGAACTCGGAAGTTAAGCGTGCTAGAGGTGGAGTAGTGGGAGGATGGGTGACCGAGCGGGAAGTTTGACCACGAGTAAGTAATTTGATGCGGTGACCCAGCATACCACTGCATGTTGTAGTATACAAGTCGTTGATATGATCTTTGTGAAGGGACTTCTTCACAAATTGCCATATCCCTCAGAGTGGTACAACAGAAACATTGCAGGTTATAACACTCCATACTTTATTACAAACATTGTCTTAACAAGTTGGTATTCTCACGAGTCCTATGAGAACACCCTAAGATACTACTTAAGTACGATTACAACTCATAACAATATAAAAGAGAGCTCAACAACTTATTTAGGTAAGTTCTACGCTTCTCGGCTCTATGATGCTAGGGTATGTCACTACTCCTCCACCTCCGTGTCATCTGGTCCGTAGACTATCCCATAGTCTACGCCTTCCACTCCACCAGGTAAGATCGGGTTCTTCGTAAACCAGCTCGTAACTTCCTTACGGTGCTCCATCGTTGATGGCCTCCACTTCCGGATCACGATCTAGCAAGGGTGTCGAAAGAAAGTGAGTACGAGAGGTACTCAGCAAGTTCTAAAAGAATAAAAAGGTGTTTGATGCACTAGCTACGACCATTGATCGGGAAATCTCGGGTCAATGCATGTTTTGCAATCATTTCTTCAAAAGGTTGCTTTTATTATGAAAACTATGCCCGTCGGTCTTCACGGAGTTGACTAGAACTTCGTGGAGTTCCTTTCTGCCGCGTTCGCAGTTCCTTCCCGGAACAAGGAGTGACAGCCACAATTTGATACACTCGCGAGAGGTGCGTTACTTTTCCCACAAGAGATCTCACCCTTTTTGCCATCCGCGAGGACTTGCCCCCGTTCACACTTCCTTTGGTGTGAGGCCGGGTATAAAGATCCAAGCCCACACCGCCTTCTCCGCGACTCGCAAACCCACCCTTTTGTCCACCCGCACACCTCCGGTAGACTTCCCCGATAATACGGCTTTACTCATGGTGTACTTTGGACAATCCTTCATAGATCGTAGAGCCATCATCACTAATGGATGGGGATTTAAAAGGCCATCCCAACCTACGGCGAGTGCCTCCAACACCCCGCCGGCTCTACCAATCCGTTGGCGTGCGAAGGAAAAGATACGACTGGCTTCCCCGAGCCATTATAGATCTCATGGTCAACGCGGTTTGTACGGCGCTAGAATCATCGGACGGCATTGGTAATTTAATCCTAGGGTGATATAACCCATTGCAATGGAACCTCCACCATATCAACACATACCATGGTTCCATTGCCATCCACATAGTCATATTCATAGTTGGAAAATAACATTTCATTTGCGATGCGGGAATGATAAGTATATAGCTTTGCATTAAAGTAGTAGAAAATAATCAAGTTGACATGAGCAAGGGTGAACTTGCTCGTGGACTTGCGAGATAGTGCGGTTCAATGCGATTGATGGAACCTGGACCTCGGGTTCTGTAAGAAGCATCATTGTCCGGTAAGGACAATGTTATAAAATCCAAATAATGCAATCATGGATGTATTATTTTATGTTGAATCTCTTTCCCCGTGGAGTTATTACAATTTAGGGTTGTATTAAGATTTGTGTCTTTGACGGTAATTTACAATTGATTTAAAAGTATAAACCATTTTAATTCACACAAAGTACAACAATTCAAAGTAAAACTATTTACTTGGTGATTTCTTTAATCATTTCAAAAAATAGTTGAAAATTATAGAGTTACCTCTATAGTTTTTGGAATAAAAAGGAATATAGTATTTTTCTGGGAAAATACTCTTTTACAAAAGGAATGACTTGGAATAATAGAATTTCATTTTGAAATGTTTGAAAATAAGTATTTGAACTTATTTGAGATTTTTCCTTGAATTTTAAATACAAGGAAATAATAATTTTAAATTCCAAGTTATTATTTAAATTCTTAAAATTCATAATTTTGAATTTGTTTCATAAATTCCATTTCATATTTTTTTCTTGTTAAGATTTATTTTTCATTCATAAATCCAATTTTTATTGGATTTTTAGAGTTGTTTATGATTTATTAAAATTTGGTAAAGTTTTGGTCTTTTATTAAATGTAAAAAGACCAAAATACCCCCCTGGACCTATATTGGGCTCAGCCCAATAACCTAAACCCAGGGACGGCCCAATAAGGCTGGTCCCCTTTTGGGTTCGGTGGCGCCGAAGCGGCCCACCCCACTCACTCTCACTCGGCCCTCTCACTCACTCGACCTAACCCTAATCTCTGGCGACTCCCGTGGCGATGGCGTCGCCGCCATGGCCGCCGCCTCGCTCCGGCCATCGCCGTGCTTCCCTGACCTCGCCACCTACCTGATCTGGACCGCCGCGAGACGATCTATCGATCTGTCCGTGTGGTTTCCTCGATTGCTTCCTCTCCTGGCGAATCGCCTTCTCTGCGGATCTCGTGGAGAATCGCCTTGGGCGGCCGGGTGATCTCCGACGAGCTCTCGCCCTCGCCGTCGACGTGTGCGCCTCCGAGACCGACCTGGCGCGGGTGCTGCTTGCAGTACCTGTGCCGTCGTCTCCGTGCCGTGCTGCTGTGGTGTTCGTGCTCGTCGGCGTAACGCCGGCGTCTTCCCTGGGTCTTGCAGCTGCTATGGCCGCGCGAGCACTGCCTCGCCATGCCATAGCCTCTGCCACCAGGCGCGTGTAAGTAATCCTCTCCATCTCCTTCTCCTCTCCATGCCTGCGCCTCTCAAGCTACGTGCTTCTTCTTCCTTCTGTCTCTATTGCTCCCTCGGTGATCTTGTGATCACACGGAGCCTTGCACTTGTTGCCTAAGCTGCCTGTGCTTCCATTTTACGTAAGCTATGACCAAGTCACCGGTTTCAGTGCTGGCCAGTGTTGCCTTGCTTGCTTGTACATGCCATTTGTTGATTGCCTCACTTGCTCTAAGCATGCTACTGGTCTTGCTATGCTATCCTGTAATTGCTTATGTGCTTGCTATGCTTACTGGCAATCTACACTTGCTTGTTTAGGTGTACTGCTGTGCATCAGTGACACTTGTGAGTGCCAGTGGTGCCTGTGATATGCTTCAGTGCTTCCTCTGCAAGCTAATGATCCATTGGATCATTCCTTGCTTGTTGGCTAACTTCCTGTGTAGCTTGGCTTGCTATAATTGACCTATTTGATCAATTGATTATCAGTGATAGCTATACGGCTAATACTGTGGCTAAATGATTTAATTATCTTTGTGATGTCGATGCTCAAGCATCATTTGTCTTTGTTAGCTTACTTGTCTTTGTTGCTTAATAGCATGTTATCGTCAATGCTTAGCATGGATCTGTGATAAATTCATGCTTGGATTACTTAAATTATGATGAGCTGCTTATGCGGTGATGATTTAAATGACTTGCTTGTATATGAATTTGCTGTTCATGATTCTTTTACAAGCAATTAAAGTCTGAATCCATTTCTGGATAGTGATGTGATCTATTTGGCTTTCTCTTAATTGGTGCTAAGTGTGATGTGACCTCAGTAGCCTTGCTACTGACTGATTGCTCACTTAGTAAGTTGGATCTTGTGGCTACTCAACCTTTGCTTGCATATTTGGGAATCATACTTGATATGAATGCCAATATGCTTGCCTGTGAAGAAATCTAGGGTTTCTGATGGTTGCATGCTTAGGATTTTCTGTGTAGTCTTGGCTGCTAATCTTTGCTATCTACTGGTGCTATCTGTGCATGTGATCTAGCTAGTGTGTGCATCTGCATGATTTCTAGCTTCTGTGCACATGATCTGTATCTGGATGGTTTCTATCTTAGTAGCTTTTGGTAGCGATAATCCTTGGTGAAAACCAAGTGATGATCTACCCCTATGAGCATCTGCTCATCCCATGCTTAGTTCATGCATATGATGGATTAGATCCATTGGCTCTCTTCCAGGAACTAGGTATACCTGGTTCCAGCTCCTAGAAAGAAATGCTTTGTTGATGCAGACTTGGGTTTGTGTCACAGCCCTTCACCTCCGGATCTTGGATGATCTTCTCGAGGTCACCATGATTTACGGTGGTTGGAGTGGTTGTGTGTGTTGGTTCTGTTCTTGCTCAAGAGCTTGGATGAACTGAGCTTGTTCTTGCTTCACCCTTACCTGGTGAATCCTTATCTGGTCGACTGGTTATGATTTTCTAGGGTTTGTGTCCCTTTTATATGAACCCTACTTCTATCCTTGCATTGACACACAGACCTGGCTTGCTTGGTGACTAAGCTGATGCATTGCCTTGCTGTTGCTGCCCAGCACACTTGAGCTGTGTGCTCTCATATGCTGAAACTTGAGCCCACTGTAGCTGCTCAGTTTTGGTCTGCCTGATCCTATCTTGTGCTGTCCAGGTTTTGGACAAGCACAAGTGTGCAGTGACAATGTTCACTGACCAAACTGAATTTCTGTGATGTTTTTCACTCTGTCCAAACTGAATTTCTAACACTTAGTATCCTGGCTAGCACTTGTGATTTGTTTTGCAGGTTTTGAAGTTGAATATGACCAGAAGATGTTCTTCAAGCATTTAGTCTAGATTTTAGTTTAGGAACAAAATTGTAATCTTTATTTTCATTTCTGTTTATTATTCATCCATTCTTGTATCAAGAATATTGTAAAGACTATGTTGATGATCAATAAAGCTCAAGTTTTTGTTTATGAGCTTTTGGATTTATGTAATGTTTAAATTCTGAATTAAATATTGTATTTAATATTCAATTTGAAATTCAAAGTCATTTGAACTTATAAGTTGTGTTTGAGTTATAAGTTCATTATTTATCTAGCTCAATGCTTTTTGTTCAATGTATTAACACTTGTCAAATAAATTCATTCCCCAAATCAACAAGATACAAAAGAGATCATGTCGAAATTTCCCTAACTCACATTGCCTAACCCTAAGTGCAAAATGAGAGAGAACCTCGATCCCTCTTAGGTTTAGTTGCAATAAGGCGCGAAAATTTCCCCCGTTTTGCAATGAAATGCACATCCCATTTCTAAATCTACCCTTCGTTGTTCCTATGTTCTGGGTTATTACATTTGACTAGAGATAAGTGTAGATAGAGACTAAGCTATGCAAATAACTGAAATAATAGAAATTCTAAAAAAAATAGAAAAAATACGGAGTAAAAAAAATTTAGAAACCCAAATGAAGTTTTTTTTTTAACGAAATAGTCTTTAGTCCCGGTTGGGGACACAAACCGGGACTAAAGGTCCTTCGCCAGGCGCACGCTAGCCGCCCACGTGAACGGACCTTTAGTCGCGGTTCGTAAGCAACCGCGACTAAAGGGGGGCTTTAGTCGCGCTTAGTTAGTCCCGGTTGCGCAACCGCGACTAATGGCAATTGCGAACCGGGACTAAAGCCCTTTTTTCTACCAGTGCACATCTTCTGCGACGACAACAATCGAGTCATCCACATGTGAGTGAGTCCGCACTGTCGAATCCATTCCCTGCTTCCCTTCTTCCACTTGGATCATCTGCATGTATTTTTTTTCTCGCAAAAAAAAAAACTCCATCCTTGTTCGAGGCCTTCCTCCGGAGTCCGGAATCGAACATTCGAATCGAACTAGACTGACTGGACCTGCTGCTCTGCATTTGCTTGCCCAATTATTCATCTGACGCGCGGTTTTTGCTTCTTCTTCTTTTTATTAACAGAGAGCTTGCCTATAAGGAACTGTCCGGTCCACTGTCGCCGGAGCTCGCCAAGCTAGACCAGCTACAGCACATGTGAGCAGTTCTCTCCCACATCCACCTCTTCTTTGCTTCGTGTGCCTCCAGGTTCCAGCTTTTTGGTGCCGTGTCAATTACTCCTGCAATAGGACCGACTCGATCTTTTTCGCGCCACAGGAGGCTTGGGGCGAACAATATTCAGGGAACCATCCCAGAAGAGTTCGGCAACCTGGGTAACCTCATCAGCCTGGACCTGTACGACAACGGCATCTCAGGGCCCATACCCGCGTCGCTCGGGAAGCTGTCCGCGCTGAAGTTCATGTAAGCTGATCATTGTCTCAAGTGTTCGTAGTATGTTACATCTCAGGGCCCATAGGCTTATGATTTAGTTTCGTTTTATTATACAGTAATATTTTAAAAAGATCTTGACTCTGAACTTCTCTACACCGTGCTTACACATTGATTGCACGACGGCAGGATGCTATATCAGAACCGTTTGACCGGGCCGATTCCGATGGAGCTCACTGGACTCTCCAAGCTGCAAGTTTTGTAAGTTGGGTTGCAGATTCTCTGCGGCAGAGATCTCTGAACCAGTGAACGTCACTAATCGACGTTTTATCCTGCAGGGACCTCTCGAACAACGACCTCTGCGGCACGATCCCAACTTCCGGAGCGTTTCAGAACCTTCCTCGGAGCAGGTACTGGTACTTGTTTGTTACAAGTCTGCTTCCTGTTCTGAGAAATGCCAGGGGTGTTCATACCCGGGGCGGGCGATGCTCAGCTCAAAAATAGCCATACCTAATAAACAATACTCACTACATTTTGTTTTCCGCGTGCAGCTTCGCCGGCAACCCGCGCCTGCGAATCCCCGGCCAGCAGCAGGGATCCGACTGCTAGATCGAGTTGGCAGCTATCGGCTAGCGTGAATAAGTGTCAGTCGGCGTCCAGGATAATTACCAAGAGCTGGGAGTGTCGATGCGATAATGCACGTAATTAGCTGTGTGTGTGTGGGTGTGCCACAGCACGGTCGGTGTCTATCTCTTGTACAGGCCGTCCTGATCAAGAGGTGATCAGCCTCCGGATTGTAGATCATTTTGTTTAGCAGCTGGCAGTAACGTAGGAGTACATCTGTGAACTTCTGAATGAACAAAAACTGTTAGCAGCAAAAGCATTTAAAGCAAAACGTTGAACATAAAAACTGAGGCAATGAGTTTCAAGAATCAGCATTGTGAGACCAGCCAGCCCCACTTTCGCAAATAGTATGCACAATGAGTTTCCGCGGGTTTGGACAAACCAGCCCCAGTTTTTGGTACCATGCATGTATAACCGTACAACGCACTTACTGAAAACCAGGCTACATCGAAATCGGCTGTGAGAATATCAAGGCAGGTAAACAACCAATTTTCAGTGACACAAATAAACTTCACAATCACATGCATTGTGCATACGAACTCAAACCGTGCACATTTCCGGCAAAAAGATATATAGCACGCACATAGTACTCAACTGAGATCAGGTTAAAAGAGTAAAAAGGGTTAATGCTTACCTATCTTTATCATCTCAGTTGTGAGGAAAGACTCATCTCGATCGTCAATTCTATTTCAAACAGCACAGATTCTTGGTCTACATGTATATAGTATCATGCTTGACTACATGGGAATGATATTGACAACGGCCTCAATATGTTGGCTCCAAGAAAAACATCACTCTGCTTATGGCTTGAATCTATATGTAACTGGACAGACAACTCACCAGTGATCATGCTATACTGGACTGATAGGTAAAGGTGGGTGGCCAACTATCAATGAATCAATTCATGAAACATAAAATGTACATACCGAAGTTTTTTTTTTCCTATCGTGAAAAGCCGCTAGGTATCCATGTGCACAGATTATGCATACACATTTAGAAGAAAAAAAACACAGATGTCCATGCATTAAATGAAGTTTTAAGACCAGATGAGGTGAGGCTTGAAAGAGTTGCTACGTGAGGATATGTGTGCACGTATAATACATCTCTTTTTTTTTCTCAATCACCCCCTTAAAACTTACCTTCACGTGTAACTCTAATAAAAGAAGTACACTTATTGTCTCATCTAGATTAGCCAACTATTTTTCAGATAATGCACGCTATATATATCGTAAGACATGCTGGCACAACATCCAATTTTACACCCATAATATCCATACAAACGCATGGGTGCTTGATATAGGAGATGGAAAATTATCGTGCTTAAAAAAGTATAATAGTTAACCTTTTTAGATGGCCACACATATAAAACAATGACAACTAAGACATTGCCGAACCGGTGTATCTAAATTATCCAGACAAAAGGTGGCCAATTTGTATGTGACCTAGACAAAAAGATGCGTCTGGTCACTCGATACCAATCGCAATACATGACGACAGAACCGACGGTCCATAAAAGGTGCCCTAGGATTTCATTACAATTGATAGAATAATTTGACAATAAAAAGGAAACTACTTGTGTCTAACAAGGGAAAGTCTGCCTAGAAAGAGTTAGACCAAACAATGTGTGGGAGCTTTCAGCACTAGGTACTCTTTTTTTAGATAGAATAATCTGACAACTCAGTGGACTATATCAAAACCTATGACAAAAAATGGACGGAAATGATGGCCAGTTCCTACTTCTCACAACCTAGCTATACCGAAACTAGTGGTAAGAAATGCATTAAAATGATGACGGGGTCCTACCCCCTCTCAATCCGTCTATATCAAAATCGACAACAAGAATTAGAGGAAAATGATTGCTAGTTGTTCCTACTGCCTGAAAAAGGCTTGATATCATGCCATGGAAATATTTTTTGTGGTGTGGAATAGATGTTCTCCCTCGTTGCGAGGTTTCCTTTTGTAGCCATATTCTTAATTTGAATTCCAAATTGAGAAAATGTGTTATTATGCACATGCGCTGAATATAAGTGCATTTTTTACGAAAATTTCAAATATGGCGGCACATGCTACTAGTGAGAGATTTATGAGAGGAGGGGTAGACTTTAGAGAGTTACCTATGAAAATATAGATATTCATAATTAACACTTCTCATTTATTCAAAATGCTCCAAATCTCACCTTTTCCGCATATTTTATTTTGACAAAAACAAAGATCTTCTACCGGTCTACTGACTACTGTCATGCACAACATCTTTTTTTCTTCGAAGTATCATTTCTCGAGACTCCCGCAAGAGCCTCTAGCTAGAACACACCATGTGGGCGAAGAAAGCACGATGCACATATGTGGATTTTTTGGAACAACCACGCTGTTCCGGACCGACTGTTACAGAAGACGGCCATACTATTAGTGGGCCAAACAAAAACAAAACGAGATGAGCGTATGTGGAATTTTGCTTCCCAAGCTCCGCGTAGAGCAGTACCAACAACTGACAAGGCGGTACCCTCCGCCGCGCCCGCCCCCTTTAAAACCCCCAGCCAAACCACGCCATGACTCCAGTTCAGGGCACAAGTTCGCAACACCTGCCCTGCCCTGCACTGCACCCATGGCGCCCGCGGTGGCCGGAGTTATCGCGATCGTCCTGGTCGCGGCGGTCGCGTCGACCCTGGCGGTGGCGGGCCTGTCCCCCGACGCCGTGGCGCTCCAGGCCTTTCGGATCGGGCTGCAGGACCCCGACGGCGTGCTGCAGAGCTGGGACCCGACGCTGGCGGACCCCTGCACCTGGTTCCACATCATCTGCGACGCCAACAATCGAGTCACCCACATGTAAGTATTGTTCGCACTGATCCACCTGCTTCCCTTTTTCCGCTCGGATCATCTGCATGCATTGCTTCCGTCTGCATGCACTGATCGTATCTGCTTAAGGCGGCGTATGAATGAACTTAGTGGTTTTTATGTTTTTCGGAACACGGAAGCCTCGTCATTCGTCTAATTTTCACTGCAAATTTTGATTTGCTTGTTTCCTCAGAATGCTTGGCTATTCGAACCTGTCCGGTCCACTATCGCCGGAGCTCGCCAAGCTAGACCAGCTACGGGACATGTGAGCACTTCTGTCTGACCCACATGCACCTCTTCTTTGCTTCGTATGCTTCCAGCTTTTCGTGCCTTGTCTATTACCCCTGCCACTAGGACCGACTCGATCTTTTTGGCGTCCCAGGATGGTTCGGGCGAGCAATATTCAGGGAACCATCCCGGAAGAGTTCGGCAACCTGGGTAACCTCATCAGCCTGGACCTGTCCAACAACAGCATCTCGGGGCCGATACCCGCGTCGCTCGGGAAGCTGTCCGCGCTGAGATTCCTGTAAGCTCATGATTTTCTCAAGTGCTCATATATACAGTATTACATCTGAATTATATGATCGGTACATATGATTATGATTTAGTTTCGTTTTTTGACTCTGAATTTCTCTACACCGTGCTAACACATTGATTGCACGACGCCCTGGTGTTCTGCCGTCACTAAATTGCCCCCTCCATTTCCTCCTGCAGGGACCTCTCGAACAACGACCTCTGCGGCACCATCCCGACATCTGGAGCGTTTCAGAACCTTCCTCCCAGCAGGTGCTTACTTGCTTGTTACTGTACAAATCTGCTTTCTCTTCTGACAAATGCCACGGGTGTTTGTAGCGATACTCACTCCATTTTGTTTGCCGCGTACGTGCAGCTTCGCCAACAACCCGCGCCTGCGCGGCCCCGGCCAGCAGCAGGACGACGACGGCTGCTAGACTAGATCGACATGGCGGCGGCCAGCGTACGTGAGCCGTCAATCGGCGCCCAAGGTTACTACCAGAGCTAGCTGGGAGGGTCGATGTAGCTAGCTAGCTAGCTGGATTCAGTGTGCGAGGTTTAATTAGCTATGTCTCTGTGTATGTGCTACAGCAGGGTGGGTGTCTATCTCTTGTACGTACGATCAAGAGGTAAATATCAGCCTCCATAATGAAAATATGAAATCAATGCGTTGCCTTCCTTTTTGTGTTTCTGTCTCACGGTACTACTGGAAATATGATTCTCTGATCAAGTCAGATATCTGAAGCACGAGACAGCATGCATGAACACATATTCGTGATCAAATTAACCGTTAGCAGCTGATATCAACGTACAGCTAGTTGTGCACTTCTGAATAAACAAAGGCTGTTAGCAGCAAAAGCATTTGCAAGCACCTTCTCTTCTTCGCAAAACGTTGAACTTAAAAGCTGATGCAATGTGTTTGGATTTGGATTGTGGGATATGATATGGCCTGACGGCGGAGCGACCGCTTTCGACCGCGCGGTTAAAAAATACACCTGCACCCAGGCTTAAGGGCCCGATGCATAGTGATTGGGTTGTCCACGGAGACGCAAACGGTGCCCAAATATGTGTCGCGTTTGCGTTTGCGCGAACAATGCGCAGTCGTGCCGCACGTCCGCGTTGGTTGTATCCAGGCCCGCCGGGCAGTGACAGAGATAAGTAGAAAAATCTCATTACTATTGATTGGCCAAAAGGACAATCTTTACGAAGATGGTTAGTCGAGTTAATCTAAAATTACGACGGTCGTACCTACTCACCGTCGTGCAGCCTACTATGGCCGGGGTTCCTCGAAGTCATGCGGCCTACTGTTAGCCACCGGCGTGACATGAGGGGCCGACACCATCGTCGGAGCGTTTCCGAGCGAAGAGCGCCTTGCGGGGCGCGCGTTGGCGATGTTCGATGGCCTCAGCCAGAGTGGAGTCCATTGGACTCTGATGACGCGTGAAGCACACGTCCATTGGGAACCCCAAGAGGAAGGTGTGATGGGTACAGGAGCAAGTTTTCCCTCAGTAAGAAACCAAGGTTATCGAACCAGTAGGAGATGAAGGCCGCGTGAAGGTTGTTGGTGAAGGAGTGTAGTGTGGCGCAACACCAGGGATTCCGGCGCCAATGTGGAATCTGCACAACACAATCAAATACTTTGCCCCAACTTAACAGGGAGGTTGCCAATCTCATCGGCTTAATGTAAACAAAGGATTAAACGTATGGTGTGGAGAATGATGTTTGCTTGCAAAGAACAATAGAGAATAATGATTGCAGTAGATTGTATTTCAGATGTAAAAAAATGGACCGGGGTCCACAGTTCACTAGTGGTGTCTCTCCAATAAGATAAATAACATGTTGGGTGAACAAATTACAGTTGGGCAATTGACAAATAGAGAGGGCATAACAATGCACATACATATCATGATGAATACTATGAGATTTACTTAGATCATTACGACAAAGAACATAGCCCTGTAGGATAACGTTGCATAGAAAACAAAAAATTTCCTACCGCGAACACGCAATCCAAGCCAAGATGCAATCTAGAAGACGGTAGCAACGAGGGGGTATCGAGTCTCACCCTTGAAGAGATTCCAAAGCCTACAAGATGAGGCTCTTGTTGCTGCGGTAGACGTTCACTTGCCGCTTGCAAAAGCGCGTAGAAGATCTTGATCACGATCGCTTCGGCGCCACGAACGGGCAGCACCTCCGTACTCGGTCACACGTTCGGTTGTTGATGAATACGACGTCCACCTCCCGTTCCGGCGGGCAGCGGAAGTAGTAGCTCCTCTTGAATCCGGCGGCACGACGGCGTGGTGTCGGTGGTGGTGGAGAAATCCGGCGGAGCTTCGCGCTTAAGCGTGCGGGATGTGGTGGAGGAGAGAGACCGCTAGGGTTTGGGGAGAGAGGGGGTTGGGCGCCGACCCTCTAAGGGGTGCGGCCAAGGCTGAGGCTTG